>NW_019154087.1:16005284-16157552 GCF_002288905.1 Enhydra lutris kenyoni
AAAAAAAAAAAAAAAAAAAAGGAAAAAAATACATTATTCAGTTTTGTTAATTATACCTAGTCCTAATGAAAAGTTTATGTCAAAAATTATTGATAATTCTGAAACATAAGACTAGAACCTTGTAAATTTAATTTATTCTGGTTATATGTGTACCAGCATAATAAAAGACTGTGGGGTCATATGTTGAATTAAAAAGGTAGTTAATCCAGAGGAATAAATACTAGTTAATTAAGAAGGAATGATAAATAATCTTAAAATCTTAAAACCATTCTCTTTGGGGTGCCTGGGGGGCTCAGTGGGTTAAGCCTCTGCCTTCGGCTCAGGTCATGATCTCAGGGTCCTGGGATCAAGTCCCTCGTTGGGCTCTCTGCTCGCCAGGGAGCCTGCTTCCTCCTCTCTCTCTCTCTGCCTGCTTCTCTGCCTACTTGTGATCTCTTTCTGTCAAATAAATAAATAAAATCTTTAAAAGAAAACAAATTCTCTATGACATAATTTGCTTATCACCATAAACTTCAAAACAAAATCAAACATAGATATCTAGAAGGCATCCTATGTAAACATTTTTATAAAATACACTTTTTCCAAGTTAGTTCAAAAATAACGAGACCTACATATTTCCAAAGGAATCTCAGTTCCTCCTAAGAAGCAAAAATTAATTCTGTTGAATCTTCTATTGTTTTTTTGCTGGAAAAAACAAATTTAATTGTTCTAAAAATAAAATAAATTCTACCTGTAAATGAAATATCAACACTGGTAATTACCTGAATAGTTTATACATTTTCTGATTTTCAGTTTTAAAACATACACATACGCATACACACACACACACACACACACACACACCGATAAATTCCACCCCTCCAGTCTCAAATCTGTCTTTAATTGCTACTGTTCTTTCATATACCACATCTGTCATCAAACCCTACTGACTCTAATTTTAAAATATATTAAGCTTTTCTTATCACTATCATCTCATGACTTAGGTCTAAACCATTATCATTTCTTGCCTGGATGACTGTAATATTTTAAAAGATAGTTTTCCTATTTCCCGTTTTAAATCTAAGGAGCTTAGAACTCACCATTCCATCCTAACAAGTAAAAAGCTAAACACACTGAAAAATCAACAACTCTTCTTGGATCCATAAGAGAGGGGAGGACCAGGGAAAACCATGGCATTAAATGGTCTCCTTGGTCTTTACTCAAAGGAGTTGAAAACTCATGTCCATACAAAACCTGTACAGGTCTGTTTCCAACAGCTTTATTCATAGTCGCCAATACCAAGATGTCCTTCAGTAGGTAAATGTATAAACTGCAGTACACCAAGGAAATGGAATACTATTCAGTGGTAAAAAGAAATGATCAAACCATAAAAAGATATGGAGGACCCTTAAATTCAAATTGGTAAGAGAAATAATCATTCTGAAAATGCTATATACTGTATGATTCCAACAATATGACATTTTTAAAGATTTTATTTATTTGAGAGAGAGAGAGAGAGAGAGCAGAGTGGGGGAGGAAGGACAGAGGA
This sequence comes from Enhydra lutris kenyoni, assembly GCF_002288905.1. Lineage (NCBI taxonomy): Eukaryota > Metazoa > Chordata > Mammalia > Carnivora > Mustelidae > Enhydra > Enhydra lutris. The sequence continues at coordinate 16,006,813 of NW_019154087.1, forward strand.
AGAGGGAAAATCAGACTCTCTGCTGAGTAGGGAGCCCAGTGCAGGGCTCAATCCTAGGACCCTGAGATCATGACCTGAGCCAAAGACAGATGCTTAACCAACTGAGCCACCCAGGTGCCCCAATGACATTTTGAAAAAGGCAAAACAGTGGAGACTATAAAAAAATCAGTGGGTGTCAGAGTTTAGTGGGAAAAAGAGGTGAATTTGCAGAACATAGAGAATTTTTAGGGTGATGAAACTACTCTGCATGATACTGTAATGATGACTATATATCACTATATATTTGTCCGAACTCATAGAATGTAAAACACTAAGTGTGAACCATAATGTCAATTATGGGCTTTTGGTGATCATATCAATGTAGGTTCATCAATTACAACAAATGCACCACTCTGGTGGTTGCCCCACTACTCTTGTGGGGCAGGGAATATATGGAAAATATTTGTACCTTAATTTTGCTGTGGAGTTAAAATTCTTGTAGAAAAATAAAGTCTTCAAAACAAACAAAGATTTTTTTCTTGTTTCTATCCTTATAGGAATCAATGCATTCTCTAAGCAGCAACTAAAAAGCTCTTTTTAAAATGAAAATAAGATCATGACAAATTTTGTAGCTCAAAACCCAAAAATGTAGTGATATACTATTAAATTAAAAGCTAAAACTGATAGCATACCTTAATAGGTGATCTGTGCCTTCCCATTCCCCAACTCTCTGATCTCATCTCCTCTCTGACTCTAGTCCTTCAACTCACTCTGCTCCAGCCATGTTGGTCTGGTGGCTATTTCAGGAATGTACCAGGTATGCTCCCACCATAAGGTCCTGATATTTGTGCTTGCCTCTGCTGGGAAATGCTTGTGTCAAATACATGAAAGGTATATTCTTTATCTCTTCCAAATATTTGCTCAGGTATCACTTTCTCAATGACCCCTTTTTAAAACTGCTTTACCACATAGCTCATATTCCTTTTATCCCTTTATTTTTATCTTCTATTATAATACCTATTAAGACACTATATAAATCTGTGGTCATTATTGCATCTTCTTCCTTGCTTTTTTATACTCCTGCATACACCCTTGGAAAAGTACCTGTCTCCTAAGAGGCATGCAATGGATATTTGTTGAATAAAATATCACTAACAAATGAAATTATTATTAAAAGAAAACATAATCAAGATATCAAAAGTAAACAAAATGACTTAGGAAAAGATTTAGATGTATGTATTCATGTTAAATCTGTAATGATTTTTTGAGCATCAGTAGGGATAAAGGAGCATGGTAAACACAAAACATGGGATATAAAAGACCTGAGTCCTCTCAAAAAACATACCTCCTTTGAAATAATACCAATATTACTTTATTCAGTTTGTGTAATACAGCAAATCAGGAAGTAATGCAATTAGTAAATAAAATGATGTACCAATTAAAAAAGATATAGAAACATGTTTTAAAACTTCCAATTTGCCGGTTAAGATCCTCAAAAAAGTATCTACCTAGAAAGTATGTTCATAGACATAGAACTATAGCCTGTACCCAGGCAGTAAACTATGTAACACTACATCAGAATCAACTTGTCCTCCCAAATGAAGAAAATGAAAAGGAATTAAACTTGAAAAAAAAATTTCCTATGCTTACAGAGAAGCAAAAACATTATGACTTCTTTATACTTACAATGAAACTGACTAAGGCTTTGAGGCTCCATTCATGCTGAAAATGAAAAACAAATCTGCCAACCCAAAGTAGCTCTGTTATTTATGGAGGACTTTAACTTTTTGAGGAATTAATTCTGGTTTCTTCTCGAGATTTTCTCCCTTCTCCTTCTCCTCTTCCCAAGTGTGATCTAATTTATGTGTTGGACTAAGAATGCTGCAGTGGGTGTTATATTTAACCCTATAATAAGAACCTGATGAGTCAGCTAGTCTTTGTTGGTATGTTGGTATGATTGAATGTACAAATTTCACTGGACTTTTGGCATTTATTTGTCCTATCATGGCTACTGGCCACCAGATTGTTATCTCCTAGATCCTCATACAAAGTTAATGTCTTTTTGTGAGTTTTCCCTCAAAGGTAACACAGAACTTAAGCTCAGGAGCATCAAGTTCTGCCACAGAACATAGCAGAGGTTTCCTTAACACCTGACAACTAAGTTTTAGAATGCATCTTCATTTATTTTATCTTGAATGTGTACACAAGGTGTTCTGGATTAGATACAGATTTCTCACTATTTATCTTATAATAAATAATAAACAAATTGACACTCGTTGGCTCAAGCTTTATCCTCCTGCAACATGATGAAAACCAGGCCAAGTGTACCAGAGAAGTAACTCAGTAGTCAAAGGTAACAGCTGGAAAACAATGGACTTTTTTCTGTGTACCTAACAGAAAAAGAGAGAACTGTCCCCTCATCTGCCAAAAGAATGGGGGAGGGGAATGTGTTTCTTTGGGGTGGATGGAACAGATCCTGGGTTCTCAGTCTAATATTCTGGAATATAAATACTTCTTTCCAAGGCCCAAATAAACCCCTGATATCTGTGGCTTTTATAAGCAAGGATGTCTTTTATCTTTCCAACACATTGGTCCAGGCTTAGCATTTGGCTTTCTTGTGTCAGGGCAATTAACTAGACAAATTACTATATCTGTTTCTCATGGTATTTAAAGAGTAAGATGTTCTTGGGGAATTGAAAGCAAATATCCCTTATCTTTATGTTGTACACATTTCCATGGCTTAGAAAGCCAGGACTTTTTTTTTTTTTTTTTAATAGAAGCACTGAGATATGTGTAAAGTTTTATTTCACTACATTGACTCAGCCATTTCTGCCAAAGTGATACCTGCTCCAGGTGAGGCTGCTGTAGGAGATGTATGAAAGCAAGTGAAGGGTAAGGCCCACTGCTCTCAAATCCCCATAAAACATATCCATGGTTCACTGTGTGTTGGGCAAGTCCCTTTCCAGCACCAAGTCCCTTTCCAGCACCAAGCAAAGATCCCAGCTACAGTTTTATTCTCTTGTTCTCTAGTCTTTCAGCAGATGAAAACTGAGTTCCTTTGAGGCAGAGATTAGCTTGTGCACATATGCATTCTTCAACTCCTTTATTTATTATATAAACTATTTATTTTTATCATTTTGGCTATGATTTATGGAATGTCCAAACACCATATTCTCTAAAAAGCCAGGTTTCTGCATTTGAAAGCCCTGGTGTTCAAACTTTCAATCATTAGTACGGGCTTAAAAATATGACTATTAAGGAAAAAGGTGAGGACTAATTATCATCTAAACATTGTATTCAACCTAACTTTAAAACTCTGTTGAATAGAGGCTATGAGAACCCTACACAATGTGGAATTTTAACTTCATGATAAAAATTAAATGAATCTGTGAACAGTATTTGTTCATTAGAAAGAATTAGTAAGCAGCTACTATGTACAAAGTGTTGGTGAATAAAGCACTCCATCAGAATCTCATTCTAGCCAGGAAGAGCAAAATAAATATCATAAATAAATAAAAACATGTAATGTGATAGCTAGTAAGTAGAATGAAGAGCAAAGAGGCAGCAAGGCAGGTGGGGACGGTTTTTATTCTTGGTGGGGGGTGTTTAGGTGAACTCATATCTAGTCACATATTTAAATAGAGAGTATTGAATTATTCTGGGCTATTGAATTCTAAAATAAGAGTAAAGATCTGTGAAAAAATTCCATAGATAACAGAACTTAAATATGATAAATTTTGAATTAATGATGTCTGCCTCCAGTCTTTTGCACAGTCTCAGGGAGAGGAAGGCTAGAGTTCTTACTTTCTTCAGTATGAGAGAAGGCAGACAAGGAGAGGATGAGGGTGGTGGAGAATCAACCACAGAACCAAGTAATTTAATCCAGATTGAAAAAATGGCATCTAGTTGCCCCAAAGCCCAGGTCAGTGTGGAGAGATTCGGCTGGCAAAGCCAGAGCTGCTAGCTATAGTAGGCTAAACTTAGTCCATTCCATTGGCCTCAAAGTGATGAATCCCTGAAGGTTACACTCTTGATCTTTTTGGACCCATTGTACTGTGCTATGCTGAAGCTTTACTGGACTTACATTAAAGACATAAATATATTTTCATTTACAGCTACATGTAGAATTTACTAGAAAAAAAGAATTTCCCCCTCCATCTTGAGAAAAGTCATATTAGGACTTGCTGAATTTATTCAGGTTAAACTATTGTGTGTGTGTATATATATATACACCTGTGTATATATATACAGAGTATATATACACACACATACACATAAATATAACACAATATATACGGATATATATGTATTTATGTATGTGTATGTGATCTGTCATAAAACAGCATGATCTAATCATAAAAAATTCTAGTCCTGCGGATGTGTCAATAGCTGAAGTATCAGGAAATAAGTATTTAAATATCTTTTAAATATCCATAATTATACAACATAAATCCACATATGCTTCTGTGACCCTGTATGCTAAATTTTGGAATTGTTCTCTTCCCTCAAATTTGTATAAAATTTAAATCTAGAACGTTTAAAATTACCTAGCTTAAACCTACTTAAAAATAGATTCTGTTTTTCCTGGAAATAGGACAAGAAGTCATAGAGGTCCTAATGTTATACAGCAAATTAGTGGTATTCAAACAAGGATCCACATTTCCTGATTTCAAGACATGTGTTCTCTTATATTAACTACTCAAAAAAAGGAAAAAAAAGTATTTTGATTATTAGAATTTAGAATGTTGCCTTTCTAATAATAAGCAAGTACATTAACTGAGCTAATAATTAGAATTTCCCTTAGCTATAAGAAGAAATAACTCAATGAGAAATGGCCACTCTTTTCATATAATAGCAGGATTGGCAAGGTGATTTTCAGGACCAAAGCAAAATGAAAATGTGATGCCCCTTGTTAAAAAATATTAAGACTTTCCAGATGGTGACAGCAGAGAATAAAACTAAGCATAAATCCATTCTAAGCTCAGGCTTAGAATGTATATTAGAATGTATATATTAGAATGGCCCAATGTATGATACCCCTGACACTAGCCCTGTACACCAATACTGGGGAAGGGATCAGAAAGAGGCCAGCATATATTTGATGAAAGATGGTCAAGAGTCTGAAGAGGAGTTTGAGAGGGAGCACCAATCAAACCTGGTGATTAGTTAAGTACATTTGATGTGCACTGACCTTTTTCTCAAAACCAATGAATCAATGTTTTCCAGCCTCACCAGTCCCTCTGAAGATTTGGTGAGGAGGCCAGTTAATCTGACTCTTTTTAGGGGGAACTAATGAGTCTATACTTCTCTTCATCCACATCCTTCCAGTAGAAAAAAATGCACAGAACTTCAAAGTATCCTGGTGTCCTGGGAGCTGTGTTAAGAGACAGGTTTGTATGCAGATATTTGAGAATTATTATTTTTAATTTTTTAAAATAATTTTATTAAACATGAAAAATTATTTCTTTCATTAATAGCTTTCAAGATTATTGGTTTAGTTGTGATGGTCATGGTCTAGATAATAGGTAGCTCCTGTTGTTTCAAAAGCTCTGCTCAAAATATTTTGAATAGTCAAAAATATTATTCACTCGCATGTCATAAGCTGCTTAACTTTATATATGTTGAACTTTTATAAATGTGTTCACTTAATAAAGCAAATAAAGTTAATGTATCCTCAAGATTAAAAAAAAAGAAGAGAGAGAGAAAGAGAGGTATAAGTAGTTGTTGTCAATTCCTACCTTGTTCATTGTATTTATTACAGTTTTACAAAAATATAATTTCTGGGCAGGCAGGCACATAATTCAGGCCATACAGATAATCTATGGGCTAATAAATAAAAAAGGTTTTTATTCACTTTGCCTATTTAGGAATTAATAATTCAGAAAAAAACAAGCATCAAAAACATAAACAATGCTGAAAAGGAATGCTCATCAAGAAAAAATTTCCTTACACGACTTACATTTTCTATAATTTTAGTTTTATATAAAGTCCTCTAAGGTACAAGTATTGGATTAAAAAAAGGGGAATGCTATTATAATAAAAATAAGAATGGCTTGACACATTCTTACCACTCTTGATGCCATAGCTCAGCTAAGATTTCCCTTACATATTTTTTTCATTACTTCTGGATTCCTTTGCTCATTTTACATAGGGAAAACTGATAGATATGTGTCCCAGGAAGCTATCCATTATATAATATAAATATTAATGTGCTTTATAAGAGTACAAAAAACAATAAGAGATTTAGCAGCCATTATCATGGCTTTTACACACAGGTATCCAATTAAGAAACCTGACAGAAATTTAAAAGGAACTGAAAATATTCCTGTGCCTAGAAAAAGCTGAGTAACAACTTTTCCATGCACCTCTCTAAAGAACTCAGCTTCTGTAAGTGTAACAGTAAGGTGGATCTAGAAATAGAAACTTAATTATCATTAAAATAATCCAGAGTGTAAATTCTTTAAAGACTGAACCTTACATTTTTGATATGCAGAGCACTTTTATCATCTGACAAAAGTTATGTTCTCTACATACAAATTAGAATATTCTCATAAATACAAAAACTCTTCAAAATAAGTCAAAGTCCAGTCCATGGCCCAGAAGATACACTGTTAACTCTCTTTTCAGAAGACCACCAAAATAACCTATTGTTCTAGTTTAGCTAAGTTTATTAGACCTTTATTAAAGGAGAATATATCTTTGATAGAATCTTTGCAGTTTCAGAAAAGGGAGAGGTTAGCAAAGCATATAAGGTTTTTGAGTCTGGGCTCTAGTGGTTTAATAGTATCAAACAGGGGAGACTGGAAGAGTATGTTTTCAGATTTTGTAATCTGGGCTCAAGAGAATTATTTGGATGTAATAGTTCGTGAAATAATCATTTAGAATAGGTAGGTACAGTGAAGTGAGCAAGTATTAATATACAAGCAGCTGTCTGAGTAGATGAGCAATCTGTTGTCCTAATTAAAGAGGTATTTGCCCAGATGAATAAACTGGAAGTATGGTTTGACTCTTCTAATAGTGCTAAAATAACTGAATTACATGAATAATTTAGCCTTCAAAATAATCTTCAAAATAATTCAAGTGTTAAAATATCATTTTCACATGTTAAAAACATGACTACCATTAACAGAATGTGTGTATTATTTCATTTAACTCCTTAATGAAGTAAGATGTTGATGCCACAAGCATTTAAAGAACTAAAATATATAGTCCATTATAAAAGGCATTTTAAAAATATATTATAAAAAGGCTGCTAGGTTAAATACAAACCTAGTTAATGTTTATAGCCCTTGAAGTTATCTTTTCTACCAAAAAGAAATTTATAAGTGGACATGCAACTTTATAGTGACTGGGCTCTAATCAAATAACAAATAATGGGTAAATTCTCCTCAAGAAATGAATATATTTTAGGTATTGTTAGAACTGCTGCAGTATTCCTTTTTTTTTTTTATTTTTTAAGTACTTATAGTTTTTCTTTATAGTCTTTCCATTTTGATCAGAAATAATCTTAAGTGGTACTCAATTTAACAAGAAGGCTTGTCACATTTTGATTTATTCTGTCTGCAACTAAAGGTATTAACTATTTAAACCTCCTTAAACATAAACTGTTGAGCAACTGCTAAAACCATAGAATTAATCTCTATCCTAAACTTAAGAAATACAGTATGGGACTTCTTAAAAGCCTTTATTATTTCACCTGCAGTATTTGTTGATTTTGAAGAATTTCTGTATATTCAAGGTGCTTAAAATATACTGAGGCTTTTGGCTTGCCAGGAAATGAGGCCAATGACCTTTCAGTATACAACAGGTAACAGGTCAGTTTTCCTGTTTGTCTGTTTATTAATCACACCACCTTTGCAAATAAAATACAACTCTTGTTATTTAATAGAAGGGTTTTCGGCTCTGATTCAATAAGATTTATTCTGAATATGACACAGAGTGTATCTTTGTAGTACAATTGATACTGGTTAAATAAGAGGCAGGGTAGATTCTTACTGACTGTATACAGACCACTACATTGCCATAAAAATTAAAGAAATAATAAAATATTTATTTCTGAAATCAAACACAGGGGCTTATTAGCAAAGGAATGATAGACTCAGTAATTGCAAACAAATATTCCTATACCCTATAATTGTTGTAACAGTACTGGTGTGTGTGTGTGTGTGTGTGTGTGTGTGTGTGTGTGTGTGTGTGTTTCTCTCCTTCTAAAGCCAAATAATTTTTTGGCAGAAAAAAAAGCCAAACTGTTAAAGGGCAAATTCAATGTGATTGACTCAATAGTACAAGAAAATCAGGAAGTTAACTTAATGATTAACTTCCCATTGCAGCTGAAGTTGAACTTGAATATTTCTTTGAATTGCCTGCAGGTATATAGCTTTGTAAAAGATTGGATTTGTGACCAGCTGTGAGTTTTCAAGACAACATTTTGCACTAAATGAATTAGCAAATACCTTCAGCCAGACAGGTTAATGTATGCGTCTAGGAAGACTGCAGCATGTTTAATACATTGTTTTTTCCCCTCTACTACCTTTTGCTTATTTCATTGTAGTTGACTTCTTTTTGGAAGAAAAAAATGCATTTCTGAATTAGATGCAATGGCTCAACAGAATTTTTGATAATATATGACTTAAAGATACTTTATAACCCTCCAATCTCAATATGAGATAATCCCCATAATTTCTGTTAAATGTTAGTTCTCAGGCCACACCAGTGCTTAATGTCAAATTAACTACATATGTTTATGTGATTTTTATATAACCCAATACAAGGTAGATTTAGTAGCTGTGTTTAGTAAAGCATAGCCATTGATTTTCCAAAGCCCTGATTACCTATTTCTCATGTTAATGGTATTTTATATTTTCCCCCCAGCCATTTATTTGGTCTGCATATACTGACAGAATTTTAGAACTAAAACTACTTTATAAATCATAAAACTAAAGTCTTCCATCTACATACGAGGAAGTAAGACCAAAGAGTTTACATGATTCACTCAAGGTCCTATGCTAGTGTGTAGAAACTTGAGCCTGTGACTCTAGGCTCTTAATCCAATAGTCTTACCTCTGTATCATTCTGCTATAATGGAAAGACTAAATTCAAAACTTTTGTTCAGGTGCATACATAGAGGGTATCTTGGCATTGTGAAATTCTAATTTAATGGCCATTTTATGAGTTTGATGAAGCAATTAAATGAAAGTGGACTTTATTTTTCACATTATCCAATATTATAGGTGCTAGCCATCTGCAGCTACTTAGCATTTGAAATGTGTCTTACGGGGCACCTGGGTGGCTCAGTGGGTTAAAGCCTCTGCCTTCGGCTCAGGTCATGGTCTCAGGGTCCTGGAATGGAGCCCTGCATCGGGTTCTCTCTGCTCAGCAGGGAGCCTGCTTCCCCCTCTCTCTCTGCCTGCCTCTCTACTTGTGATCTCTCTCTGTCAAATAAATAAATAAAATCTTTAAAAAAAAAAAAAAGAAATGTTTCTTACTTAAGCAAAGATATGTCATTAAGTGTAAAATACATACTGGAATTTGAAGCCTTAAGATATAGAAATTAATATAAACAAACTCATTAACAGTTCTATATTGATTAATAGAAGTAATATTTTGGCTATATGGGCTTAAATACAATGTATTAAAATTAACTTCATCTGTTTCTATTCTAATTCATTTACTAAAACGTTCAAAATTGCATATGAGGCTCATATTATTTATCTGTTGGACAGTGCTGCTCTAAAGTGATTTTGAGACAGAACCGATGAATTTAATTTTGTTGACATCTGAAAACTATACCTTTATGTTCAACTAATTAAAACTTCTATTCAAATAATTTCTTTAAGGGCGCCTGGGTGGCTCAGTGGGCGAAGGCCTCTGCCTTCGGCTCAGGTCATGATCTCAGGGTCCTGGGACGAGCCCTGCATCAGGCTCTTCCCTTAGCGGGGAGCCTGCTTTCTCCCTCTCCCTCTGTCTCCCTCTCTGCCTACTTGTGATCTCTGTCTGTCAAATAAATAAATAAATAAATAATCTTTAAATAACTTCTTTAGGCAGGATGGTCCATTAGCATCCATTTTTATAAATAGCATTTATCTGAAATTAATGACTTTATATAGCACTAATATTTACATTGGCATTTAATTATGTTCACATTCAGTCCCTTATATTTTGTTATTTTTACATGCATGGATCATGTCTTATTGTAGCCATTGTAATTTACACCCTCAAGGGAAAGAAAGGTCCAGCAATCATTTGTTTGTGGTTCACACTGCTCATATAAGAGACTGTGGATAATTAAATATTAACACCATGAGCTGCTGTAAACAGAATGCAGAGAAGAAGCTGGTTAAGGAGGACACTAAATAAGCATCAAAACATTCTGACTCAGCTCATCAGGAGAAACAGATTTTGGCTCAGATTGTAATCTAGATGTTACTCTTTTTAGTTAAATAGAGTAGAATGAAATTGATCTCCTATTATGGTAGTAATGACAAAAAAAAAAAGGTTAATATAACCTACAGATCTTGAATAGAAACAAGCATCCACAGATACAGAGGTTGCTTGGTAGGACTGGGAAGCAAATCTCCATCGACCTCTCATGTTTCTGCATTATCTTACAAGCAGAGACACTGACTATCTTCGTTTTGAACTCTTCCAAGACTGTTTTTATAGTGAACAGTTTGAAAGATACTGAATGTTTCTCTCTTCCATCCCTTCTGCTTATTACATTCAAGTTTCCTAAGACTCGTTACTCTCCTCCCAACACAGGTACCATTTGGTCCTCTTAGTGTTGTTTTGCCAGAACTGGCGCTTTGGGCATCATGCAAGGGAAAGCTGATACACTGGCAAATGATATGCTATAATAAACTCCTTTGCTTCTGACCTAATAGTTTAATGTTTTTGTTTTTGTTAACTATGAAACTAGTAGATTAAGTTGTTAGATTGCCAAGTGAATAAATTCTCAACACTTTTCACAGTTATTGTCAGGGAGGTAGTACATGCACTCTATTTTTTTTTAAATACTGAATAATTTAAGACATAAAACATGTGCTTAAAATAAATTGTGTAATTTAACCAAGACTCGGTAATTTTCCAAAGATTATGGAGATTCTTTTATATGAAGACAATATCCCAGCATATGAATAATAACAAAAAAGAACCCCCTCAGAACTGAACGATATAGCAAGAAAAATTCAGGTGAGAACTGAATGAGAGATCTTTCTTTTAGGAAAACTGGCAAAGGGATTATCTCCAAATCTCTCTCAAATAAAATACCTAAAATTAACATCAAATCTTTACTGTGATATTTTTATTCTGCAGTCAACTGAATAAATATATAACATTTACTTCTATTTTTAAATACATAACAAATTTAAGTATATATTAAATAAAACATGCACACATATATTAAGTTATATATAAACATAAAATATATAAAACATATATACTCATATATTAAACTATGTAATAAATATAAGTATAATGTAACTTCATGTGATAGTATGAATTCTGTAATTCAAATAGGTATTTGTTATATCTGTTACAATTTTTAAGTCCCGATATAAAGAATTTTTTGCAATATGCTTAAACAGAGATATGTGAGTCATGTGGACTTCGAAAGAACATTATAGCTAAGATTCCGCTACACAGAATAGGCAAAACATTTAAGTAATGCCTTTTTTTTTTACAGATGGGAAAATGTCTACGTTGGTGTCTACCATATGTCAGTAGTATGAAATGACAACCAATAAAATATATCTGTGTTGATCATGGTAAATATTATTAATTACTGTTAAAAAAAAAAAACAGCTCCAACATCTCAGTAATTTACTGCAGAGATTATTTTTCTCTCACCATGAAGTTCAATGGCAGTTGGGTTGGCCTTTGGGGAACTCTGCTTCAAAGAGTTATTCAAATAAGCAAGCTCCTCCCTTATTTGGCTCCCAAAGACCTTGAGATAATCATTAGATACCTGTATTTTGCCAGCAAATGAGGAAGCTGAGAGAATCTGGGACACTATGTGACACAAATCTAAGAATCAGCCTTAACCTACCCCGAAAGTGCAGGAAAAAAAAATATGGTTAGAAGTTTTTCTCAACTTGGTGATGCTGTGGTAGTGCTAAAACTTGTAATTAGTTGCCATTTCTGGCTTTGCTCTAAATAAATCTTCATTTCAGCGGGAAAAAAAAAAAAAAGGCAATCAACTCTGGAATTGGTATCCACCATTTCTTCTAACAGTAGACTGGCCACAATTCTGTCACATGTCTCCAAGTAACAGCAGAAAGACTGAGAAATGTTGTCTAGCAGAGTGCAAGGAGGGGAAGAGTACAGCTCTTTCCCGACAACTGAACAGACATCTCAGCAGAATCACAGAAAGCAGGAACAGAAGAGTAGAAAATGCCATGGTAATAAATGTGGAAAAAAAAAATTAGTCTCATTCTCTCTACTATCACTCACCCTCACTTTCTCTGCACCCAAGTGTTTTAAGTCATTTCCTTTTTTTTTTTTTTTTAAGATTTTATTTATTTATTTGACAGAGAGAGAGATCACAAGTAGGCAGAGAGGCAGGCAGAGGTAGAGGGGGAAGCAGAGAGCTCCAATGCAGGGCTTGATTCCAGGATCCTGAGACCATGACCTGAGCCAAAGGCAAAAGCTTAACCCACTGAGCCACCCAGGCACCCCCAAGTCATTTCCCCTTTGATGACATTTCAATGCCCTAACTTGTTCCCCCTTTCTTCCTTCTAGAGCTTCCAGAAAACATAAAGAAAGACTTATATAACTGAAATTATTCATCTGTCAGAGTCCATATGATGAGGGAAAACATGGCTGGCTGAGGACAATGCAAAAGGTTGACACCCTGCAAACTTCACCAACTCCCACTCCTGGGGTGAGGCATATGTGACATTCTTTAGGAATCTCCCACCTATCTTAATGTTAATACCTTGCTAAGAAGGGAAAAATAACATTGACAATGACAAGGCCTCTGGCAGTACCTTATAGGTCCTTCTTAGCATATGAAATTTCTGTTGAAACTTCCCTTTTTCCTTACCTCCCCCAACCCCATGGTACATAACCTGCCACCCCTCACAACCCCAGGGAAGCAGCTCTTTCTGCCCACGGGTCCTGCCCATGGGTCCTGTCCCCATGCTTTAATAAACCATTATTTTTCACCAAAAATGTCTCAAGAATTCTTTCTTGCTCATGGACTCCCAACTCCACCCCACTGAACCTCACCTATATTCTAAAACTTCATCACATACACTTAAAATGCAACTCAAGGCTTTTCTCATTGTGATGCCATTCTGGTTCATATGGTTGCTTTAGATTTGTGAGCAGATCAGAACAAAATAATAAAAGGCAAAGAACGGATAATTTTTTAATCCTATGACTCAGCATGTCTATAAAATCATGTTTATAAAAGAAGTATTGAAACCAGAAAGTTATGCATAGTTCCAAAAAACAAAACTCTTAAAATAATACCACAAAAGAGGTTTATTCTTTTGCTTTGTTTTTGTTTAAGAGCTATGACTAGCTCTTATATTAGAGTACTGTGAGAGTCAAAGGAGTTTCATCTATACTTATTTGTTCTTAAAATAAACTCATATTTGATCAAGTTTTAGAAAGCAAATGTTTTAAGCATTATAGAATGAGAGGTACTGCAGCAATTCTCAGATATACAATCTGATTTAAAAAATTAGTCTGTAGTTTTGATTTATTAATGAAGAAAAATTATTTTACATTAGGAGTAGTATAGCTCTGGAGAAATTATTTAAAAACTTTTTTTGCATTTATTTATGATCAAAAGCATAAAACCACTTTATACAAAATAAATTTTAATAGAGTTTGTATTTTACATCATTCATTTATTATACGTAGCAATGTGAAATTTAGAAGTAGCAGTTTGACAGGCAGATGGAGAAAGTGTTTACATAGGACAGCAAATGTAGGAGATAAGAAATTCATGACTAAGAGCAAATCAGGAAGTGATAATTTATATAATCCTGTACAAACCACGAAGTGTCAACAGAACTCTGAACAGTGAGTAGTTAACATGTGCCAGGTAATTTTAATATTTTTTCCATGTTTTCTTCTCTGATTATAAAATTGCATTGTTTTAATAGTGATTAAATATATTCAATGTGTGTAAGGCAAGAACGCTGAAATATTTTATTATTTTTATTTGGTGATAATAATAAATTATAGCTACTTGGAAACTGTCTATGGCCTAAAAGGTGTCACTGCTTTGGGGTTTCATTTTTGTCAAAAGAAATTAAACTTATCAGGTCTAGCTTATAAAAACTAGCAGATAATCTGGATTCATTTTGATAATAAGCTATTGAAAGCAGTTAAGTATTAAGACTAAATTCTGTATTCTTAAAAAAAGTTATGCCTAGGAATTAATGCATATGTATACTGAAATATAGGAATATATCTTTAGATATTAACTATGCCCAATATAACAAATATTTCCTTTTTTGTTTTTATAACTGCCTAAGCAGAAAGAAGAGTAAAGGTCCATGCTCATTTTCAAGCCACAACTAAGTACGAGGTTAGTTAGTTTGTTTTGTGGAAATAAAATCCTGGATTAAAAATACATAGGTATTTCTGTAAAGTACTCTTTGTATGAAAACAAGTATTCTGTATTAAACAAGAAGGTACTAACAACCTCCTCAACTTGAATAAACTTTAGATCAGTTTCTTCCTAACTATAGCTCTCTGATCTCCCTTTTCTTATAGCATTTACTTTAGAAAACTTGTCACTGAAAATTATTCCTGTGCCTCATGAGATATAAATCTTCTACAACCTAAGGATGTCTTTCTCAAGAACCTGGAAGTCATTATCTTTGAAATGTAATCATAAAAAAGATAGTGTCCCTACTTCCAGTCTTTGTGGGAGGGTAAAGGACCCCAAATATGATAAGCCAATTAGCAAACACAGATAGCCTAATCACACAAATGAATCACACAGATAGCCTCATCCATCCCTAGTGTATTCTAGCACTCTTCCATTAGCTCATCCCATCCTTTAAAACCCCTCTTGCCTTTTGTTTCAGTGGAGTTGAGTTCACTCTCTCTTCCCTATTACAATAGTCTATTACAATAGTCTTGAATAAAGCATCCCCTGTTTAACTCTGGTGCAATTTTTTACTTTTGACAGTTCATATAATATCCTCAAAACAGTTAGTATTAAATGCATTCTTCCCAAATGTCCTTTCTACTGTTTTTGCCCCCAGAAATAAAATGTATCAATCTACCACATCAAGAGTTGTTCTCTGTGATGCCTGGGTGGCTCAGTCCGTTAAGCATCTGCCTTCGGCTCAGGTCATGATCCGGGAAACCAAGGATAGAGCCCAGTGTCAGGCTCCCTACTCAGTGGGGAGTCTGCTTCTCCCTCTCCCCCCGCCCCTCCACTTCCCATTCCTGTTCTTGATCACTGGTTCTCAAATAAGTAATTAAAATCTTTTTTTAAAAAAGTTGTTCTCTAAAACATTTGGGAAAAAGAGAAAATAGATAATAACATAAAGACAAAACTATAATTTATTTTTTCAACCTATTCTAAAAAGTTACTGAGGATAACTTTGGATAGTTTGTCTTAGAATGTGTGTGGGATTTGAGAATCCCACACTACAACTAGTGTACATTAAAGCCTTACTTTTAACACCACTATTGGCAAAAGTCTCTAGAAAATATTGGAATTATGTATTAATAATAACAATCTAAAATTCCAAATACATATTGTCCTTGGGAAGTAGAATTTTACTTAAGCAAAGGAACTGCATTTATGTGAAAAAGAAAAGATAGAGCTTTACATACTATCACCAACTAAACATCAAATGAGAAAAAGTATAAATGACACAACTGATTGTTTAAAATAGAGATAAAGCTAACAATGTGTGAAGAACCATCCAGCATGCAATGTGCTGATGAGGGGCCCAGAGCCACCTGATAGGATAGACGTAACTGAGTAATTTTTTCCTTAGTTTTATATACAATCTGATTAAAAAAATTAGTCTGTAGTTTTTGAACAAGTTTTTATTTTGAACAAGCTTAAGCAAGTTTTTTCTTCCCCATAACTTTCTAAGTTTCTAGAAACATTGTGAAATAAAAGAGTAATAAAAGGAAAGGTTTTAGTAAATTAGGCATTGACTTTGCTTAATTATAAAGGATTCCAAAAAGAAAAGGAAATAAAATAACCATAAAGTCAATAGCTACTTAATTAAAAAATGTTAGAAGAGTTTTTAACTCTTTGTAGATAGTATTTTTCCGGGTTTTTATGTGATGAAAACAGTAATAGTTCCTTGTTCTGGGCCACTAAACATTGATTGCCAAGTATTTGAATGACAAAGGGAGCTGTTTCAGGAAGGCAGTAAAGACTTAAAGAATAAGGAGGCTATTAACAATCATTCTCTGGGACAAACATCATTCTAGGCAAATTCAACCTAAATCAGAAAAATGTGCAACCAAAGAGAAAGGCAAGAAAACACATTATCAAACAACAGTACTCTGCTTTACAGAATAAGCAGAATGAATGAACTTCTACTATGAACAGTGATGTGATATATCTCATAAGCATAATGCTTACGACAAAACAAACTTGAGTACATTTGTTCTAAATAGATATGCAGCCATCATTTCAGCAAAAATACATACACAGATATTCACAACAGCTAATTTATAAGGACAAAAATCTGTAATCAACCAAATGTCTATCAATATTAGAATGGATACACAAATTGTGCTATCCATGCAATGAAATACCACACAATAATGGTAATGAATAAACCTCAGGTAAATACAAACTAGCAAGTGGATGAAGCAGACACAAAAGAGTATATAGTACATGATCCTATTTATATACAGTTCAAAAAGGGCAGAATTATTCTAACATGAAAGAAATCAGGACACTAGTTGCCTTTGTAGGGGAATGACTTAAAGTGTACAAGAGGTAACTTCAGTATCATTAATATTGCCTTCTTTCTTGGTCCCTGTGCTGATTACCTGAGTGGTTTACTTTGTGAAAATTTGTTGAATTGAACTCTGATGATGTGTACACTTTTCTGTTTATTTTTTCAATTTTAAGTTCACTTTTAAAAAAGTACACTTTAAATACATAATACCTTTCCTTATTTAGCATAATTTTAGTATGATCTTAACTTATAAAGAGATGCCTTTTCACAAAGCCAACTATGTATCATACAAATAGGTTTAAAAACACAAATTAATTCAACTTTTATGATCAAAGAAAAATTATTGTTCACTAGGCCTCTAATTGTTTTTAAAGATGATGACAAAATAGATACAAAGCAAGAGTTAGAATTTTACAATTTATAACTCCTTAGAAAACCATCTAAGAAATTTTGAGGTTGTTCCTTTAGTAACACAGTATCTCTATTTGAATGCTACCATTAAATATTATATTTAAAGATGTTTATTATTGATTGTATATCTTGTGTTGTTTAATAGGAGCCACAGACATAATCTATTTTCTTATATAACAGCTCTAGGCTATATTTTAAGTACTGAGACAAAGACCATAATTAGGTTCTTTCCAATGCTAATACCCATCTATATGTGTACTAGACTGCAAATTCCCTGAAGGTGGATATGCACCTTACTCAATATTTTGTCTGCCTCTAATATTTCTGTGGTTCATAACAAGTAATACATTATCTACTAAAAGCCTACTAAAAGAATGAATGTGCTAAATGATTAAAAACTTGATGAGTTTTTTTAAATCTCTTTACATGAGGATATAAAATTTTAGGATCTCCAGTATTTCCAAATGAAAGGTTCAACAGTATTGGGTAAGGGATGATTGTTTATTCTATCAAAATTTTGTCATCGGTGACTGATAAGTTTAGAAAGTGCTGAGATTTACATAGACCCTCTATTTCAGAACACTGAAGACTCCAAATAGTAACTATTAGTGATGATTAATATTCAGAGCATTTATAGTCTTTATAGTCTTAACTAACCTTTTTACTGAGCCCACTGAGATAAAATGCCACTCACTAGTTTATTTTTTAACCAATGCTACTCATTAGTTTCATTTTTCTGCAAATCTATGTATATAAAATATCATCTCTCCATATCTCTATGTATCTACAGGGTGAGAGAAAGGTATTTAAATGGAAGCCAATATATTCATTTCCCTCTTTTAAAACAAAAGGAGCAATTAAGAAAAAAACAGATCTCACAGACCTGTACCCCTGGGGCTAATAATACATTATATGTTAATAAAAAAGAAAGAAACAAACAAAACAGATCAACATAGGGGAAGGGAAAAAAAGAAAGGGAAGCAAACCATAAGAGACTCTTAACTATAAAGAATAAACTGAGGGTTGCTAGAGGGGAGATGAGCAAGGGATGGGCTAAATGGATGATGGTATTAAGGAGGGCACCTGTATTGAGCTCTGGGTGTTGTATGTAAGTGATGAATCACTAAATTCTATTCCTGAAACCAATATTACACTGTATGTTAACTAGAATTTAAATAAAAATTTGAAAAAAACCATGTAATTCACTTGACAAAATACAGTCATGAGTATATAAAAAATAAAACAGATTGAAAGGCTTGTTGTCAAGAAACTTGCTAAATAATCTCCTCAGCTTACAGATATGAGTAACTCCTAATTTATGCTAAATAAAGAGAAATCATAGAAAAAATAATAAAACATAAAAAGATAAAAGAACCATTTCTAGTTTTATAGTGCAAAGACATGAACACAAAGCACAACACACTGAACAGACCTTAAATACTTCATGGTACTTAGAAAATAAGAGCAGGAAATTAATTGGTATTTCCTAAAGTTTGATTGTTAAATAAATACTTGTATTTCCAGGAGCATAAGCCACAATTACTTTACCCTTAAAAAATGTCAGCCTCAACAACTTTTGCGAAACGCCTGTGAGAAAATGGTATAAAAACTGTATTAGTTATTTGCAGTGGAAAATTTGCTAAAACTGTTAAGCCATAAATTTATGAGTAATGGTGGAAATGCCACAGTACCTTGAGACATCATTCTCTTGTCATTCAAAATACCATTCAGGTGTTTGACCTTACCAGAATCATGGATACCGGTATATCATGACCACCGGCTACCAGATGTTTTCATTTGCACTGAGAGCACCTGAGCTTCATGGTAATAGATTTTGAACAACATGTTCTTGAGAACTTTGTCTTGCAGAATCTGTTTTCTGAATTCTTGAAACTGCGAGTGAAGTACTGATGCAATCCTCCAGAGCTGAACATGTCTTTGAATATATAAAATGAATAGAAATTTTTCTGAGTTCCTTTGTTTTTCCCACAATATTTGGAAAAAACATGCAGCTGGAATCTCTATCTTTAAATAAAAAGATATCTAGTGATACAATGTTATATGCGAGTATATATTCTTGGGTCAGGTCACTTCTGTTTTAGTTAAGAGATGATGCTAAAATGTATTCCAATTTAAAAAAGGATACAGTTAGTGTCACTTCATACAACCTTTTTCATTTTCCCATAAAAACACATGAGGACAACCAAAACCAGAATACTTCAAAAATTGTGGCTTTTTTTCTGTCAATTAACTTGTTAGAAATAATAATTAGCTTTAGTATTTGTAAGAATATGTTGATTGAATCACCAAAGTATTTTGCAGAGCAGAGCCATGAATGTCCTAGTAAAACTGTACAGGGCCATGTTGCAGTTGGAAACAAAAGAGAAAGTACCCTTACTATATTTTTACTTTTTTTTTTTTAAGATTTTATTTATTTATTTGACAGAGAGAGATCACAATTAGGCAGAGGCAGGCAGAGGGGGTGGGGGGGAAGCAGGCTCCCTGCTGAGCAGAGAGCTCAATGTGGGGCTCAATCCCAGGACCCTGGGATCATTACCTGAGTCAAAGGCAGAGGCTTTAACCCACTGAGCCACCCAGGCACCCCTTTTTTCTAAAGAATTACCTTATCCATATCTTTTGACCACAGGTCTTTGCATTTCTTTGTTGTTGCTATAGCATAACGATATCCAGTGAGGCTCTGAAAATATCAATAATAAATACTACTGTTGGAAATTTTTTATAACCAATGGAAGTACTTTCTCTTTTCCTCCCAAGATGGCATGTTTAAACTCCCATAAGCAGCTTGAGAAATCACATGAAAATTTAAGAGACTATATCAGTTGTCAACTGAAACCAGTGGCATTTTTTTATTCTCAGGTCAGTCAAGGTTCATAAAAAATACCTGAAAAATGCAAGTCAGTAAAAATGGAGTTAATAAAAATGTTTAAAGAGCGATATTTGTCTTTACAATGGGCATATGTCTCTATTGGCCTCAGCACCTTTTAGAGGGAGTCCTGCAGTGGCTTAGAATGTAAGTTATGGAGGTAGTGCAGCTATGATCAAATCTTGAGTCTCTCTGATAAGTGATTTGATTTGCTTAACCTAAATTCTATTATCTATATAATGAAAATATTTTAATATCTACCACATAAGAAATAACTAGTGTAAAACATTTAGTTGAATGCACATAGTAAGAAAACAGTAAATGTTAGCTATTATTATTACTCTTGGTAATAATTCCTATTCATAATACTGAAACTTATTTAGGGTTTGACAAGAATTTTCATTTTAATATTATAATCTATATCAAATGGCTTTCTTTTCCCCTCTATTTCTCAATCACTGGAGACATTTTAAGATGTCTCCTCAGGAAAGAAACATTTTAAGGGGATACCCGGGTGGCTCAATCAGGTAAACATCTGCCTTCAGCTCCAGTCATGATCCCAGGGTCCTGGGATCAAAACCGGAGCCGGGCTACTTGCTCAGCAGGTAGCCTGCTTCTCCCTCTATCTACTGTTCCCCTGTTTGTATATTCACTCTCTCTGACAAATAAATAAACAAAATCTTAAAAAAAAATTTTTTCAAGTTCTCTCATCTAAAGATTATTTATGGGGCGCTTGGGTGGCTCAGTTGTTAAGCGTCTGCCTTAGGCTCAGGTCATGATCCCAGGGTCTTTGGATGGAGCCCCTGCATGGGGCTCCCTGCTCAGCAGGAAGCCTGCTTCTCCCTCTCCCACTACCCCTGCTTGTGTTGCCTCTCTCTGTGTCTCTCTCTCTGTCAAATAAATAAATAAAAATCTTTTAAAAAATGAAGATTATTTATGTTTGTAGCAAAATAATAATAATAAATTTCCATTAAATCAAAGTTTTAAAATATGAAATTTAAGTTGAACATTTTTCTTTCTCTGGATTTCGGAAGTGATGGGTTGTCATAAATTCTCAAAATGATTAAAGAGAAGTATAAAAATAGGACCTAGGACCTAGACAAATGGAAAACCATTCTCCCTAGAGGTCAGTACGGGAAAGAAGACAGAAGAACATGAACAGTAGACAAAAAAGTAGTTTTTCATACATCTAAACCTACGGGGAAAAGTATATGAAATTTCTGTTTTATTCAAAGGAAATAATCATGCCTCTTATACCCTTTGAAAAATATCTTAAATAATCATCTGATTTTTTTTTTTTTTAAGTTCTGATATGCTTAGTTAACATGCTAATACAGAGGATGTTGTTCACACACCTCTTACATTTCAGATTCTGGCCTCCTCCATTCCAAAAAGTACTCAGCTATCCTTCATATAAATTTCCATTGAGGCATTAAAAAAATCCTATCAGCACATCATCATATATCTGCCTTCAAGAAAGAGGCAGAACTTCAGAAAAATTTGCTTATCAACTCTTCTATAATTGTGAAATCCTTTGTAAGATGGAAATGAGTTATCTTTCATTTAAAAAATAAATGATCCAGGGGCACCTGGGTGGCTCAGTGGGTTAAAGCCTCTGTCTTTGGCTCGGGTCACAACCTAAGGGTCCTGGGATAAAGCCCCGCATCAGGCTTTCTGCTCAGCGGGAAGCCTGCTTCTCCCTCTCTCTCTGCCTGCCTCTCTGCCTACTTGTGATCTCTGACTGTCAAATAAATAAACAAAAATCTTAAAAAAAAAAAGTTCAGAATTTAGAAAATAAATAAATAAATAAAATAAATGGTCCATATCATTATTCAATAATATTAAAAAAAAAAAAGATGGGGGAGGAAGGAAGAAGGAGAAAGACCTGGCAAAACTGAAGAAATATAATTTGCCTATTTAGTGAAATATTATTTACTAAATTAAATAATCTTAAAATAGTAAATGTACTATAAGGTGGCAAATAATACTGAAAGGTAGATTTATACTGTAGATAGAGCTGGATCTTGTATTTAATAATTGCAATAGTGAGAAAGTTACTTAAAGTCCCTGAGCTTCACTTGTCTCATATGTAAAAGAGTTAATACATACTTCCAAAGTTTTTTGTAAAAATTCAATTATACAGCAAATGAAAATAATATTATTTTAAGTGGTCAATGAATTGTAGCTATACTCTACAGTTCTACATCGTAAATGTTGATCACAATTTTAATGTCTTTTTAAACAAACAAAATGTTTTCTTATTGAATTTCCATGTTCCCCTAAAAAAGGTATATTACCAAATTATTGTAATATTACCAAAAAACAAAACCCAAAATATTATACTATGACAGTTGTTACTGAAAAGTGAACACAGTATGTTTATATAACTCTCTTCCTCTATTAGATATAATAACTTTATAAATGTTTCATTATTATTTACATAACCAGTTTTGCATCCAGTTTTAGTTGTATTCCTAAGAAAAAAACAGAGATATGATATTTTGATATGACAGTTTTATTTTCCTCTTTCTAAATTATTCCCAGATCTCAAGTTAAATGCGTAAGAACTATTTATTTGTTCATCTCACTAGAAAATGATTCAATGAAGATAGTAATGTACTACTGATTTGGAAATATATAATAATAAACATTTTAGGTGAGGGTCTGAGAGGGAAGAAAAAATAAAACTAATTCTCAAATAGCCCCAAATCAAATCTGTATCAATCAAAGGCTGAAGAAAATTACTGTTGCCTATATTGCAGAAGAGACCCTTTGAAGATGAAATACAAAGCATCTAAAAATCTTTATCAGAATCATAACATAGAAAAGAGGACACTGAAAAGAAAGTAATAATTAGACACTGGGATAAAACTGAAAGAGGCAAAGGTAGATCAAAAAAAACCTTCAAAGGCACAATTTGTAAAATATAGATATGTTTATAAAATAAAAATATATTTTCTGCTAGAACAATTAATTATGTTGTTCTACCCTACTTCTTTTATTGATTTACTTGTAGCATATTCTTTCATTCTTTAATGTAAATTTAAATTTCTCTTTCTTAGGGAGAGCAAAAAAAGAAAACAGGGATACCAAGTTAAAGGGTACTGCAAGGCTTTTGAGTCTGGGACAAGATGAACTAGATGAATTTCTATTTCTTCTACTAAGTACACATACTAACCATAAATATTATAAATAACACAAACCTAAGGAGGCTTTAAAAAATGGAAAGAAGAAAGTAGACTGAATAGCGATCTCAGCATCAACATGGTGGTAATTCTCCTCAGTTTTCTTTTTACCCACACTTGGTACTAGAAAAGCCAGTATTCTGGAAACCTCAGAAAAAAAAGTAACTCAAGAAAAAGCCTCTCTTTTTAATTTTTAAAGGAACTTCCATATTGTTTCTGTTGCTGCTGATCTAGCAATCCTACTTCTGGGTATTTATGACAAACAACTGAAATCAGCATCTTGAAGAGCTATCTACATTCCCAAGTCCACTCCAACACTATTCACAAAAGCCAAGATGTGTAAACAACCTAAACGTCCACTGAAAGATGAATGTTATTTACATTTATATAAATCTTATTCCACCGTCAAAAAAGAAGGAAATTCTGCAATATGCAATAACATGCATGCACCTAGAGGGCATTAGTCCAAGTGAAATAGTATTTATAAATAATATTTATTATACATATTATGATACATATTATAAATATATTTATAAATAATAATAAATAGTCACAGAAAGACAAACGCTGTATTTCACTTATGTGACTTATTCAAAATCATTTCACTTATATGAGTTATTTAAAATAGTCAAACACATAGAAAGAGCAGAAAGGTGGTTATCATGGGTGGGGCATGACAGAGGGAAATGGGGAGTGGTAATCAATAGGCATAAACATTGAGTTAAACAAGATGAGTAAGTTCTGGAGATTTACTCTGACATTGTACCTATAGTTAACAATACTGTATTGTACACTTTAAATTCTGTTAAGAGAACAGATCTCAAAAAAAAAGGGGGGGGGAACAGATATGTAAAGTGCTTTTGCCATAATAAACGCATTTTTTTTTACTTAAAATTTCAAATAATTAAAGAAAAGTCTCTCTAGAGAAAAGGACCAAGAAATGGTAGATTAGCAAGGCATAAATCTTTTAAATAATCATCTTAGGGCACCAGGGTGGCTCAGTGGGTTAAGCCTCTGCCTTCCACTCAGGCCATGATCTCGGGTTCCTGGATTGGGCTCTCTACTCAGCGGGGAGCCTGCTTCCCCCTCTCTCTCTGACTGCCTCTTTGCCTACTTGTGATCTCTATCTATCTCTCTCTGTTAAATAAATAAATAAAATCTTTAAAAAAAAATAATAATAAATAAATAAATAATCATCTTATTTCGCCTACATGTCTTGGACAAAATTGTGACCTCACCTTCACACATTTCAGCAATGGCCCTAACTCCTTACTGGGGTGATGATAAAAGTCAGGTAAACCTAGCTAGGTAGCCTAACACTTCAATTTCATCAGGCAGGAAAATGGCTACCCCACAGAGCGCTGATGGAGGACATATGGAAACAGGAACAAGGTATCCCTCTTATCCCAGCCAGGATGGTATCAGTAGAGGCTGATGGAAGACTTTGAACTTTAGCTCCACCCTGCAGTATTGAGGTATCCTCCCAACCCCCTGAAATGTCAACAAAGGCTAAGTAGGAAACCTTGACTTTTACTCCCACAAAGTAGTAATGAAGCACCATCTTCTTTACCCTACGAGCCTGGTGCCATTACAGGCCTGCTAAAACAGAAGATTTAAGTAAGATCAAGGGTTGCATAATGAACTACTCAAAATATTTGGTATATGACTGAAAAGCACTCATCTTTTTTTCTCCATTTTATTTTATTTTATTTCTTCTCGGTATTCCAGCATTCTTTATGTACCACATCCAGTTCTCCATACAATACGTGCCCTCCATAATATCCACCACCAGGATCACCCACCCCCCCATCCTCCTCTCCAACAAAACCCTGTTTGTTTCTCAGAGTTCACAGTCTCTCATG
This sequence comes from Enhydra lutris kenyoni, assembly GCF_002288905.1. Classification (NCBI taxonomy): domain Eukaryota; kingdom Metazoa; phylum Chordata; class Mammalia; order Carnivora; family Mustelidae; genus Enhydra; species Enhydra lutris. The sequence continues at coordinate 16,032,032 of NW_019154087.1, forward strand.
GTTTGTCTCCCCCTCCAATTTCCCCCAACTCACTTTTCCGCTCCATCTCCCAATGTCCTCCGTGTTATTCTTTTTGCTCCACAAGTAAATTAAACCGTATGATACTTACCTCTCTCTGCTTGACTTCTTTCACTCAGGATAATCTCTTCCAGTCACATCCATGTTGATACAAAAGTTGGGTATCCATCCTTTCTGATGGAGGCATAATACTCCATTGTATATATGGAACAAATCTTCTTTATCCATTTGTCCGTTGAAGGGCATCTTGGTTCTTTCCACAGTTTGGCGACTGTGGCCATTGCTGCTATAAACATTCAGGCCTTTCTTTTCATTACATCAGTATCTTTAGGGTAAATACCCAGTAGTCCAATTGCAGGGTCATAGAGTAGCTCTATTTTTAATTTCTTAAGGAATCTCCACACTGTTTTCCAAAGTGGCTGTACCAACTTGCATTCCCACCAACAGTGTAAGAGGGTTCCCCTTGATGCACATCCTCTGCAACACATGTTGTTTACCGTCTTGTTAATTTTGGCCATTCTCACTGGTGTAAGGTGGTATCTCCATGTGGTTTTGATTTGAATCTCCCTGATGGCTAATGATGATGAACATTTTTTCATGTGTCTGTTAGCCATTTGTATGTCTTCTTTGGAGAAGTGTCTGTTCATGTCTTCCACGCATTTTTTGACATGATTATCTGTTTTGTGTATGTTGAATTTGAGGAGTCTTTTATAGGTCTTGGATACCAGCCCATTGTCTGTAGTGCCTTTTGCAAATATCTTCTCCATTCTGTGGGTTGTCTCTTTGTTTTGTTAACTGTTTCCTTTGCTGTGCAGAAGCTTTTGATCTTGATGAAGTCCCAAAAGTTCATTTTCGCTTTTGTTTCCTTTGCCTTTGGAGACATATCTTGAAAGAAGTTGCTGTAGCCTGTCGAAGAGATTACTACCTATGTTTTCCTCTAAGATTTTGATAGATTTTTGCCTCACATTGAGGTCTTTTATCCATTTCGAGTTTATCTTTGTGTACGGTGTAAGAGAATGGTCAAGTTTCATTCTTCTACATACAGCTGTCCCATTTTCCCAGCACCATTTATTGAAGAGACTGTCTTTTTTCCACTGTATATTTTTTCCTGCTTTGTCGAAGATTATTTGACCATAGAGTTGAGGGTCCATATCTGGGCTATCTACTCTGTTCCACTGTCCATGTGTCTGGTTCTGTGCCAGTACTATGCTGTCTTGGTCATCACAGCTTTGTAGTGAAGCTTGAAATCAGGTCACATGATGCCCCCACCAGTTTTGTTTTTCTTTTTCAACATTTCCTTAGCAACCTGGGGTCTCTTCTGGTTCCATACAAATTTTAGGAATGTTTGTTCCAGCTCTTTGAAAAATGTGGGTGGAATTTTGATCGGGATGGCATTGAAAGTATAGATTGCTCTAGGCCATATAGACGTTTTAACAGTGTTTATTCTTCCAATTCATAAGCATGGAATGCTGTTCCATCTTTTTGTCTTCTTCAATTTCTTTCATAAGTGTTTCTTTCATGAGTGTTCTGTAGTTCCTCAAGTACAGATCTTTATCTCTTTGATTAGGTTTATTCCCAGGTATCTTATGGTTTTTGGTGCTATAGTAAATGGAAGTGATTCTCATTTCCCTTTCTATATTTTCATTGTTAGTGTATAAGAAAGCAACTAATTTCTGTAGATTGATTTTGTATCCTGCTACATTACTGAATTGCTCTATGAGTTCTAGTAGTTTGGGGGTGAGGTCTTTTGGGTTTTCTATATAAAGTATCATGTCACCTGCGAAGAGAGAGAGTTTGACTTCTTCACTGCCAATCTGAATACCTTTTATTTCTTTTTGTTGTCTGATTGCTATTGCTAGGACTTCTAGTATTATGTTAAACAAGAGTAGTGAGAGTGGGCATCCTTGTCATGTTCCCGATCTCAAAGGGAAGGCTCTCAGCTTTTCCCCATTGAGGATGATATTTGCTGTGGGTTTTTCATAGATAGATTTTAGGAAGTTGAGGAATGTTCCCTCTATCCCTATACTTTGAATGGTTTTAATCAGAAACGGATGCTGTATCTTGTCAAATCCTTTTTCTGTATCAATTGAGAGGAGCATGTGGTTCTTCCTTCTTCTCTTATCGATTTGTTCTATCACATTGATTGATTTGTGAATGTTAAACCACCCTTGCATCCCATAGATAAATCCCACCTGGTTATGGTGGATAATCTTTTTAATGCACTGTTGGATCCTATTAGCTAGTATCTTGTTGAGAATCTTGGCATCCATATTCATCAGGGATATTGGTCTAAAATTCTCCTTTTTGGTGGGGTCCTTGCCTGGTTTGGGGTCAGGGTAATGCTGGCTTTATAAAAAGAGTCTGGAAGTTTTCCTTCTGTTTCTATTTTTTGAAACAGCTTCAGGAGAATAGGTATTATTTCTTCTTTGAATGTTCAGTAGAATTCTCCAGGGAATCTGTCAGGTCCTGGGCTCTTGTTTTTGGGGAGGTTTTTGATCACTGCTTCAATCTCGTTACTAGATACTGGTCCATTCAGGTTGTCAATTTCTTCCTGATTCAGTTCTCAAAGTTTATAGGTTTCCAGGAATGGGTCCATTTCGTCTGGGTTGCTTAACCTATTGGCATATAACTGTTGATAATAATTTCTGATGACTGTTTCTATTTCCTTGGTGTTAGTCATGATCTCTCCCTTTTCATTCATAATTTTATTAATTTGGGTCCTCTCTCTTTTCTTTTGGATTAGTTTGGCCAATGGTTTATAGATCCTATTGGTTCATTAAAAAAACCAGCTTCTAGTTTCATTGATGTGTTCTACTGTATCTCTACTTTCTATCTCATTTACCTCTGCTCTAATCTTATTTCCCTTCTTGTGTGGGGGGTTGGCTTAATTTGTTGTTGATTCTCCAGTTCTTTAAGGTGTAAAAAGAGCTGGTATATTCTGGATTTTTCCATTTTTTTGAGGGAGGCTTGGATGGCTATGTATTTCCCCCTTAGGATTGCCTTTGCTGTATCCCATAGGTTTTGGAATGAAGTGTCTTCATTGTCACTGGTTTCCATGAATTGTTTAAGTTCTTTGATTTCCTGGTTGATGCAAACATTCTTAAGCAAGGTTTAGCTTCCAAGTGCTTGCATTCCTTCCAAACATTTTCTTGTGGTTGAGTTCCAGTTTCTATTTCATTGTGGTCTGAAAATATGAAGGAATGATCCCAATCTTTTGGTACCACGTGAGACCTGATGTGGTCTATTCTGGAGAATGTTCCATGTGCACTAGAGAAGAATGTGTATCCTGTTGCTTTGGGATGGAATGTTCTGAATATATCTGTGATGTCCATCTGGTCCAGTGTGTCATTTAAGGCCTTTATTTCCTTGTTGATCTTTTGCATGGATGATCTGTCCATTTCAGTGAGGGGGGTTGTTAAAATCTCCTACTATTATTGTATGATTGTCAATGTGTTTCTTTGATTTTTTATGAATTGGTTTATATAGTTGGCTACTCCTATGTTGGGGGCATAGATATTTAAAATTGTTAGAGCTTCTTGTTGGACAAACCCTTTGAGTATGGTATAGTGTCCTTCCTCATCTCTTATTAATAGTCTTTGGATTAAAATCTAATTGATCTAAGGATTGCCACCCCAGCTTTCTTTTGATGTCCATTAGCATGGTAAATTGTTTTCCACCCCCTCACTTTAAATCTGGAGGTGTCTTTGGGTCTAAAGTGAGTTTCTTGTAAGCAGCATATTGATGAGTTTTGTTTTTTTAATCCACTCTGATACCCTGTGCCTTCTGACTGGGGTATTTAGCCCATTTACATTCAGGATAACTACTGAGAGATATGAATTTAGTGCCATTATATTGCCTGTAAGGTGACTATTACTGTATATTGTCTCTGTTCCTTTCTGGTCTACTACTTTTAGGCTCTCTCTTTGCTTAGAGGACCCCTTTCAATATTTCCTGTAGGGCTGGTTTGGTGTTTGGTTATTCTTTTAGTTTGTTTGTCCTGGAAGCTTTTTATCTCTCCTTCTATTTTCGATGATACCCTAGCTGAATATAGTATTCTTGACTGCCTGTTTTTCTCATTTAGTGCTCTGGATATATCATGCCAGTTCTTTCTGGCTTACCAGGTCTCTGTGGGTAAGTCTGCTGCCAATCTAATATTTTTACCATTGTACGTTAGACTTCTTGTCCCGGGGCTGCTTTCAGGATTTTCTCTTTGTCACTAAGACTTTTAAGTTTTACTATTAGATGATGGAATGTGGACCTATTTTTATTGATTTTGAGAGGGGTTCTATACGCCTCCTGCATTTTGATGCTTGTTCCCTTTGCCATATTAGGGAAATTCTCTACAATAATTTGCTCCAAGTATACCTTCTGTCCCCCCTCTTTCTTCTTCTTCTGGAATCCCCATTATTCTAATGTTGTTTCATCTTATGGTATCTCTTATCTCTCGAATTCTCCCCTCGTGGTCCAGTAGTTGTTTGTCTCTCTTTTGCTCAGCTTCTTTATTCTCTGTCATTTGGTCTTCTATGTCACTAATTCTTTCTTCTGCCTCATTTTTCCTAGCATTAAGAGCCTCCATTTTTTATTGCACCTCATTAAGAGCTTTTTTGATTTCACCTTGGTTGGATTTCAGTTCTTTTATTTCTCCACAAAGAGCTTTTATTCTCCAGACAGGGTTTCTCTGATATCTTCCATGCCTTTTTTTAGCCCAGCTAGCACCTTGAGAATTGTCATTCTGAACTCTAGTTCTGAAATATTGCCAATGTCTGTATTGATTAAGTCCCTAGCCTTCGGTACTGCCTCTTGTTCTTTTTTTGTTTTTGCTTTTCTGCCTTGTCATTTTATCCAGATAAGAATATATGAATGAGAGAATATAATACTAAAATTGTGGTAAAGACCCCAGAATAATGTACACTAACCAAATCAGAAGAGACCCCAAATCAGGGGAAGAAATGGGGTAAAAAGAAATTGTAAAAAAATTAAAAGTTATATATGTATATATATTGGACTGGTGAATATATATATAATTAGACTGGTGACTAGAACAGAGCCACCCCTTGGTTTTGGGTATATTTTGGTATCTTAGAAGAAACTACCTCCCAAAATTTTAAAGAAAGAAAAACTTATATATATACAAAAATAAGGGTAAACATGATGAAGGGATGGAATATGACTGTAAAGATGAAAACTTTTTTAAAAATTCTAAAAAAGGAATTGATAAGTCGGTTGGAAAAAGAAAGAAAAAGAAAGTGGAGACAATTTGCTCAGGATGGAGACTAGAACAAAGCCCTGTGCTAGATTTAGGGTATATTTTGATCTATTAGAAAAAATTGTATCCTAAAATTTTTTAGAGGAAAAAACCCTATAATATATACAAAAAATAAAGTTAGATACAATGACGGATAAAATATGACTATAATAATGTTCAGAAAGATTTTTTTTCTAGAAAGGTATTGTTAAGATAAACTAGTTAAAAAATGTTAAAAGAGGAAAAAGGAAAAGTTAAAGAATTAGAATAAGAAGAATAAATTTTAAAAATTTAACTAACTTTGCAAGACTAAAGAATCACGGAGAAAAAGCCATGAATTCCATGCTTTGCTTTCCCCTCCTCTGGAATTCCACTGTTCTCCTTGATCAGTGAGCTTGGTCTTGGCTGGATGTTCTTGCTAATCTTCTGGGGGAGGGACCTGTTGCGTGATTCTCAAATCTCAAATCTTTGCCTGAGGCAGAATTGCACCACCCTTGCCAAGGGCGAGGCTAAGTAATCTGCTCAGGTTGGCTCTCAGGAGCTTTTGTTCCCTGAAGGCTTTCTGTAGAGCTCTGGAGGACAGGAATGAAAATGGCAGCCTCCCAATCTCCGGCGCAGAGGAACCAAGAGCTCAGGGCCCCACTCCTCAGTGCATCCTTTGAGAAAAGCGCTTAATCACCCCCATCTCCCTGGTTCCCAGCCTCGCTCTGAGCTCACCTGGCCTGTGACTGAGTGTTTCTGTCTCTGTCATATGGCCCTATTTGGAGTCTCCAAACAGAGCAGATTCTTGCTGCTCTGTTCTTCCGGCAGATGAAGGTGGGTCTCCCTGGATCTGCCACTTGTGGTGTCCCTGCTCAAACAGCAGTGGCTTCACTGTGCCGCAGATCACAGTTTAAGGCAACCATGAGCTGAGAGCTCACTCCTCGGCTCCATCTCTGCAGCCAGCTTCCCTGCTCTGATACTTGTGAGCTCTGCTACACTCAGACACCCCCGATCCTTCTGTGACCCCGTGGGACCTGAGACCACACTGTCCCCGCGAGGGCTCCACCCCCACTTAGCCTCTGGAGCAATGTCCCTAAGTGATGCAGACTTTTAAAAGTTCAAATTTTGTGCTCTGTTGCTCCACCACTTGCCGGGAGTTGCCCCCCCCGCCCCCAGAGTCTATCTTCCCATTGCTTTGAATTCACTTCTTCACTGGTCCTACCTTTCAGAAAGTGGTCAACTTTCTGTTTCTAGAATTGCTGCTCTTCTTCTCTTCAATCTCCTGTTGGGTTTGTAGGTGTCTGGAATGGTTTGATAACTATCTAGCTGAACTCCCACAACCTAATGTCATCTCAGTCGCTACTCCGCCGCCATCTTGTCTCCTCTCCAGAAAATGTGTTTTCTTTCATTTTGTTTTTTATTCCTGGTTTCCTGTTTTCTTTTGGATTATTTTTTAGCAATGATTTGAATAGGGCTGTCACTTTTAATCAGTATGATAATTCATAATAAAGTTGAATAAGTCACACAATTATATATCAGGCACCACTGATTTCAAGTATGGTTAAGTCTACACATTCAACCTTTTGGAAAGCATTTCCTATGTTTTCATAATCTTGGAGTTATATGGGAATACTTTATATGATTTTGCATTTTTTTTTAAAGATTTTATTTATTTATTTGACAGAGATCACAAGTAGGCTGGGGTTGGGGGGGAGGTCAGGCTCCCTGCTGAGCAGACAGCCCAATGTGGGCCTTGATTCCAGGACCCAGGGATCATGACCTGAGCCGAAGGCAGAGGCTTTAACCCACTGAGCCAACCAGGCACTGCTGATTTTGCATTTCATTATAAACTTTATTCAAATTCCCATTGAATTTCCCAAAGAGCCCCTTTCTGATAGCATGTCACATATCTGCCTGTCAAATATCTGATTTACAGGCAATGCTGCATAAGTGAACATTTGGGGCACTGGCCCACACTTACTTGACTCAAATTTTGGGTCTATAATTAACTAGCTTTACATATGTTGTTACTTTGCCTTTTTTGGCCTCAGTTTCCTTCTCTGATTTACAGACCAGAGTATAGTTGCAGAAAACATAATCTGTTTAAGATTTAAGAAGAAAAAGTTTTAAGAAGAAAGCAATTTATTATAGGGTTTTAAGTGACATAAAGAAATGTTCAAGAACTGTAGAGCCTGGGGCACCTGGGTGGCTCAGTTGATTTAGAGGCTGCCTTCAGCTCAGGTCATGATCCCAGGGTCCTAGGATCCAGCCCCACATCTGGCTCCCAGCTCCACTGAGAGCCTGCTTCTCCCTTTCCTTCCGCCTGCCACTCTGCCTACTTGTGTGTGTCAAATAAATAAATAAAATCTGAAAGAAAGAAATAAAGAACTGAAGAGCTTAGTTTGACCTATCAGGAAAGCCCTCCAAGATAACTCTGTAAAGCTGGCTTGGTGAGGGAGCCAGCCACTGTGGTTTGCTTGGCAACATTCAATCTAAGGATCCTTTGGACACTAGAGCCACTTAGCAGACCTTCCACAGAAGAAAAACTAAATACTTCGCTCAAAAGCTTCAAGAGAACTATGCCACTTTGAAGTGGTCACTTTTAGCTTCCATGTCTAACAAAGCTATGTGTACTCAAGGAAATCTTCATAATTTGTACTTCCCATTTTCAACCTTGATTTTATAGAAATTCAAGCTATCATAACAAGATAAAGAAATATTGAGAGAGTCAATTTACCACATCGCTTTCCTTTGTAAACTGGCCATAATACTACCATTTACCTCCTATGTTTTTTAATGACATTAAATGTCCTAATGTAGGTTATATATATGGTACCCTGCCTGGCACACTGTTTTTGCCAGGGGTCTTTCCCTTTTAGATTCAAGAGACAGTACCTTTCTGCTAGGGTAGCACAGAATTTTCAAAGAAGAAAAATGGATTTCTTAAGACTATAAAGATATATTAAAACCTAAAATAAAGATTATATTTTTTAAAAAATCAAGTAGATTCATTGTGGGCTTAATTTCTGGGATATAAACAATTTATCTATGTAGTTTTTACTCTGAGACCACTATGGTAGAGCTTCTATTCTTATTACAGAGATTAAGAATGAAATATTATTATGAGTCCTAATGCAATACTTTCACAAACAGCTAGAAGATACAGAAAGAAAGAAATATTTAGTTGTCATTTTTATGGTATCATTCTAGGATCAGGATTCACTGAAATGTATAGCTATATGATGCAGAGTATTCTCATAAAGGAATGCTAAAAATTGATTATTAATGTATTAATAAATGTAGCTTTTGTTTGGCCTTGAATGGCAGGAGCAACTCTCAGTTTTATTGACAAAATGTGCATTTTCTATTTGATTCTAAATAAACTTGACAACATTCTAAAATATCAAATTAATTTTAGCCTTTCAGGTATAAAAATTAATGTATACAATATTATACCTTAAGGCATCATTGCAAATCATATTTATATTCCATAATACATACATTTTTGGTAAAAACAGAAATAGAAATGAAAGAAACTTTATCTAAATACTACTTAAAGATGTGAATTAAACATTAAGAGTAAGCCTAATATGAGTATATTAATTCTATTAAAGTCTTAAAATGTGTGCAGCTATACTTTGATTTGAATTTATTTTTGTGCTGACTCTGATGACCTTCAATAAAAAACTTTTGTATTCACCAAAGTGATTTACAATAGCAGCCTTCTCTATTATATAAACACTCTCCAAAGCATTAGCTACTAATTCGGTACCTTATTTCATTAAAACAAATATAATCAATTTAAATCAGGTTTATATACTAAATAAAAGACAAAGTTCCTAACTTCATAGGCTCATAATTTAAATTGTTTAATATAATACAGGTGTAAATAAAGAAATAATATACTCTAAGTTTTTATCCCTACCCATACCCCATGATATCTTATTTAATAAATTTGCCACATAACTTTATTGATGAAAAACTTTATCTTCAGTGCACCCATGGGGCACCTGGGTGGCTCAGTGGGTTAAAGCCTCTGCCTTCAGCTCATTTATTTTTTTATTTATCCATAAGTACCTGCTAATGGAAATATCAATATATTTTGGGTTGCCTAGGCAGCTCAGTGGGTTAAGCATCTGACTTCAGTTCAGGTCATGATCTCAGGGTCCTGGTATCTAGCCCCAGAGTGGGCTCCCCACTGAGAAGGGTAGCCTGCTGGTCCCTTTTCCTCTGCCTCTCCCCCGACTTGTGTTGTTTCTCTCCCAAATAAAATTACCAATAAAAAGAAAAAATATATATATCATTTAATTTTAACACTATGTAGGTTTATTTCAACAGCATTCAAAATGTCAATACATCAATTCCTTGACTAAAAGGGATTTTGAAAGTAGAAAATATAACTTTAGGGGCTAGATACTCAAAGCAATCCTTGTGCTACAAATTACACATAAAATTATCCTTGTATTTTTAGGCTCATAGGAAAGAAGAGAAATCTCCATGGGTCCAATAAGAAATGGTCTCATAGAATATTGATCAATGAACACATATAAAAGGCTTGCTCTAGAGGCTTGCTCTAAAGGCATTGCTAGTAATAAGCAGAGAAGCTGTATTTCAAATATCATATTGGACTCTCTCACAGAGAAGCAAAAGCAGATCCCTTGTGGAAGACAATCTCATCAACTTAGACCTCCAAATTTTTGGAGTTTGTGATTTGTTGAGCTAAATATCTAGATTCAATCAATAATACAATCAAGCAAAATGTCATGAATGAGAAGTAGGCTAACAAAAAACATATTTAAGACTACTCAGTACTTCTGATATTAAAGCTATCTAAGTTTTTGTATATATATTCCTAGAAGTGGATGTTTAAAGAAGAGAAAATCAGAATTACAAAGATGAGTAATCAATAAGCATATCTGAAAAGGAGAAAAATAGAAGTTTTTTAAGTAAAATATATAACCATTAGAAAAAAACTCAAAACATGGATTAAAGAGCATAGGAGACATAGCTGAAGGAGAATAATCCAACTGAAAGAAAATTCTAATGAATCTACTCAGAGAGAACTTAGACAAGGATAAACAAACACACACACACGCACACACACACACACACACACACACACACAAAAGGTTTTAAAGTACAGACAGTAAGTTCTTTTTTTTTTTTTAATTTTATTTTATTTTTTCAATGTTCCAAGATTCATTGTTTATACAATGGAGCATTATGCCTCCATCAGAAAGGATGAATACCAGACAGTAAGTTCTAATGTACATCTAGGGAGAGACCTGATTGAAAGAAGTATTTAAGAGATAAAGAATAAAATTATTCAGAACCAATGAAAGACCTAAATTCACAGGTACAAGAAATACAAAATGTATCCAATGATTAAAAGAAATACAGATGATTGAAAATAAAACTGTACACAGCAGCTAAAAGAATTTCTTAAAGACAGTAAAAGAGAACTCCTTTAAAAGAACAGTAAATAATCTTTAACCAGATTTCTTAATTTTAAAAAAGAAACTTAAAAAAAAAACTAAAGTAGCATATTTTAAAATGCTGGGATGTTTAAAAATTTAATTTTTTTTTTCTTTGCACGTCCCCACCTCTCCACACCCACAGTGGCCATGGTTGTGTGTGTCCTTAGGAGACTCCAGTACTTCAAAAACCCAGCATTTCTCCCGAGTACAGGCAGAACCCGACAACTCTTATGCTCAACTGGAGACCCCAGAACCCTGCAGGCACTGAAGAAACAGTGACCTTAAACCCAAGGAGGCGGGGCTGGCTGTGAAAATATTTCAGAGAGGAAGAAGGGTTCTTTTTGAGTCCCACTCTCTGAAAACCGAAGCCATTTGCGAAGTGGACAGAGAGCAAACGTTATTCCTATTCAACTCCCCAAAAAGTCCTTTCTTGGTACCGTGTGTTTTGTATTAAGAACCAGCACCCATGGGGCACCTGGGTGGCTCAGTGGGTTAAAGCCTCTGCCTTCGGCTCAGGTCGTGATCCCAGGGTCCTGGGATCAAGCCCCACATCAGGCTCTTTGCTCAGCAGGGAGCCTGCTTCCTCCCCTCTCTCTCTGCCTGCCTCTCTGCCTACTTGTGATCTCTGTCAAATAAATAAATAAAATTAAAAAAAAAAAAAGAAGAAGAAAAAGAACCAGCACCCAAAAGCCAGGAGATGGGTTTTTTAAAGAGTCCTAAATTTTCAAGTCTGACAGTTTGAGGTTCTCCTTGAAATTATGGTCTGCCTACTCATGTTCCCCTCCCCCAAAGTGAATTAGGAACCAACCCTGAAAAAGGTAAAGCAAGTAACTGAGATCATTCTCGTCCTTTGGACACGCAGGGATCCTGAGACCCATGGAGTGTGGCCACATGGTCACGGGCTGGAGGACCCTGTTAGGAATGAGAATGAAATAAAATACTTTCAGATAAAGAAAAATGATAGTATACCAAAAATAGCCCTAAAGTAAAGGGAGTTACAAAAAAATATACTGTGGGAAGAAGAAAATGATATCAGTAGTGAGAAAAAATAAACAGGTGAATCTAAACTTTCTCTATGTAAATAATAAAAATGCTATTTCTTTTTTGGTTGTTAAGAAAAGTCAAAACCAAAGGGCATGGAATTTCGAAAGGAATGAAAGTAAGTTAGAGAGCTCCATGGTCCTTATATTTTTCTGTCATAGTATTAAAATATAGGGGCACCTGGGTGGCTCAGTGGGTTAAAGCCTCTGCCTTCGGCTCAGGTCATGATCCCAGATCCTGGGATCGAGCCCCGCTTTGGGCTCTCTGCTCATCAGGGAGGCCATTTCCCTTCCTCTCTGCCTGCCTTTCTGCCTACTTGTGATCTCTGTCTTTCAAATAAATAAATAAAATCTTAAAAAAAAATAAAATAAAATAAATTCTATTCTAAAATATCTATTTACCCTTTAGTAAATGTAATTTCCAAATAATAACCTATACAAGGAAAGAAATATAAAGCTCAGTTTTCAAAGAAATAGAAAGAAGTAGACAGAATTCCATAGAAAGAATAGAATGAGAGGTACAAATGTACAAAACATACCTAAAATTTTTGATCAAGGCTAGAAAGTCAATGGAAACACAGTGAACTGGAACAGCAGGAAAAAGCAGAAGCAGATTTCAATGGATAATTAATCTTCAATAAATTTTCAATTAAAAGCAAAATATTTTCAAATTGGGATTTTAAAAAATTAGGGATATAGGGCATCTGGGTGGCTCAGTGGGTTAAAGCCTCTGCCTTCGGCTCAGGTCATGATCTCAGGGTCCTGGGATCAAGCCCCATATTGGGCTCTCTGCACAGCAGGGAGCCTGCTTCCCACCCCCCTGCCTGCCTGTCTGCCTACTTGTGATCTCTCTCTCTGTTACATAAAGAAATAAAAAATCCTTAAAAAAATATTAGGGATATGATGTTTATAAGATGTTCTTAAAATAAGTAAAAGAAAATCCTGAAAGAAAAAAATGGAAGAATATATACAGGAAAATACTAGCAAAAATAAAGTTGGTATTGACACTGTTAATGTTATATAAATCAAGAAAAAACAGCATTAAGAACATGATTAAAGATTCAACTCAGTAAGAAAATATAACTATTTTAAACATTTTATTTCTTAATAAAATTGCCTTATCTTATATATAATAACATGCAAAACAGGGAAATGGACAATTTCACCATTTTAGTAGAAAATTTTAACAGAATTTTCAATTAATGAAAAATCAAAGTAAAAAAATTAGGAAAGTAAGAAGCATCTGTATAATGAAATGAATAAGTATGATTTGTTGGATATACAGAGAACCTTGCACCTAACAATGAGAAAATACAAATTATGTTGTAGCACACATATTATAAATTTGGCACTAAAAACTGCCTAGAGAGGCACCTGGGTGGCTTTAACGCCTCTGCCTTCAGCCTGGGTCATGATCCCAGGGTCCTAGGATGGAGCCCCACATAGGGCTCTCTGCTCAGCAGGAAGCCTGCTTCCTCCTCTCTCTTTCTCTGCCTGCCTCTTTGCCTACTTGTGATCTCTATGTGTCAAATAAATAAATAAAATCTTAGAAAAAAAAAAAACTTGCCTAGAAATGTTCAAAAATCATTTTCACACAGAACACTTACTCTTCTTGCAATACAATTAAATTCAAAGTCAATAATGACAATATAAGCAAAAACAACCACCATCTGCTTTAAATTTTAAAAACATATTTCGAACTACCTTAGTTTTAAAAAGACATTAAAACAAAATTATAGGGGTGCCTGGGTGGCTCAGTGGATTAGGCTGCTGCCTTCGGCTCAGGTCATGATCTCAGGGTCCTGGGATCGAGCCCTGCATCGGGCTCTCTGCTCAGCAGGGAGCCTGCTGCCTGCCTCTCTGCCTGCTTGTGATCTCTCTCTGTCAAATAAATAAATAAAATCTTTAAAAAAAAAATTATACATTAAAACTTGTAGGTTTAAAGCAAAACACTAATAAAACGGGATTTATAGCTTAAAAATTATACAGTTGTGGGGCACCTGGGTGGCTCAGTGGGTTAAAGCCTCTGCTTTCGGCTCAGGTCATGATCCCAGGGTCCTGGGATCAAGCCCCGTATCCGGCTCTCGGCTCAGCAGGGAGCCTGCTTCTCTGCCTACTTGTGATCTCTGACTGTCAAATAAATAAATAAAATAAATACAATCTTTAAAAAAAAAATTATACAGTTGAGAACAGAAATGTTAAAACTAAATAAGTTAATGATACGTTTAAAAGGTGTGAAAGACTTACAGAATAAACCCAAAGAAAGTAGAAAAAAGTGATGATAAAATAAAGATATCGTCTATTAACAATGATAATTTGTCAAAAACACTAGAAAATAAAGAGAAAATAAAGATAAAATAGAGATCTGAAAAAGCAAAATCAGTTTTTTTAAGAAAATAATTAAGCAGTTGAATTTCTCATTTGATGTTTAATAAAATATGACCAAGCTAGAAGGAACAAATTAAAAAGTAAACTAACTATGGACAAAGCAGATGTTAATCAACTGAAAATAAGTTATGCTGTAGTAACAAATAATGCCAAATCTCAGTAATTTACAATAGTAAAGAAGCACTATTGTTTGGTTAAATTCCTAGGGCTAACTGTGTTTATCAATTTTAAATCCCTTTTGTTCTGGAACTTGCTAGTTTCATAGCTATGGAATTAAAAAGTGTTGTTATCTCATGCTAGCTCTTTAAGCTGTCATACATTATATCTTTTCATGTTCAACTGACCAAAGTAAGTCACAGGGCCAAGACTGTTGTCAAATGGGCCAGGCTATAATATAATATAATATAATATAATAATACAATACAATATAACAAAATTAGCATTTCTACATACATTGGAATACAGAGAAAGAGTTATTCCTCTAGGGAATGGTTGTATAAAGAGGAAACTGGTAGGAAATAGGTGCAATTATTTTGAATAATTATTACCAGCTAGCAAAATAAGAAAATACTGTGAAAATTTATATAAAAAGCAATTTGAAAATATAAGTGAAATGGATATATTCTGAAAGTATATAATTTTTTAAAAAATGATTAGGAGAGAAATAAGTCAGGCTTTTTATATTTGGTATCATAGGCTAGCCCTAAAAATGGGATTTTGTTTTGTTCACTACTAGGATCAAGCCTCTGTTCCACACTACAGTGGCTTTTGTTCTGTTAATCCATGATTTGGCTCTCTGCTCAGATACCTGCACTGGAGTTCCATAAAAAATACTCATTTTCTATTGCTGTTTCCTAATTTCTTATTTCCTGAAGGCTATGAAATCAACAGCAACATAAAGGTAAAAACATTTTTTAAAAAGTTAACTGATGGAGGCTAGGGATAGTCCCAAAGAGAGGGTCTTGCTTGAGCTGAATGCAGGTACACAAAAACAAATTATTTAGGAAGCAAGTGGGAGAGTATCACTAGTTGAGGGATAAGAATGCATAAGAGAGTTTAGAAGGATAGGAGAGGCACTTCTTGGAAATGTTACATTAAGACAAGCAATAAGGAATGTGCTTGAAATGAAATTTTTTTTGATCACTGACAATCCATTTTACTTGGATTAATAAAGAAACTGCTGTAGGACACATTAAATAATTAGATTCATTAACTAAAATTTAAAAAACAGTATTTTCTAAGACATGGTTTTATAATAAGCCTATTATTTAAGCTCCATATACTCTCTCTACCCATTAGTATATGCAACAAAAATCATACTAATAAATTCATAATTAGTTAAAATTATACACCACTGTCATTCTGATCTACTTTTACATGTTTGACAGAAGAGTTAAGCTATACTTTAGATAAAATGCACTCCAGACACAGCTGTGGAAACATAAAGGAACCATGCATTATAAATTTACAGAAAATCACCATTTTTGTAGAAATGAGCACAAAAATCTTAGTCACCAGGGAGTCATAATATTACCTTCAACAGCCTGTGGATAAGCTCTATGTTCTCCCCTTTTAGAAGTCACATTACTAAAAAAATGGGAAACGAACATGAATATCATCTTTTTTTTTTCCCTATACCCAGAAGAGCCTTTTAAGGCAATGATCAAACACAGCTGATTTTTTTTTAAGATTTTTTAATTTATTTATGTGACAAACAAAGATCACAAGTAGGCAGAGAAGCAGGCAGAGAGAGAGGAGGAAGCAGGTTTCCTGCTGAGCAGAGAACGCTATGCAGGGCTCCATCCCAGAACCCTGGGATCATGACCTGAGCCTGAAGGCAGAGCCTTTAACCCACTGAGCCACCCAGGCGCCCCGAACACAGCTGAATTTTTGTCAAGCCTTCACACATCAAAGGATCTGTTAGTAAGAGACCACTAGGTTTTAAAATAATAGGTGTATGTGCACACACTCACTCATTTCACTCTGCCTACCAAGAATGGCAGGTACTACTTAAATAAGCTGATGGTTATTGTTAAAAGAAAACATATATTTAGACTCTGAAAGACACTGAGTTGTTAAAGAAATTGTCTTATAGAAGGAGACACCAAATTGAGTAAGATTTGGTTTCGTTTAAGAGAATTTCACAAGGTCCTGGATCCAACTGTCTGGATCCTAAATGCCTCAGCTCTCCAGAGTTAAAAGTCATGAATACTATTTATTATCTTTCTTGCATGTGTTTTGGGAAGTAAGTGAATATCGCAACTTCACTTAGAGATTGTAGCAGCTTTAATATTTAGCAAGAGCTTTTGCCTGGCTTTCTGACAGTCAAAAAAACAATCCCTCATTTGTTTTCTACCTCTTCTTTCCTCTCTCATAAAGAACCAACATAGACCTATAACTAATCCACAATAGTAAAATTTAGATGCAAATATTACCTTTTGTCAACACATTATTCTGCAGTGTATTCTACTAAAAAATGAAAGTTATGGTGGGAGGGACTGTGCCTTTCTATTTATTATGTTCAGGACTCTAAATAAATACCAAATAGGAGCACTGAAGATTATGGTAATCATGCCTGGAAAGTTCTTCGAGTACTCTAATGAAATTCATTATTGGATTACAAAATAGTTAATTGAAGTCATCATCATTACAATGGTTGATTCCTTTGATGTATTGCCTCTGGGCATGATTAAAGATTTAACAATATTGGTCTTACATCCTAAGATGTGAAAAATGCCTAATCATTTGTTCAATAGTATAAGGATTATTTAGAATCAGAAAGCTAGGAAAATACTGTCTGCATATAAATTAGCCTGACAAATTTATTTTCCAATCATAACAGCCTTCTTCACTTCTAAGAAATATATATATAAAGAAGAAAGAATATGTGCATGCAACTTAATTGCTGAGAAGAAGGGCAGAATAGCGTAACAAGAAAAAGTCTCAGGATCCTCTACCCTTGTTCAGTGATTTTCAGAAGGTCCATCTGGGTCCAGATCCCCCTCTTCTTGTAAATAGCAGCCTCTAAGTTTTCTTCCAGCTCCAGCCTTCTATGTTCTTCAAATAAAACATAAAAAATGCCACCCTAAAACTGAGCTCCAGTAATATTACTCAAGGCATTTATTTCAAGGACTATCGTAACATTCCCGAGAAAAGTTAACCTCAACATGGTAAATCTTAAACATAATTTTAGGAAGGTTTTAGGATACAAACATCAAACTAACAAAAATAGTCACTGTGAGAAAAAAATTAGAAATCACCAGTGTTCGAACATTAGATACATTCATTTCATTTCTCATAATGAGTAACTAACATTTACTGAGCATCTACTATGATAGGCATTGTTCATACGAAGTATATTCTATCATTACAACCAGTTTACAGAACTGAGGTGAACACTTCTTAAGTAATTTTTCCAAGTTAAAATACCAATAAGTGAAAGTCAAGATCAAAACCCAGACAGTAGGGAATCTGGGTGGCTCAGTGGGTTAAAGCCTCTGCCTTCGGCTCAGGTCATGATCCTAGGGTCCTGGGATTGAGCCCCGCATCTGGTTCTCTGCTCAGCAGAGAGCCTGCTTCCTCCTCTCTTTCTGCCTGCTTCTCTGCCCACTTGTGATCTCTGTCTGTCAAATAAATAAAATCTTTAAAAAAATAAAATAAAAATAACCCAGATAGTAGGGGTACCTGGGTGGCTCAGATGGTTAATTGTCTGCCTTTGGCTCAAGTCACAATCTCTGGGTCCTGGGATGGAGCCCTTGGGCTCCTGGCTCAGCAGGGAGTCTCCCTCTCCCTCTGCCTCTGCCTCTCTGCCCCCCACCTCACTCCCCCCACCCCACTCATGTTCTCCCTCTCTCTCAAATGAATAAATAAAATCTTAAAAAAAAAAAAGGCAGTCAAAGCTACAGAACTCACATTTTTCCTCTGAACTACGATACTATTCTTAATGTGGGTCTGCCTGTGTTCTCCCCACACAATCAAAAGCCAGGTAGCAAAAGTACTCACTATCTTTCCTTTAAAACAGTTAACAAGGGGCGCCTGGGTGGCTCAGTGGTTTAAAGCCTCTGCCTTTGGCTTGGGTCATGATCCCGGGATCCTGGGATCGAGCCCCACATTGGGCTCTCTGCCCAGAAGGGAAGGTGCTTCCTCCTCTCTCTCTCTCTGCCTGCCTCTCTGCCTATTTGTGATCTGTCTGTCAAATAAATAAATAAAATCTTTTAAAAAATAAATAAATAAAATAAAGCAGTTAACAAGGAAAGGTATTTATTTGTTTGAATTGTGCTCCAGGATGATTATCAAGGTTTATGTTTCCTTCCCAATGTAACAGTACTTACACAAACTAAATACTAATGCCCAAAATTCCATTCAATATTTAACAATGAACATACAGTAGAGGTTATATAAAATATTGAGATCATTTTTCTTTAAACAAGAAATAACATTTCAAAGGTCTTTGATATTTGATCAGTGAGAGTTTTCACTTTAAAAACATACATTAGTTATAAAACACCAATAAGATCTGAGAACGCAACTTCATTTAGAAACAAGTTACGCTATTCCCTTATGTCTGAGGCTTAGCAGTCATAAGGATAGTAGTATTCTATGAGCCTCTAACAACAGTTACGGAAATTTTTAACCTGCTCATTAGAGGAAGTTACCCATTTGGAAAGAGTTATTTCATTTAAACTTGCTCTCAGTATAGCATGGCACTTCTGATTTGTAGAAGGTATTTGCATGCACATACTCATGCCTGAAAGAAGTTATACTTGGGAATTACACAGTATTATTTCTGTGTTTATCCCTTAAGCCTAGGAATTTCTAGATTTGAGAACGCCAGTATAAAGATTTAAATGTATCTACCCTGATTAATATATATATAAGTGGGATTTAAAAAACTTGATCATAGCATATTTTTAATACTTTATTACAATTACACTGTTAAATAAATTTTCTCTCTTTTTAGATGAAAATAGGGGTTTCTCAAAGGTAAAATACACTTTCTAAGACTGGTCAAAGTTGAAGAAGTAAAAAGTTATCATCACGTTCTAAAAGCAGTTAGGTTGGAATTACAACTTTAAGGAGAAGTAAAAACTAGTCAATGACTCCATCTACATTTATTGGTAGGATATACATCTACATTTATTTTCCTCTTTTAACAAATATGTGTGAATGAAAAGTGGAAGAAAAGTAAGTTAAACCTATTTTCTTGGTATCTCAACCATTATTATAATTTAGCAACATCAAATATTAAAATATCCTGCTTATTCAAAATAATTGAAAAAAGGATTAAGAATCACTCCTATAAAAAGGTTTCAACAATAAAACTATACCAAGGTTAGTCTACAAATCACCACTGGTTTGCTGAGATTCTTCAGGCACTTGTGAGATCTCAGTGTCAACAGAAGGAACAACAATTGTTATGCAATATTACAAACAGAAAATGATTAACACACTTATGTATATGTCATTTATCATATATCTCAAAAACTATGCTGCTCACCTATATTTCCATGCCTTCCCTATTTGCAGGATAAGGCTAATAATAATGTAAATCTTATCAAATACACTATTACAGAGGGCTGCCTGGGTGGCTCAGTCCATCAAGCATCTGCCTTCAGCTCAGGTCATGATCCCAGGGTACTGGGATAGAGCCCCAAGCAGGGAGCCTGTTTCTCTCTCTCCCTCTGCCCACTTGTTCTCTCTCTCTCTCTCAAATAAATAATAAAATATTTTTAAAAAGATACCATCACAGAAACATTTATAGTAGGTGGTTGACCAAATATCTGGGTACTGTGGCCTAGCCAAGCTAACACAGAAGCCATCATTGGAAATATCAACTGGAGTTGGAAACTCATTGTATGTCAAGTGATGTGATTTGTCAAAAATATTATGAGTAACTAAGAGGAGCAGGTTTGAGAGAAAAAATAATGTTGACTGTGAAGGGCTTTTCAGGACTTGGTAGGGGATAGGTAAAACCATGTTAAAACCCTTAGTTAAAAACCTAGTAATACTGAATGACATTACCAAGCCATGAAATGCTTCCAGAACAGTGGAAAAACAGAAAAGCCTATGAAGGACACTGCAAAGGACTCACTAGAGAAACAGGCATGGACTACGACTGAATGGTGTTGCAAGAATGTATGTAGTCAATACTCTTACCAGGACAGCAGTCAAATAATGTAAGTAGGAAATATGTCCTTAGATTTAGTCACATGGAAGTAATGATATGAGGAATAATAGTCTGCATTGTTTCAGATGAAGTCATATTTTTGGACCCGAACAATTACCACATAAAGTGATATTTAACCAAGCCTCATCTAAAAAGTCTTTACTTTGGTATAGAGTCAGATCACATAAGTTCAATATTTTATTTTCTTCAAATCATTAGTTCAAAATCCTCTCTCATTATATGTAATTTATTCCTTTTTACTTGCATCTCTTGAAATTCTTACCCATTTCAGTATCCAAAGTCAAATTATTTTTTAAATATTCTACCTATTTTAAGTAATTCAAATATGTAAATAGTTGTACCTATAATATAAATATATTTTGCTAATATGTATAATAATATTAAGGAAAAAATTCAGAGTACAATATAGAAGAGAGAAGTAAAATCATACACCTTTGCTACAAATCACTGACAAGTATAAGTATTCTATGTATACCATTATAATCCAATTTACAAAATTCTTTCTTTCAAAAAAACACCAAGTCTAGAAAGAGTCACAGATGAGCAAAACTTTTGTTAACATAATGATAAATGCCTTGATGAGAATGTGAAGAGGAAATGAAATATGTTATGTAACAAAAAATTATGTAAGATATCAATTCATAAACAAATCGTTATATACCTGAATTCAAATCAGTTAATTGCTGGAGCAAAAGATAAATACATTCCAACCAAAAAAAAAAAAAAAAAAAGTAAGTGGTCATGAAAATATTAAAATTTAAAACAAAGCCAGAAGGATTTGAATCTGATTATACCACTTATTAGCTATGAGACCTAGGGCAAATTGCCTAACCTCTCTAAGCCCCAATATATTATTATATCTTCACCTGTTAAAAAAGTCAAAACATAAAATCTACCATACAGAAGGCCTTTGAGGATTAATACCTGTTATATAATAAACACAGTTAAGTAAATGATTTGCTATATAGAATTATATGAGATAGTTGCTTTCTTGCCCTTTTCTGATTCTCCCTGTCTGTCCTATGCCAAGTTCAAAAATGTAGCAGAGAAAATCAAGAGGGGTGTGTGTGTTTGTGTGCCTGTGTTTGTGTATATTCAAAAATAATATTTCTAGACCCTGTGAAGCTGGCAGAAGTTGGTAGCCTTATATATTTTTTAGTGAATTATCTAAAAGCATTAGACATTTTAACAAGTGAATTGTACAGGTATATATCCCAATTACCATTACATCATACAGGAACTCAGTAGAACTTTTTCATATTCTATCAAATTCCCTAAGAAGTATGGAAAGCAAATTGATATAAATTGCATTTCTAGCTTTTAAAAATGTAATAAAAGACTCTAATGAATACATGCCACAGAGATGCACAATATAATAAGAGTGCTTCCAGTAACAATGCACTGTAAGAGGTAACTAAAGTCAGTTTGTGCATGAATTTAACAATTCTCTTACGTGTCTAATCCTACTAAATTTAGTATCATTATAAATATATTATTCAAACAGTGAAGCATTTGGATTCCCTAATCTAATTCCCCCAGGAGTCCTGAACTACATTTGTAAGTACTGGGCCTTTCTGTTTTTCTCTAATTCATTTATGATATAATACAGTTCTTTAAATTTCAGAGACAGGTGATTACTGAAAGCCAAGGTAGTACTGGTTTGGGTGGAACTACCTCATAGGAAGAAAGATACTTAATTTAAAATATATAGTGGTGACTAATAAACAAGGAGTAAACATTACAAATATATATAATACTATATGTATGAAATATATGATGACATATTATATACAAACTATATACATAATCCATTATAGAAAATAGTGTGAAAACAAAACGAGATATTGTAGGCCTCATAATTCAAAGAACTGTTTCAGGTAAACTCTGATACAATTGCTCTATAAAAATATTTATCTCGGGGTGCCTGGGTGGCTCAGTGGGTTAAAGCCTCTGCCTTCAGCTCAGATCATGATCTCAGGGTCCTGAGATCGAGCCCCACATCGGGCTCTCTGCTCAGCAGGGTGCCTGCTTTCCTTCCTCTCTCTCTGCCTGCTTCTCTGCCTACTTGTGATCTCTGTCTGTCAAATAAATAAATTTTAAAAAATCTTTAAAAAAATAAAAAATATTTATCTCTTATAACCATGCAGTTAGATTTATTCTCAGAGGATATACGAAACCTTTGAAACAGAGCCTGAAAAAATAACTTAGAAGCAGGTAGTTTTCTAGGAGTTAATCTCAAGGAGTAGGAGTTAAAGACATGAAGAGCTGAGGAAAGGAGAAAAAACCAGTAAATGTGAAATAATACACACTGCTATGAATAACTGAGGTTAAGTTCCAACTAAGATATCCAAACAAGGGTACTGAATGTCTCCTGGAATTATCCCCCCCGATTTTAATGCCTCTGCTCCTACCACCATAGTGGTTAAGGGTTGTTAATGGCTTTTTGTTTTCAGATTACTATTCAGTGTTGGAGTAAATCCCTTAAGGAGCCTTAAAACAGAGAAGTTACAACTGGCACCAGGTATCAAAACTCATGCAGAACTATCCACAAAGTCTCGTTTAGAATTGTGTGAGACAGAGAAGATGCAGAGGAAGGCAACCCAAGCACCTGATACTACTATCACTTGCACCAATTTAGTCTTTTTTGTCATTGAGTTTTCAAATTAGTGGCTGACCATTTTTTATATGAAGTACAAAAAACTGTATGTCATAGCTACTGAAACAGACTGTACTCACCATTGTGTTATAGTCGTCATTTTCCTCTTCCACCATACATTCTAGATTTTTCTCAGCCTGAATCAGCAATTCAGCTATTCTAGATTGCTTTTGTGGTGGGTTGATTCCTATTAAAGAGTCCCACAAAGCTCTGAACTCTTTACCACCTTGCCTTGTTAGAGCTATGGTCACTACAAAAGCATGGAAGTACAACAGACAATCCAGCAGATTCCCTGAACACGGGACACATCCCACACTGTTGCCATTGTACAACCACTCTACTTCAATAATCAAAAAATTTTCACTAATGTGTCATGTCTCTGAATTTTTGTAGAGTTTATTTCCCATAGACAGACATCCACATCTTAGCATAATATATTAAATATACTAACATTTCCTGCTCACTAGGCCCAATTTTCATTACATAATTAAAATAGTGACCCAGTGGATATTCTGCAGAATGTGAAGATATCTAATCAAGGTACAGCAGATTATTTTTTTTTAAGATTTTATTTATTTATTTGACAGAGAGAGATCACAAGTAGGCAGAGAGGCAAGCAGAGAGAGAGAGGGGAGGAAGCAGACTCCCTGTTGAGCAGAGAGCCCGATGCAGGACTTGATCCCAGGACCCTGAGATCATAACCTGAGCCGAAAGAAGAGGCTGAACCCACTGAGCCACCCAGGCACCCTACTGCAGATTATTTTTGAGTATAGAAAAGAAAATTATGCTAACCCAGCCGTAGGTCAAGACAGTACATCCCTCTGTTCTTTTCACAAAAGGCAAACAGCTTAAGATACTCTCAACTGAGGAGAGTGAAAAGAATGTGTTTATCATACTATACTCAGAGTCCAAGGCTGTCCTTATACATGTAGCCTTTCAGGGCTACAAATGTAACTGGAGCTAACAACTAGTTAAAATTATGATAATCCACTGCCATTTGTCACAATCTATCTGGATTCTACAAAACCAACATAACTGAAATAAACAGAAATGACAAAGACCACAATTTCAACTTCCTTAAAGTCTATGAGCATAGATTCATTTCTTCCTGAGGAATATCACTGCTTTGTTTTTACTATTTTGTCTGGCAAGAATGGGACAGTTTCAGTGCCTTCCAGTTGCCTGTTCCTAGGACAATAGCTCTTGCTCCATTGGTCAGAAATTATTTTTGCCAGCTGCTAATGCATTCCAAGTGGTCATCTACTTACATCTTTAATTAGAAAGCAGGGGTAATCCTTTTGTATAGCCCTGTGACCAAGTTTTTACCTTAAATTCTGTTTCTATAATTTGGAGCCTATCTTGCCCACCCATGTCTGAAAAGCAATCTAGGTAAACTCACAGATGGGAGTTCAAAAGTAAAAGATACTTCTGAAAGTGATGACGTCCAAGTTCTAGTCTTGGATCTCCACCAAGCACAGATGTTTACATTTAGGCAAATCACTTAAACTGTCATTTTAGTATTTTAGCTACCAAAAGCAGAACCTGGACCAGGTGATCATTTGATCATTCATTGCAATACATACATTACAGCAATGTGATATAAGAGGTTTTGTCAAATGTCTGTAACATTCGAAGTATTGCTGTATATTTAAACCCAACCATGCTGTGTAAGGGATTAATATTAACAAATAATTCACATAGAATGTTTACAGTGTTAAATGCTTTATATTGATTACCCATTTTATTCTCTGACCAAAACTTTGACATTGATAAAACTGATGATCAGAGAGGACAATGTGTCCAAGATTAATCAAACAGCTAGTAATTAACAGAAATGGATTTGAACCAAGACAGCCCATTGCCAAAGACCATGATCTGAACTCTGGATTATACAACCATTTATAGTTGTTTATTAAATAGCCTATTAAGAAAAAATGAAAATGTCCAAATCCGTTTAAGCTGTTTTTTTTTATTTGTTCAAATCTGCCAAAGTGATGACTCCGGTAGCTCTATTAAGGGAGAGTTTTTCTTAATTTGTCATTTATTCAGCTAGTGTCCTTTATTGTGACCGCTAAAATACTGAAAAAAAAGAGTGACATAGAACATTTCTATAAAACTTTCTGGAGCTTTGTGGTGGAGATCTTAACTTTTCTTTTTTTGCAAAAGAGTAGGAGAGCCAAAGACAGAGAAGGGGGAAAAAAAAGAAAAGAAAAAGGAAGCAGTTAAAAAGAAGATCTTTGCAACCTCTCCAGAATTTCTTGATTACTTCTCTTCTGGTCTAATTTTTCCCTGATGAGAAGCTGTGCTTGAGAGTAATAAGTACTGCATGAACTAAATACATCACACTTGACTGTCTGCATAATGGCAATGGTGGAGAGGAATCAAATGGATTTAGGTTTCATCAACCTGCAGCTATTGATTTTTCAGCTTTCCATGAGCAGCAAAATGGAGTTAGCAAAAACCACTTTTTGCACTCAAAAGAGTGAGCAGCAAGGGAATACCAAGCCATACTTGAATATAATGTGCATTTCTTAAACAGATTGCAACTCGCCCCTGACTCCTTCAACAGTAATAGCATACCTCTACTTCACAAATAGCACAGAGAGGTGTTTTGTTAATGTTACACTACTGATAAATCTGAAGTTACACTATTCAGCATATATTTAAAGTTCATTAAACATCACCAGATCTTACCTTTCTTTATAAAGATACAAGGAAGGGATGATTTTTGAAAGAATTGTTTTCTGAAAGAGGTACAATAAAAGCTGTGCTTCAGCGTGACTCTGTTTAAATGAATATTTTTTTAAAATGCCTCACTGCTTTCAAAAAAATAAAATAAAACAATATTAGATATCTGATACATAGAATATATATGGTCCATTATATTTTGAAAAAATTAATTTGCCTGTTTTCTGTGATTTTTTTAAAGACACTGTATGTAAACCAACAGTAAAATGGATTTTTTTTCCATTTAAATCTATTTTTTATCAGTTTTGAAAGGGCAAAGAGGGTTTTGTAAATTGTAGGTAAACGTAATTTAAAATATGTGTGACTTAGTAAAATTCACTTTTGTCATTTCTTAAATCTTTTTTTTTTCCATTTAATCCAAATTATTTCATTTTCAGAAACAAGGAGGTATATTCATCTATTAATTTCAAGCTTATCACATGAAATTAACCAGGATGTGAAGTGATTAGAAATCACCTCACCCTGGAAAATGGGATAATCACAGAGTCCTTGAATCAGTGGAGGTTAAAACAGCATGTTTAGAGCACCTTTGTATAAACCTGAGATAGGCTTCTGATTAGAGATATTGTATGAATGGCACCACAATTAGAAGTATATTTAATCGACCAGAAAGAGTTTATTTTAAGCACTATGGACTACATCATGTAAGTAGAATAATTTAACAAACAAACAAAAATAATACATAATACCCTTCATTCAACTTTGTCTTGAGTTCAAACATTTTTCAAGGAATCACTTAGTATCAGTAACAATACTGACATACAATGCATATAAATTATGACGTACAATGAACTAATATAAAGATAATAAAGAATTTTGACAATCATGAGTTATTTAAACAGAAAAAGAGGTTAAGCCTGACTACCTTATTACATGGCCAAGTAAATATAGATAAAGGATGCAAAACCTGAAACTACTTAAGAAAAAGCATTTATCTATCAACATTCTTACATTTGAGGTTGGGTGTGCCCCTCTAAGCATAATAACAAAAACAGAAATAATCAAGAAACTGACTCAGTTAATGCAAGACAGACATTCTCATCATAAAAATTTATGTGGGGGGCTCCTGGGTGGCTCTGAGTTTAAGCATCCATCTTTGGCTCAGGTCATGATCCCAAGGTCCTGAGATCCAGCCCCACACTGGACTCCCTGCTCTGCAGGGAGTCTCCTTTGCTTCTCCCTCTTTCCCCACCCCCATGCTTGCTCTCCCTCTCTCTCTCTCTCTCTCTCTCTCTCAAATAAATAAATAAAATCTTTTTAAAAAATTATGTAGAATGGAATAATACAGAAAAATAAATTTAATGGATACCTGGATGTATCCATTAAATTTATGAACTACATATTCTAGTCTAATTAACAGATTAAACATTTTATTCTATTCTTTAGAACAGAATAAAGGTACTGGATTTATGACAATCTCTAGAGACATTATAAATTCAATTTACTAATCTTTAGCTTCCTAATATAAATAAAATTAATATATTTCTTCTAATATCTTCTTCTACCCCAGTAAAAACATGAAAGCATTTCTTACACATACTTTTCAATTCCTGAATGGTGGTGGAGGCCAGAGGGAATTCTGGTTAGCTTTGCTACTATCATCTATATTTGGTAGCAGCCTCTACACCAAAGGACACTATGGACTACTGGTTTAGTTACATAGGTTTGCATATGAAAAGATTCTACAACGTGAAATAAAGGGGACTTCAATTCAATACAACACAAGAAGCATATTAAAATTACTAAACTTTTAGAATTCTGAGAATGTGTTAAAGAAGAGATAATAATGAAAAATAAGATAAAGTAACAAACTGAAATGAAAAGATGATTAGAATAAATGTAAAGATTATGTGTAATCAAAAAATACTGGAAGGTAATTAACATTTCCAAAGCCATATTAAAATCAATTTAGATTCACTAAGAACTGAATACTCCAAAAAACAAAATCACAAAACTGAAAGAAAAGTTGAGAACCACTCATAGTATATGAAATAAAGAAACAAGAAGATCAAAACAATAGGTAAGACATTCCTAGAAATCTGCAAATGGTGTTGTAATATCTAGAAGTAACCAGAACTAACAGAACAGAAACAATAATGAAATTAAAACAGATTTTTAAAAAACAGTGATCTTAAAAATAACTAAAAACTTGTAAATGGCAACAGCTCATTGGTATTTCTCAAAACAAGTAAAAACAGGTCAGCACCTTTGAAATACGTGATTTTTTTGTTTTCATTTTTTTAAAATCAAATAATCTAGAAGCATTGAGACTGAAAACCTAACAACCCCCCTCAAAAAAAAAAGTAACTTAAGAAAGGAACAAAAATTACAGTGGCCAAAGATTTCTCAACAACAAAATTTAGTGGTAGATGATCATTCTTGTTTTCTAATATTGAAAAATTTTTCTATGGTGTCAAGACTTATTTCCTTATTACCCCAAATTTCAAAAGACAGCATGGTGATATTAATACTATAGAATATATAAAATATAATTTTATATATGGAATATATAAAATATAATTCACAAGTGCTATTTCAAAAAACACAACTAAAGATCATCACATGAGCACTTAAATATTTGTCTAAATAATTTTTACATATAATTTTATAAAACTTAATGTAAACATTGTATCCGATACCTTCTGAAAATTAAGATCAAAAACAAACCAAAAAAACGCTAAGAAATTTTAATCTGTAATATACATATAATCTGTAATATATGTGTATATGTAATAATCTGTAATATGTATGTATACATATACATATGCATATATATATCTCAAATTAGGAAGAGTTTGGAAGAGAATAACAAGGGGAAAATTGCTCATCTCACTTAAGTTAATGCTAGCTACTTCCAGGCAAGGTCTCACTCCTGTAAAGCCTCTGGATGATTCTTTCTTCTTATCTTGATCACAAATCTTTCATGACTAGACCTTAAGAGGTCACTTGAAAGGACAATTAGGGAAAGGCCAAGATAAATTGGGGACACTGGCCCCTTTGTACTTCTCTAAACTAACAGTTGCCATGACATACTTCCAGATTTGTTTTTCATAAGAAATATAAACTCCTATTTCTAAAAGTAAATGTAATTTGGTTTAATGTTACCTATAGTCAAATGCAATTTCAACTCTTAAGACATCAAAAATCCTTCCTCACTCTTAAAACATAATAAGGGGCACCTGGGTAGCTCAGTGGGTTAAGCCTCTGCCTTCAGCTAGGTCATGATCCCAGGGTCCTGGGATTTAGACCCACATTGAGCTCTCTGCTCACAGGGAGCCTGCTTCTCCCTCTCTCTCTGCCTGCCTCTCTGCCTACTTGTGATCTCTGTCTGTCAAATAAATAAATAAAATATTAAAAAAAAACCTCATAATAAAAAACTGAATTAGCACATCACATTTAGCAATGAGTGTCAGCATAAATTGACCAGTAACAAAATTTAAAACATCATGTACACTACTTGCTTTTTTCTATATTAAAAAACATATAAGGAATAATAGTCCATAAAATAATAACAAAACACTTAAAGCATCAAGAACAGAAATCACAGGGGCACCTGGGTGGTTCAGTGGTTTAAGCCTCTGCCTTGAGCTCAGGTCATGGTCTCAGGGTCTTAGGATCGAGCCCTGCATTGGGCTCTCCACTCGGCGGAGACAGGGAGCCTGCTTCTCCCTCTCTCTCTGCCTGCCTCTCTGCCTACTTGTGACCTCTCTCTCTCTCTGTCAAATAAATAAATAATTTAAAAATAAAAAGAACAGAAATCACAAAATAAAACAAACGGTTTATTTAAAAAATGAAAGTGTAAAACTCATTAAGAAGGTTTAAAAAACTCTGTTGATATTAAAGATTTATAGATCCATTACTTATAAAGCATATAATATTCACAAATTATAAGTAACAGTTTGAGCAGTTTTATCAAAGAAATCCAACAAAATAATGCAAGTTAGTTATAATAATAAGCAATAAACAATGAAGTATACATCAAGGCAAAAGCATTAGAGAGAGCAAATAATGTCCATAGAAAAAATATTTTGTTGTGCTACAGAACTTTAAATATATATATAAATCAGAAAATCTTAGAAATAAAAATATAAATTAAAGGAAATACAAGAGGCATTAACAAAACACCCACAGTCTTTCAAAATAAATGTAAAATATATATATTCATACTGCCCTTACAAAAATGTAGTTTACGTACAAAATGAATAGAAAACATAGTATTTGCCTTTGCCTAATTTCATTGCCATAAACAAAATGAGGATATAGGGGAGTTGTATAGTACATTTAATAAATTTAAATTTGTAAGATAGCTCTTATTTCTAAAAATTATTTCCTAAACAGATTCAAAGAATAGATCATGAAAAAAATCTCAATAAACTCCAGTGAGTAGAAACTGTACGTCACATCTTCTTTCAAAAAGTAATAAAATTATAAGTTGACAAACTTTTCATTAAAAATATTCACTTGAATAATATACATTTTTTCTAAAAATTTGGCTCAATTAGGATATCCTACCCATAATCAGAGATCATTTTTGAAAATGGGAATTCTCTCAAGTGTCTTAGAATGTACTCACAATTGTTTTCTGAGATAAAGTCAAACACTTTTATTTTAAAAAATGGATATAATTAGGGGCACCTGGGTAGCTCAGTGGGTTAAGTCTGCCTTTGGCTCGGGTCATGATCTCAGGGTCCTGGGATCAAGCTCCACACTGGGCTCTCTACTCAGCAGGGAGCCTGCTTCGCCCTCCCCATCTGCCTGCCTCTCTGCCTACTTGTCATCTCTCTTTCTGTCAAATAAATAAATAAAATATAAAAATAAAATAAAATAAAATAAAAATTTAAAAATGGATATAATTATTTAAACATTAAATTAGGAAGTTGAAAAATATGACGAACACAAAGAAAGAAAAGTGGAGGAGATAGACAAGTTAAAGAAAGATTTTATAAATTAGAAAAAAGTAAAGCAGAAAAATAAACCAATTCCAGATATGCTTCTCTGGAGGATAAAATAAGAAATAAAATATATTAGATAGTTGAAGCTCGGGCGGAAAAGTAGCAGGCTGAGACTACATCAAGTAGCAGGAGATCAGCTAGATAGCCTATCAATCCATTGCGAACACCTACAAATCCAACAGGAGATCGAAGAGAAGAGGAGCAACAATTCTAGAAACAGAAAATCGACCACTTTCTGAAAGGTAGGGCCAGTGGAGAAATGAATCCAAAGAGACGGGAAGATAGACAGCGGGGGGAGGGGCCAGCTCCCAGCAAGTGGTGAAGCACAAAATTTGAACTTTTAAAAGTCTGCTCCACTGAGGGACATTGTTCCAGAGGCTAAACCGGGGTGAAGCCCACACAGGGAGAGCGTGGCCTCAGGTCCTGCGGGGTCACAGAAGGATGGGGGTGTCTGAGTGTCACAGAGCTCACAGGTATTAGGGCAGGGAAGCTGGCTACAGAGACAAAGTTGAGGAGTGAGCTCTCATCTCAGAGTAACCTTGAACTGGTCACAGGCTGGGTGAGCTCGGAGTGAGGCCGGAGGCCAAGGAGACAGGAGCGATTGAGCGCTTTTCTCCAAGCACAGCCAGAGGCCAGGGAGACAGGAGTGATTGAGTGCTTTTCTCCAAGCGTGGCCAAAGGCCAGGGAGACGGGAGTCATTGAGCGCTTTTCTCTGAGGGGGCATTGAGGAGTGGTGCCCCGAGCTCTCAGCTCCTCCTGGCCGGAGATAGGGAGGCCGCCGTTTTCATTCCCGACCTCCAGAACTCTATGGAAAGCAACTCTATGGAAAGTGTTCAGGGAACAAAAGCTCCTGAAAGCAAACCCGAGCAGATTACCTAGCCTGGCCCCTGGTAAGGGCGGGGCAATTCCGCCTCCGGCAAAGACACTTGAGAATCACTACAACAGGCCCCTCCCCCAGAAGATCAACAAGAAATCCAGCCAAGACCAAGTTCACTTACCAAGGGGAACAGCGGAATTCCAGAGGAGGAGAAAGCAAAGCATGGAATTCATGGCTTTCTCCCCATGATTCTTTAGGCTTGCAGTTAATTTTTTTTTTCTTCTGCTAATTTTTTCTTAACTTTTACCCTTTCCTCTTTTAACGTTTTTTTTAAACTAGTTTATCTTAACAATACCTTTCAAAAAATAATAATAATCTTTTTTGAACCTTCATTATTATAGTTATATTTTATCCTTCATTGTGTCTAACTTTATTTTTGTATACACATAGGGTTTTTTCTTCTAAAAAATCTCCTAATAGATCAAAATATACCCTAAATCTAGCTCCGGGCTTGTTCTAGTCTCCAACCCAAGCAAATTCTCTCCACTTTCTTTTTCTTTATTCTCCCAACCAACTTACTTTATCAACTCCTTTTTTAGAAATTAAAAAAAAAAAAAAATTTAGGCCCTGCCCTAATCGCAGCCACATCAGGGCAGACCCCACTGGTCACCAGGTGACCTCTGTGACTCTGAGAGGCTGGGAGACGTCCTAACCTCTAGGGCAGTCAACACAGTTTTTCCGCAACCCAATGGTAGATGAGGGGACGCCTTCCTCCAGCCCTCGGGTTGCCTGGCAACTAATCATGGGGACCTCCCAATCCAAATTCGACCCTAAAACATCCCTGGGGGGTTTTAGGCCTGTTGGCCAATCATAAAACCCTGGAACTGGACCAGGACCTGCAAAAGTGACGTTACTGTACTGTCGCTTGGCCACAATACCAATTAGACAATCACTCCCAATGGCCTCTGGAAGGCACGTTTAATTATCAGATTCTCATGGACCTAAGTAACCTCGGCAGACACCAAGGCAGATGGGCCAAGGTCCCTTATGTTCACGCTTTCTGAACTGGCGCCCTCGTCTACCCCTCCCCCTCCCCACTCCTATCCCAACTCCAGACAAAGTTATCAGCAGTTGTGAAACTTCAAAGTTTACTGAAGGTCAAATTGATGAGGGAGCTGAAGTCTGGCTGAAAACAAAGGAAAAGCTGGCACCTTACTCTCCCTCTCTACTCCACACCATGGTAACATGTGTGGCATTTCTCAGGCAGCCCTGGCTGCCCTAAAAGAAAAACAAATGGTTAACTTGCAAAGATCACAATCCTGCAAGACAGGAGTCTCCCTCGGTCTACAAATGTCCTACTGATTTACAACAAAGAAGCTATCTTATCAATAGCCCAACTTCCAGAGACAAGTAACTCAGTTCCTCAAGCCCTAACATTGCCCTCCCCTCCATAAAACTGAAGGAGGCTGAGGGAAAGGAAATGTAAATAAAGTTAAATTTCTTTCAAATCTAAAACTCACTGACAAGGATGTCTGATAGGAGGAATGTGACATTCCACCAGGAAACTCCCAATTGTCTTCATGTTAGTGCCTCATTAGAGGGAAAAACAGCCTTGGCTTAACAATAACCAGGCCTCCAGTATCCTGACAGTCTTTACTGTGACAGCCCTGCTTAACATCCCCTTTGTCTTCACCTACCCAACTCCTGTGTATATAATCAGCCACTCCTCAGGATATCAGGGCAGCAGCTCTCCTGCCCATGGGTCCTGTCCCCATGCTTTAAAGTTGTAGAAGGTTTGTGAAGGGAAATCATTCAGGAACCAAACGAGAACCAGGCCATGTTTCTTAACCAACTTACTGAGGCGCTGACTCAATACACTCGCCTAGACCTGGCCTCTCCGGCAGGGGCAACTGTTTTAACTACCCATTTTATTTCTCAGTCAGCCGCCAACATTCGGGAAAAAAATTGAAGAAAGTGGAGGAGGGCCCTCAAACTCCCATTTCTGATCTGGTGAAAATGGCATTTAAAGTCTTTAACTCCTGAGAGGAGGCAGCAGAACTTAAGCTCCAAGCCAGACTCCAACAGAAGGTCCAACTGCAGACCCAAGCCCTGGTAGCAGCCCTGAGGCCGGCAGGTTCTGTGGGACAACAGAAGGGAGCATCTAATCGCGTCCCTCTGGGGGCCTGTTTCAAGTGCAGAGCCGAGGGACACTGGGCCTGTCAATGCCCCAATCCAAAAGCTCCTACTAGGCCGTGCCTTCAATGCCACATGATGGGCCACTGGAAATCGGACTTCCCCAGCCTCGGGGGATTCCTGGCACCTCCACGCGGGGGAGACCCTGAGACAGTAAGTCCTGCCTTCCAACTTCTCAGATTAGAGGACGACTGATGGAGCCCAGATTTGGACACCCCTCTCACGCACACCGAGCCCAGGGTCACACTCCGGGTAGCAGGTAAGTCCATTTCCTTTCTGTTGGACACGGGGGCTACCTATTCTGTCCTGCCTTCCTACTCGGGTCCTACTCGTCCTTCCCCAGTTGCAGTTACGGGAATTGATGGTACTTCCTCCACTCCAAAGGCCACCCCACCCCTTATGTGCAGCCTAGATGGGTTCCCCTTCTCACACTCCTTCCTCATCATCCCTTCCTGCCCTGTTCCCCTATTAGGCAGGGACATCCTCCACAAACTTCAGGCCGCCATTCAACTCTCTCCCTCTCCCTCAACTTCTGCTCACCTCATCCTCCCTCTACTCCCCTCAGACTCATCCTCTATCCCGGACTGTCTCCCCTCCATAGACCCGCAGGTATGGGACATTTCCAGACCTGTAGTAGCAACCCACCAGCAAAGATTTAAGCCCATCAGCGACCACCTCTGGCAGCAGCTTCTCCTTATCCCCATTAACTCTCCAAGCAACTAGATGTCACAGTCCAGGGATGGCAGCCCTGCCTCAGAGCCCTAGCGGCAGCCACTTCTCATACAAAGGAGGCCCTCAAACTTACCATAGGACAGCCCCTCATGGTCTTCTCCCCCCATCGACTGATGGACTTAGTCAGCCACAAATCCTTGACACAACTCACTCTTTCCTGTCTCCAACTCTACCGCCTACTGTTCATAGAAAACCCTCAGGTCACACTCTCTGTCTCCCCTAGCCTAAATCTTGCCACTCTCTTGCCAACACCTTGGTCTACCCCCACTCCTTCCCACTCCTGCTCTCAACTCCTGGAAGAACTCTCCCCCTCCCATCCAGGACTTTAAGACTGGGCGCTGCCTGAACCCGATTGCACTCTATTCGTGGATGGGAGCTCCCTCATAGTGCCAGATGGACAGTGACACGCGTCCTATGCAGTGGTCACCCTAGACGCTGTCATAGAAGCAGCCCCCCTTCCCATCGGGACTACTTCTCAAAAGGCAGAACTCGTGGCTCTCACCAGGGCCCTTCACTTACCTGAAGGCCAATGGGTCACTATTTATACTGACTCCAAATATGCTTTCCTTATTACCCACACTCACTCTGTCCTCTGGTGAGAAAGGCGATTTCTCATGACCAAGGGAACCCCCATAGTCAATGGACCTCTCATTGCCAAACTTCTCAAGGCTCTCAATTACCTTAACGAGGTGGCTAATGTCCACTGCCATGGCCATCAGGCCTCCAAGGACCACATCTCTTCGGCAAACAGCAAGGCAGACTCTATTATCCGACAGACGGCCTTAAATTCCTCTCCAGCCCCTCTCCTGTTTCTCAACATTCCCCACAGTCCCTCATACACTGATGAGGAGACTAGGGCCCTCAAAACATTAGGTGGCAGGTTGGGTGACAAGGGGTGGTATTATGTCCAGGACAAAATTGCCCTCCCGAACAGCCTAAATCCACACCCTCATTATTGACATCCACCAGTCCCTCCACATCAGTCTAAAGGCCCTATACCAATTTCTCCAACCTCTCTTTCACCAACCCACCTCCAAAAGACCATTAAGGAGGTACATCAGGCCTAGAGAACCTGTTCTGAGGTCAATGCCCAGGGCAGCCTCCTCAGACCGGGACCCACCCACCAGCTCCATGGGCATCAGCCAGGCGAGGACTGGCAACTTGACTTCACTCACATGCCTTGACACAAAACCTTCAGATACTGGCTAACTCTCGTGGACACTTTCACAGGCTGGATCAAGGCATTCCACACTGCTAGGGAAGCAGCAGACATGGTCGCCACGGTTCCCACTGAGCACATCATCCCGAGATTTGGACTCCCTCGAACCCTACAATCAGAAAACGGACCGGCCTTCATCACCAGCATCACACAACAAATCTCCGAGAGCCTCACCATCACCTGGAAACTCCATATCCCCTATCACCCCCAATCCTCAGGTAAGGTTGAGAGGGCCAATGGCCTCCTCAAGGAACAATTCACCAAACTCACTCTTGAAACCCACCTCTCTTGGCCAAGCCTTCTCCCACTAACACTCACACACCTTAGGGCCTCTCCTCATGCCCGTCAGGACTCAGCCTCTTTGAGCTCCTGTGCGGCAGGCCCTTCCCACTCAATCACAACCTGCCTGCCTCTCCTCCACCACTCCTATCTTATCTGCCCTATCTGCAACCATCCCCGTCCTGGACAGACCAGGTGGAAACTTCCCCCAGGCCCTAAATCCCGGGGACCAAGTTCTCCTACGAGAATTCCACCCAAAATCCTTACAGCCTAGGTGGACTGGTCCCCATACTATTAATCTTACGACTCCCACCACAACAAAACTTCTGGAACACCACCTGTGAGTACACATCTCCAGCCTAAACAAACTCCACCACAGGATGGCTGGACTTCCCAGACCCAGGGGCCCAGGTGGGTGCGGATTTCCCACACCACTTCTCCTTACCCTCCTCCTTCTACTCCCCCATAGCTGCCCCTCCGGTGACCCTGGGTTCAGGTGGTACTTCTTCCTACCAGAAACTTGAACCCATGGGGACACCACATGGTCTAGTCAGCTGGTCACCACAGATTGCCAGCCTGGATGGTGCCAGCCCTAGCAGAAATGGCCGTCTTCTCCACCCCCCTCCCGTGACAGAAAAGGGCTGTGTTTTTCCCCCTGGTTATTGGGGTCTCCTTGGCATCTTCCCTAGTGGCCACCAGGCTGGGCACTGCGGCCCTAGCTCACTCTAGACACTACCCGAGATTTATCCGAACAGCTCCGAACAGTCGTGGAGGCCTCAGCCGAGTCCTTGGCATCCCTACAATGACAGATTGCCTCAGTGGCCCAGGTAGCCCTACAGAACCGACAAGTCCTGGACCTACTCACCGCAGACAAGGGAGGAACCTGTGTATTCCTCAATGAAAAATGATGCTATTATATCTCTTTATCATACAGTTTCTTCTTTCCTGTTTTTTGGGGTTTCTGTTGATGTACTCCACAGTTCTATGCAGCTTTTACAATTCGGCCCTCACAACAGCAGTGGTTGGAGCCATCAAGAATGTATCCATTGCCTACATTGGAATGTTAGTTGGTGGAGACTATATTTTCTCTATGTTAAACTTTGTAGGGTTAAATATTTGCATGGCAGGGGGCTTGAGATACTCCTTTTTGACTCTGAGTGGCCAGTTGAACCCTAAACAACCCGTGGACGAAGAAAACATTCCTCAGGATTTGAAGAGTTACAATCTGAGGCAAGATTGCAGACCAGGACCATAGGCGGGGCGGGGTGGGGTGGGACTGGGGGGCAGGGCAGGGGGCGGGGCATCCCAGCTGTAGGAACCGGAAGCCAGACGTTCTGGTCAGGGACAACACTCAGCCACCTGGTGAAAGCACAGCAGAAGCGTCTGCCAACTGCGAAGAGAATCTACCTCACATGCTGCTGCACAGCGAGCCATCGCCAGCCCTCGGAAGCTTATTTGGGCAAAGCCTTACCATCTGAAAGCGAATCTTTCAGAGGAAACCATCGAGGAAAGGGACCTCAACCAAGGATTTTGGGCGGGCAGAGAACTGATTGGTCGGCCAGCCGCATCTCTGAGCTGCTGTCCCCCCCAGTACCATGTGCGTTTAAGAGGACGGAAATGGCCGACGGTGTGAGTCATTATTACCAGCACCTTGGCCTTAATTTCAAGGATCCCAGCCAAAGCAGAGTGCCAGTAAGAACAGTTTTCTTTTCAGTTTAAACAAACATGTCCTTACTTTAATAAAATTAGCCCATCAACTACAAGTTAGTTGTTAGCTCTGATTTCATCATATATGTTGAGATCTTTTCCCGATCATCAAAGTAAAATAAAAATAATTTATAGGCAAAAAAAAAAAAAAAAAAAGCATGACTGTACCTCACTCTTCTGAGAACTGAGCACCTTTTTATAGTCGAAACCAATATCAATGCCCTGACAAAAATCTGCGACTCCCTCCATGGCCAACACAACCCTCAAACAACCCCCTCTCAATGGTGGCTCTCCCCCTTAATGACCTGGCTCCTCCTGATCCTAAGTCCTCTCATTCTCCTTTGCCTCTCATTAGTAATCGCCCCTTGTGTTCCTCACTTTATTCAGGATCATATCCATGAAGTTTCCAGGGTCACTGTCAACCAACTCCTCCTGCATCCCTATACCCGCCTACCCACATCCGAAGGACCCTATAACGATGCCCCTTCACCAGCAGGAAGTAGCCAGATCTGAATCGCCACCCCTATTACACCAAAAAGGTCAGAATGTTGGGTCGGTGGCTCCGGGAATACAGGAGAAACAATAGAAATGACCGCCGGGCTACCATCTTCCAGCACCCCCCCCCTTCCTAACCCTTGACTCTCCCGCCATAAGGATGTATGCCCAGGTCACATCTCCACAAGTAACCCAATACCTATGCAAGAAACCGGAATATCAGGACTCCCCCAACCCTCCAATCCCCAAATACTGTATCTTAGATGGCTGTGAACCTATTCCCTGTCTTAACCCAGATAAAAGACACACTCGACCTCCTCCCGGCAGGACTTCCCTGAATCTCCTCTCTGGAGTCGTGGAACCATGTCCAAGGCCACCTTTAATAAATCTTGCCTTGTGCCTACCTCACCTGGTATCATGTTTATCTCACCTGAAAAACATTACAATAGGCATAACTCATCCCTTCATTCTGTCTACCCTTATATATGTTTTTCATTCTTTAAAACTTTGGGAGGAAGTTTTTTCTAAGAGACCAAAATACTCATAATATTGTGACTGTGTTCATTGTAACAAAAGTTTAGGTATGACCCTTAGAAGACATGGTAAGAATTTGAAATAATCATACATGTACCTCTACATCAGTCTACTGATTTGGAAATTGAGAAAGTAGAAAATCATTCACAGCAAATTTTATCTGGTCATTCACACTTACCTTTATCAATCATCTTCAAAATCCATCATTAATAGAAGAAGAAAAGAAAAAGTTTGCAGATTTCTTATAAATATTATTAAGAAACTCTTCAATTCGATTTTGTCCTTTTAACTTGTTTTATCTCACAGTCCTTAACAATTATGATGCTAGCAGAGATGTGACAAATACATATACCTTGGAGCTTGTTCTTCTTTCCTATTCTACACCCCTCTACCACCGTATGAATAAGCCAGGGACGGCCTGATGGACAATAAGAAATCTTGTATACATAGGTCTCCCTGTAAACCTGTCAGAGATGAGTCCCCAGGTATGAAGGGGAGGCTATTTTAAATATCCAGACACTGTCAAGCTATTCCCTCATCACAGATAACAGCCAACCTAGTGCAGTCCAGTGGATCCAAATCAGTGGATCCAAGCCTACAGCCCTGCCCGATTGCTAAATATAGTATGTAGCTTTGCCCAGGTAGGTAGATGAGAAAACAATCCAGTTGACAATGAGAACAGTATCAAGCCCCACACAATTCCATAATAAATGTAGAGGTCTTACAACCAAAGAGTTCAGCCAGTGAACTTGCCTAACTGTGTAACACGGCAAAAGGGCTATCTGATTGTGAATCTATGGCCTCAACCCAGCTTCAGAGTACAGCCTTCATTTTAACATGAAGAGATCTGCCTATGGCCCTACCTGAACCCAGAATCCAGTCAGTGGCACCATATGGTCAGGGAGCAAATCATGAAACCCTGTTTGACAAGGAGTGACTGCAGAGCCCAGCTCATGACCTTAACAAATCACAGATTCCAATCAGTGTTACCTCCCAATTAGGGAATACAGCCTGCAAAGTCACCTAGCCAGAAATGACTGCAGAGTCCAGCTAGTTTCTCCACCTGACTGTAGACCACTGCCAGCTGCCCTACCTGATCAGGAAGTCCATCTGGTAGTTCCACTTGAATACTCTGTCCAACCAATGGCACCCCCATGACCTGAGAGCATAGGCAGTAGCTTTACTCAAGTAGGAATCCCAGTAGCAGACTCTACTTTCTCATGGATGCTATCAGCTAACCCACCCAGTACCTCTTAAGTGAACTGACTGGTGAGGGTCTTTAACTGCCCAAGTGAACCTTTACAGTCTGCAAGAAGAGACCATTTTCTCACATGTGCAAACACAATGCAAGGAAACAAAATTCACAAAGAATCAGGTAAATATAACATTACCAAAAGGAACTAATAAAGCTCCAATAACCCTGCAGAAATGAAAATCTATCAATTACCTGACAAAGAATTCAGAATAATCTTAACAAATTTCAGGGAAATAGAAGAAAAAGACAACTAAAAATTAGTAAAACAGTGCATTAAAACTTGAGTTCAAAAAACAAATAGAAATCAAAATAAATAAGTCCAAGAGCTGAAGAATATGACAAAACCAAAGAAGCAATAGAGAACTTCAACAGTTCTGACCAAACAGAAGAAAAATCAACAAACTAGAAAATAGGCCATTTGAAATTACCCAGTCACAGGAACAAGTGTGAAAAAAACGGGGGGAAAAAGTTTTTTGGATTTATGCGACACCTATAGTGAAATGATATACACATGGAAATCCCAGAAAGAAAAAGGACAGAACGTTTTATTAAGGTAATAGTTGAAAATCTCCTAATCTTGGGTAGAGAAATAAACATCCAGATTCATGAGGCCCAAAAGAAACCAAACAGGTTGAACCTAAAAAGGGATACACCAGGCTACATTATAATTAAATATAAGACCTGAAGCCATAATATACCTAAAGCAGGGAAAAGCTCCTCAACATTGTTCTTGACTGCATTTTTTTTTTTTTTTTGGAAATGGCAACAAAAGCAAAAGAAACAAACAAATGAAATGACATCTAAAAAGCTTCAACACAGTAAAAGATATCAACAAAATTAAAAGGCAACCTATAAGATGGGAGAAAATTTTTGCCAAGTCCATACCTGGTAAAAAAATATATAAAGGAACTCCTACAAATCAATAGCAAAGCAAAAATGAAAACACACATACACAAAATAATCCCATTAAAAAACGGTTAAGGAACCCAAATAAATACTTTTCCAAATAAAATATTCAGATGTCAGGGCAACTTGGTGGCTCAGTCAGTTAAGCATCTGCCTTCAGCTCAAGTCATGATCTCAGGGTCCTGGGATCAAGCCCCTCATGGGACTCCCTGCTCAGTGGGGAGCCTGCTTCTCCCTCTCCATCTGTCTTTCCTCTTGCTTGTACTCTATTTTTCTGCCAAATAAATAAATAAATAAAAATCTTTAAAAAAAAAAAGAAAATATTTAGACGTCAATCTTTACTGTTTATCAATTGCATTTGAAATATCAACTTTCATAAAGAGACATACTGATAAGAATACATTAATTTTAAGAGAACTTAACACACCACTCTCAGCAATACACAGATCATCTAAAGGAAATAAACAGAGAAACAAGAGCATTGAATGACACATTGGACCTGATGGACCAATAGATATATACAGAACATTCCACCATAAAACAACAGAATACTCATTCTTCTAGAGCTCACATGGAAATTTCTCCAGAATAGACCACATACTGGGTCACAAATCAGGTCTCAACTGATACCAAAAGACTGAGATTATTCCCTGCATATTCTCAGACCACAATGCTTTGAAATTGGAACTCAAGAAAAAGCTGGGAAGAAATTCAAACACTTGGAAGCTAAAGACCATCCTGCTCAAGAATGTTTGGATCAACTAGGAAATCAAAGAAGAACTTAAACAATTCATGGAAACCAATGAGAATAAAGATACATTAGTCCAAAACCTATGGGATACAGCAAAGGCAGTCTTAAGGGGGAAATACATAGCCATCCAAAGGGGGGGAAAAAAAAAGAAAGAGAGGGAGAGAGATAAAAAAGAAAAAAAAGAAAGAAGGAAAAGAAAAGAAACATTCTGAATATACAAACTCTTTACACATTAAGAACTGGAGAATCAACAAGAAATTCAGCCTACGCCATGCATAAGAATAGAAATAATTAAAATTAGAGCAAAGATCAATGAATTAGAAACCAGAGATATAGCAGAACACATCAACGAAACCAGAAGCTTGTTCATTGAAGGAATTAATAAGATAGATAAACCACTGACCAGACTAAATCAAAAGAGAAGGGACACAGCCTAATAAAATTATGACTGAAAGGAGAGAGATCATGACTAACACCAAGGAAATAGAAGCAATCATCAGAAATTATTATCAACAGCTATATGCCAATAAATTAAACATCCTAGAAGAAATGGATGCATTCCTGGAAACCTAAAAACTTCCAAGTCTGAAACAAGAAGAAACTGACAACCTGAATAGACCAATATCTAGTAATGAGATTGAAGCAGTGAACAAAAGTCTCCCAAAAAACAGAGTTCAGGGCTTGGTGGATTCCCTGGGGACTTCTACCAACCACTCAAAGAAGAAATAATACCTATTCTCCTGAAGCTGTTTCAAAAAATGGAAACAGAAGGAAAACTTCCAGACTTTTTCTATGAAGCCAGCATTACCCTGATTCCCAAACCAAGCAAAGACCCCCCCCCCCCAAAAGGAGAATTTCAGGCCAATATCCCTGATAAATGTGGATGCCAAGATTCTCAACAAGATCCTAGCTAATAGGATCCAACAGTACCTTAAAAAGATTATCCACCATGACCAGGTGGGATTTATCCCTGGGATGCAAGCATGTCTCAACATTTGCAAATCATCCAATGTGACATAACAAATTAATAAGAAAAGAGAGAAAAAACACATGGTCCTCTTAGTTGATGCAGAAAAAGCATTTGACAAGATACAGCATCCTTTCCTGATTAAAACTATTCAGAGTATAAGGATAGAGGGAAATCATAAAATCCATGTATTAAAAACTCACAGCAAGTATCATTCTCAATGGTAAAAATGCTGAGACCCTTCCCATTGAGATCAGGAAGATGACAAGGATGCCCATTCTCACCACTGTTGTTCAACATAGCACTTGAAGTCCTAGCAAGAGCAATCAGTCAATGAAAAGAAATAAAAGGTATTCAAGTTGGAAAAGAAGAAGTCAAAGTCTCTCTTTTCACAGATGATGTGATACTTTATGTGGAACACCCAAAAGACTCCACCCCCAAAATATTAGAACTCATAGAGCAATTCAGTAATATGGCAGGATAGAAAATCAATGAACAGAAATCAGTTGCTTTCTTACACACTAGCAATGAAACTGTAGAAAGTGAAATTAGAGCATCAATGCCCTTTACGATAGCACCAAAAATCATAAGATACCTTGGAATAAACCTAACCAGAGAGGTAAAAGATCTTTATTCAAGGAACTACAGAACACTCATGAAAGAAATTGAAGACACAAAAAGATGGAAAAGTATTCCATGTTCATGGATTGGAAAAATAAACATTGTTAAAATGTCTATGCTTCCCAGAGCAATCTATACTTTCAATGCCATCCCAATCAAAATACCATTGGCATATTTCAAAGTCCTGAACAAACAATCCTAAAATTTGTATGGAACCAGATAAGACCCTGAAATGCAAAGGAAATGTTGAAAAAGAAAAACAAAGGTGGGGGCATCATGTTGCCTGATTTCAAGGATTGTTACAAAGTTGTGATCACCAAGACAGCATGTTACTGGCACAAAAACTGATACATAGACCAATGGAACAGAATAGAGAGCCCAGATATGACCCTCAACCCGCTGGTCAAATAATCTTCAACAAAACAGGAAAAAATATCCAGTGGAAAAAAGACAGTGTCTTCAATAAACAGTGCTGGGAAAATTGGACAGCTATGTACAGAAGAATGAAACTTGAATTATTCTCTTACATCATACACAATGATAAACTCAAAATAGATGGAACACCTCAATGTGAGACAAGAATCCATCAAAATCCTAGAGGAGAACGTAGGCAGTAACCACTTTGACAGCAACCACAGCAACTTCTTTCAAAACAATGTCTCCAAAGGCAAGGAAAACAAAAGCAAAAATGAACCTTTGGAACTTCATCAAGATGAAAAGCTTCTTCCCAGCAAATGAAATAGTAAACAAAACTAAGAGGCAATTCACAGAACGGGAGAAATTGATACTACAGACAAAAAGCTGATATCCAAGATCTATAAAGAACTTTTCAAACTCAACACCCAAGAAATGGATAATTACATCAAAAAGTGGACAGAAGACATGGACAGACATTTCTCCAATGAAAACATACAAATGGCTAACTGACACATGAAAAAATGTTCATCATCATTAGCCATCAGGGAGATTCAAATTAAAACCACATTGAGATACCACCTTGCACAGAATGGCAAAAATTATCAAGGCAAGAAAAAACAAATGTTGGAGGGGATGTGGAGAAAGGGGAACCCTCTTACACTGCTGGTGGGAATGCAAGTTGGTACAGCCACTTTAGAAAACAATGTAGAGGTTCCTCAAAAAATTAAAATAGAGGGGCGCCTGGGTGGCTCAGTGGGTTAAGCCGCTGCCTTCGGCTCAGGTCATGATCTCAGGGTCCTGGGATCGAGTCCCG
Source organism: Enhydra lutris kenyoni (assembly GCF_002288905.1). Taxonomy (NCBI): domain Eukaryota; kingdom Metazoa; phylum Chordata; class Mammalia; order Carnivora; family Mustelidae; genus Enhydra; species Enhydra lutris. Next base: position 16,076,433 of record NW_019154087.1, read on the forward strand.
CATCGGGCTCTCTGCTCAGCAGGGAGCCTGCTTCCCTCTCTCTCTCTGCCTGCCTCTCTGTCTACTTGTGATCTCTCTCTGTCAAATAAATAAATAAAATCTTAAAAAAAAAAAATTAAAATAGAGCTACCCTGTAGCTCTATTACCCAGCAATTGCACTACTGGGTATTTACCCCAGAATACAGATGTAGTAAAAAGAAGGGCCATATGTACACCAATGTTCATAGAAGCAGTCCACAAAAGCCAAATTGTGGAAAGAGCCAAGATGCCCTTCAACAGACTAATGAATAAAGAAGATGTGGCCCATATATACAATGGAATATTACTCAGCCATCAGAAAGAATGAATATCCAACTTTTGCATCAACATCGATAGGGCTGGCGGAGATTATGTTGAGTTAAATAAATCAAGAAGAGAAAGTCAATTATCATATGCTTTCTTTTATTTGTGGAACATATAAGGAATAGCATGGAGGACATTAGGAAAAGGAAGGGAAAAGTGAAGGGGGGGGAATCGGAGGAGGAGATGAACCATTAAAAGACTGTGGACTCCAAGAAACAAAGTGAGGTTTTTAGAGGGAAGGGGAGTGGGGGGATGGATGAACCTGGTGATGGTATTAAGGAGGGCATGTATTGCATGGAACACTGGGTGTTATACATAAACAATGGATATTGGAACACAATATCAAAAAGTAATGATGTACTGTATGGTGACTAACATAACATAATAAAAAAATTTAAAAACTAAAAAAATTTAAAAAGATATCAAATTTCATATGAAACAATCTAACACTTTGAAATATTTTTCACTAATAGGTTTTCAGGTTATTGTCATTAAATCTTATTAAAGAGACTTTAATATTCATTTTTACATATTTCCAAAATTTTTGTAGAGATTCTGAAAAATTCTGGAACATACATAATGCTCAATCACCATGGGAAAAAGCTACCAGTGTCATAGTGAAAAAATTTGATTGCAAATCTTGGTTAAAGCTCATAAAGGAATGTTTCATATTATTATTAAACGGTATAGTCACTGTGGAAATTTGATAGTTCCTCAAAAAGTTAAGCACAAAATTACCATATAACTTAACAATTTCACTTCTAGGTATATACCCAAAATAACTGAATACAGGTACTCAAACATATATGCGTATGTCCAGTAGCACTATTCACAATATCCCAAAAGTGGAAACAATCCAAATGTCCATTAACAAATTGGATAAACAAAACAGGTATATATATATTAGAATGGAATATTATTCAGATAAAAAAGAAATGAGGTAGTAACACAGTACAAAGAATTCAAATCCTAGAAACATGTTCAGTGGAAGAAAAATAAAACAGAAAAAGCCTGCTTATTTATGATTTTATTTATATGAAATATCTAAGATAGTTAAATTTGTAGAGGCAGAAAACAAAACTGTGGTTGCTAGGGACCATTGGAAGAAGAGAATGGGGACTGATTTCTTAATAGCTATTATATTTTCTTTTCAAGTGATTAAATTTTTTCTTTTTTTAAATTTTAAAAATGTTACAAACATTTTGAATATACTAAATGTAACTAAGCATACACTTTAAAATAGTGACTTTTATATTTTGTAAATTTTACTTCAATTAAAAAATTTGGTTTATTGGGGTGACTGGGTGGTTCAGTGGGTTAAGCAACTGACTCTTGATTTCAGCTCAGATCATGATCTGAGTCATGAGATCAAGCCCCATGTTGGGTTCCATGATCACAATGGAATCTGTTTTTCCCTCTCCTTTCCCCTGCTCATGTATTCTCTTCTCTTCTCTCTCTTTCTGTCTCTCCCTCAAATAAAAAAAGAAAACAAAATCTTTAAAAAAATGGTTTCTAAATTTATGACATAAATATCTGGTTGCCAAAAATTCCTAAATAAAAACTGACTTAAAAATATGATTTACTATATGTTATACATTATAGTAGTATATGATATGAGGTCATGTTTTTAATTGGTTAAGATTATGGTTTAATAGTTTGTCAATAAGTTTTTAACACATGAGGAATCAGAGTTGGACCTAGTAATGATATGGAGTTTTAAAAATTATTTCGTTTTAAGTATCTGTTGATACATTATCTGAAATAGTCCTGTTTTATCCTAAATACATGATAATTGGTTCTATATAATTTTGTATCATCAGATACTTGGTAAATATCTTACTAATTATCAGCAAAATTACATACATGCTTTCAATATATAACTTTTAAAACATGTAATATTTTAGGGACATCTGGGTGGCTTAGTCAGTTAAGCATCTGCCTTCAGCTCAGGTCCTGGGATCCAGCTCCATACTCAGCGGGGAGCCTACTTCTCTCTCTCCCTGTTCCTGCTCTTTAGCTATTGCTGACTTTCTCTCTCCAATAAATAAAATAGTTTTAAAAATTATATATATAATATTTTAATCCTTAAAGTATTTTAAAATATTTAATCTATATTATTTAAGAATCTCTCTAGTAAATTTTAAGGATTATCTTTTTAACTTTCAGATTTAATTACCTCTATTTCCCCTTTGAATTTACTTCAAGGTGATTTTGATGTTTCACCTCCTATTTAAGAAAATGCTTGCATAAAATGCAAGTTTTATACTTTAATTTGTCCTTGATTATCTAGTAAGATAAGTAAGCCTTCACGACTTCAGTATTTCAAGGTTCAAAATATATGGCTTTTTAAGAACTACACAGTTCTCATTATGTCAGTGGTTGTGTCCTGCTTTTATTCTGCCCTCTATAATAATTATACTCAAAATTGCTATCATCAGGTTTAAAGTGACAACTACATGACTGTGCTAAATGTGTCCTCTTTCACTTTTCAACCAAGTTATCCATGAAGCCACATAGGAGGACATGATTTGGGAATTACATCACCATATGATTTTTTTTTCCCCTCAGTTCTGGAATTGGAGGATTGAACAAAATTCCATCAATTTTTAAGTCAGTGGGTCTGTGTGGGGGCATGGTAGGAGAATGAAAGAATTTTCATTTACAGAAAATGAAATTTTCTATAAATATTGGCATGTCATATGCTCTCTTATCTAAAGAGCAAAAAGAAAACCAAAATCATTAACAACACCCAAAGGACACAACTATAGTCATCAGAGGAAGCTGACTATATTAATTTAACTTAGTTAAATTAATCCTCTGGCAAGGATAATTTTTTGAAAGTTTAAAAGCTGAAAATGCAAATAAGCAAAACACAAATATTAGTCATAAGGTCCTTTTACACAGTCTCTTCCTATGCCATATGACATAAATTATAATGAGAAACAGCCCATTTTATTGTTCTCAGGTTTCAGGTAGAAGTTACTTTTGTATGAAAGGCTAAAGATTCTTTTTGTCAAAGAGGCTCCAAGCATGTAAACATAACCTCGCCACCGTTTTTGTTCCTTATAAGTGATTGGATTCAGTTTTTTATACCTATGACTGACCGTGGTGATAACCAAACACATATTTTCCTCTCATTTAGAACACTGTGTGGTAGGAATTCCTTATTTTCTAATAATATGTATTAATATACTATGCATTATGTAAAGACTGCCAAAATTTTATACTTTGGCTTTCTTACATTATGCTAGCATAAAATTATGTTTGCCATCCACTAGCTGTGTGACTATATTGCTTAAATTAGTTATGCTCCAGTTCCTTTATCTACAGTCAGAATATGCATTCTTCTGAAGAAAATATGGAACATTCTAAAATATAGATCAAGTTATAGGACACTAAACAAGTCTTAGAAAATTTAAGGAGATTCAAATATCACCTAGTATCTTTTCTTACCACAGTAGTATCAAACTAGAAACCAACAACGTGAGGAAAACTGGAATACCTACAAACATGTGGAAACTAAATAACATAATTCTGAGCAATGAATAAATCAAGAAAGAAATGAAAGGGGAATCAAAGTTTATCTTGAAATCAATGAAAATGAAATCACAGCATACTAAAGCCTATGGGATGCTGAGAAAAACAAGTTTGAGAGGGAAATTTATAGCAGTCAGTACACATATTAAATTTAAAAATCTCAAAGAACCTAACTAAATCTCAAGAAGCTAGAAGAAAAAACAAAAACAAATTAAGCTCAAAGTTAGCATAAATAAGGGAAAAAATCAGTGAAATCAAGATCAGAAAGTAATAGAAAAAATCAACAAAACTAACAACTAGTTTTTCAAAAAAAGTGAAAATGGTAAAAACACTAAAAAAAAATAAAGACTCGAATCAGAAATGAAAGAGGAGAAATTATAATTGATACAACTGAAAAAAACAAATGCAATAATCTAGAAGAAATGGATACTTTATTCGAATCATACAACCTACTAAGACTGAGCCAGGAAGAAATACAAAGTCTATCAGACCAATTAATATTAAGGACACTGAATCAGTCATGAAAATGTCCACAACCAAAGTCAAGGACCAGATGGTTTCATTGGTGAAGTCTACCAAAAATTCAAAGACGAGGAGGAGGAGTCAAGATGGCGGAGAAGTAGCAGGCTGAGACTACTTCAGGTAGCAGGAGATCAGCTAGATAGCTTATCTAAAGATTGCAAACACCTACAAATCCAACGGGAGATCGAAGAGAAGAACAGCAATTCTAGAAACAGAAAATCAACCACTTTCTGAAAGGTAGGACTGGCAGAGAAGTGAATCCAAAGCGACGGGAAGATAGACCGCAGGGGGAGGGGCTGGCTCCCGGCAAGCGGCGGAGCAATGGAGCACAAAATCAGGACTTTCAAAAGCCTGTTCGACTGAGGGACATCAATCCAGAGGCTTTACTGGGGTGAAGCCCACGCGGGGTTAGAGTGGCCTCAGGTCCCGCAGGGTCACAGAAGGATCTGGGGTGTCTGAGTGTCACAGAGCATACAGGTATTAGAATGGGGAAGCCAGCTACAGAGACAGAGCCGAGAAGTGAGCTCTCAGCTTGGGGTTACCTTGAACTGGTCGCAGGTTCAGTCAGCTCAGAGCGCGGCCGGAGACCAAGGTGATAGGAGTAATTGGGCACTGTTCTCTGAGGGCACACTGAGGAGTGGGGCCCCGGGCTCTTGACTCCTCCAGGCCAGAGACTTGGAGGCCACCATCTTCATTCCCGTCCTCCAGAACTCTATGGAAAGCACTCAGGGAACAAAAGCTCCCGAAAGCAAACCCAAGCAGTTTACTCAGCCCGGCCCCTGGTAAGGGCCGTGCAATTCTGCCTGGGCAAAGACACTTGAGAATCACTACAACAGGCCCCTCCCCCAGAATATCACCAAGAAATCCAGCCAGGACCAAGTTCACCTACCAAGGAGTGCAGTTTCAATACCAAGGAGAGTGGCGGAATTCCAGAGGAGGAGAAAGCAAAGCACGGAACTCATGGCTTTCTCCCCATGATTCTTTAGCCTTGCAGTTAATTTAATTTTTTTTTTCTTTTTCAATTTTTTTTTCACTTCTTCTGCCAATTTTTTTAACTTTTACCCTATTCTTTTTATAACGTTTTTTAACTAGTTTATCTAATATATGTATATTTTTTCTTTTTTATATTTTTTCTTTATTCATTTTCTTTTTTTAAATTGTTTCTTTTTTTTTTTTTTCTGAACCTCTTTTTATCCACTTTCTCCCCACTCACCATTTGGGATCTCTTCTGATTTGGTTAAAGCAGATCTTCCTGGGGTTGTTGCCACCCTTTTAGTATTTTACTTACTCCTTCATATACTCTTATCCGGACAAAATGACAAGGCAGAAAAATTCACCACAAAAAAAAAAGAACAAGAGGCAATACCAAAGGCTAGGAACCTAATCAATACAGACATTGGTAATATGTCAGACCTAGAGTTCAGAATGACGATTCTCAAGGTTCTAGCCAAGCACGAAAAAGGCATGGGAGATATTAGAGAAACCCTCTCGGGAGATATAAAAGCCCTTTCTGGAGAAATAAAAGAAGTGAAATCTAACCACGTTGAAATCAAAAAAGCTATTAATGAGATGCAATCAAAAATGGAGACTCTCACTGCTAGGATAAATGAGGCAGAAGAAAGAATTAGCAATACAGAAGACCAAATGACAGAGAATAAAGAAGCTGAGCAAAAGAGGGACAAACAGCTACTGGACCATGAGGGGAGAATTCGAGAGATAAGTGACACCATAAGACGAAACAACATTAGAACAATTGGGATTCCAGAAGAAGAAGAAAGAGAGAGGGGAGCAGAAGGTATATTGGAGAGAATTATTGGAGAGAATTTCCCCAATATGGCAAAGGAAACAAGCATCAAAATCCAGGAGGTGCAGAGAACCCCCCTCAAAATCAATAAGAATAGGTCCACGCCCCATCACCTAATAGTAAAATTTACAAGTCTTAGTGACAAAGAGAAAATCTTGAAAGCAGCCCGGGAAAAGAAGTCTGTAATATACAATGGTAAAAATATTAGATTGGCAGCAGACTTATCCACAGAGACCTGGCAGGCCAGAAAGAGCTGGCATGATATATTCAGAGCACTAAACGAGAAAAACATGCAGCCAAGAATGCTATATCCAGCTAGGCTATCATTGAAAACAGAAGGAGAGATAAAAAGCTTCCAGGACAAACAAAAATTGAAAGAATTTGCAAATACCAAACCAGCTCTACAGGAAATATTGAAAGGGGTCCTCTAAGCAAAGAGAGACCCTAAAAGTAGTAGATTAGAAAGGAACAGAGACAATATACAATAACAGTCACCTTACAGGCAATACAATGGCACTAAATTCATATCTCTCAATATTTACCCTGAATGGTAATGGGCTAAATGCCCCAATCAAAAGACACAGGGTATCAGAATGGATAAAAAAACAAAACCCATCTATATGTTGTCTACAAGAAACTCATTTTAAACCTGAAGACACCTCCAGATTTAAAGTGAGGGGGTGGAAAAGAATTTACCATGCTAATGGACACCAGAAGAAAGCAGGAGTGGCAATCCTTATATCAGATCAATTAGATTTTAAGCCAAAGACTATAATAAGAGATGAGGAAGGACACTATATCATACTCAAAGGATCTGTCCAACAAGAAGATCTAACAATTTTAAAAATCTATGCCCCTAACGTGGGAGCAGCCAACTATATAAACCAATTAATAACAAAATCAAAGAAACACATCAACAATAATACAATAATAGTAGGGGACTTTAACACTCCCCCCACTGAAATGGACAGATCATCCAAGCAAAACATCAACAAGGAAATAAAGGCCTTAAATGACACTCTGGACCAGATGGACATCACAGATATATTCAGAACGTTTCATCCCAAAGCAGCAGAATACACATTCTTCTCTAGTGCACATGGAACATTCTCCAGAATAGATCACATCCTCGGTCCTAAATCAGGTCTCAACTGGTATCAAAAGATTGGGATCATTCCCTGCATATTTTCAGACCACAATGCTCTGAAGCTAGAACTCAATCACAAGAGGAAATTTGGAAAGAACCCAAATACATGGAGACTAAACAGCATCCTTCTAAAGAATGAATGGGTCAACCAGGAAATTAAAGAAGAATTGAAAAAATTCATGGAAACAAATGATAATGAAAACACAATGGTTCAAAATCTGTGGGACACAAAAAAGGCAGTCCTAATAGGAAAATATATAGCGATATAAGTCTTTCTCAAGAAACAAGAAAGGTCTCAAATATACAACCTAACCTTACACCTAAAGGAGCTGGAGAAAGAACAACAAAGAAAGCCTAAACCCAGCAGGAGAAGAGAAATCATAAAGATCAGAGCAGAAATCAATGAAATAGAAACCAAAAAAAAAAAAAAAAAAAAAAAAAAAAAAAAAAAAAAAAAAAAAAAACCAATAGAACAAATCAATGAAACTAGAAGCTGGTTCTTTGAAATAATTAATAACATCAATAAACCCCTGGCCAGACTTATCAAAAAGAAAATAGTAAGGACCCAGATAAATAAAATCATGAATGAAAGAGGAGAGATGACAACAAATACCAAGGAAATACAAACAATTATAAGAACATACTATGAGCAACTCTACACCAACAGATTTGACAATCTGTAAGAAATGGATACATTCCTAGAGACATATAAACTACCACAACTGAACCAGGAAGAATTAGATAACTTGAACAGACCTATAACCAGTAAGGAGATTGAAACAGTCATCAAAAACCTCCAAACAAACAAAAGCCCAGGGCCAGACGGCTTCCCAGGGGAATTCCACCAAACATTTAAATAAGAATTAATCCCTATTCTCCTGTAACTGTTCCAAAAAATAGAAATGGAAGGAAAACTTCCAAACTCATTTTATGAGGCCAGCATCACCTTGATCCCAAAACCAGACAAGGTTCCCATCAAAAAAAAAGAATTACAGACCAATATCCTTGATGAACACAGATGCGAAAATTCTCACCAAAACACTAGCCAATAGGATCCAACAGTATATTAAAAGGATTATTCACCACGACCAAATGGGATTTATTCCAGGGCTTCAAGGTTGGTTCAACATCTGCAAATCAATCATTGTGATACAATACATTAATAAAAGAAAGAACAAGAACCATATGATACTCTCCATAGATGCCGAAAAAGCATTTGACAAAGTACAGCCTCCCTTCCTGATCAACACTCTTCAAAGTGTAGGGATAGAGGGCACACACCTCAATATTATCAAAACCATCTATGAAAAACCCACTGCAAATATCATTCTCAATGGACAAAAACTGAGAGCTTTTCTGCTAAGGTCAGGAACACCGCAGGGCTGTCCGTTATCACCACTGCTATTCAACATAGTACTAGAAGTCTTAGCCTCAGCAATCAGACAACAAAAAGAAATTAAAGGCGTCCAAATCGGCAAAGAATAAGTCAAACTATCACTCTTTGCAGATGATATGATACTACATGTGGAAAACCCAAAAGACTCCACTCCAAAACTGCTAGAACTTGTACAAAAATTCAGTAAAGTGTCAGGTTATAAAATCAATGCACAGAAGTCAGTTGCTTTTCTATACAGCAACAGCAGGACAGAAGAAAGAGAAATTAAGGAGTCAATCCCATTTACAATTGCACTGAAAATCATAAGATACCTAGGAGTAAACCTAACCAAAGAGGCAAAGAATCTATACTCAGAAAACTATAAAGTACTCTTGGAAGAAATTGAGGAAGACACAAAGAAATGGAAAAATGTTCCATGCTCCTAGATTGGAAGAACAAATATTGTGAAAATGTCTATGCTACCTAAAGCAATCTACACATTTAATGCAATCCCTATCAAAATCCCACCCATTTTTTTCAAAGAAATGGAAAAAATAATCCTAAAATTTAGATGGAACCAGAAAAGACCTCGAATAGCCAAAGGAATATTGAAAAAGAAAGCCAAAGTTGGTGGCATCATAATTCCGGACTTCAAGCTCTATTACAAAGCTGTCATCATCAAGACAGCATGGTACTGACACAAAAACAGACACAAAGATCAATGGAACAGAATAGAGAGCCCAGAAATAGACCCTCAACTCTATGGTCAACTAGTCTTCTACAAAGCAGGAAAGAATGTCCAATGGAAAAAAGACAGCCTCTTCAATAAATGGTGTTGGGAAAATTGGACAGCCACATGAAGAAAAATGAAATTGGGCCCTTTCCTTACACCACACACAAAAATAGGCTCAAAATGGATGAAAGACCTCAATGTGAAAAAGGAATCCATCAAAATCCTTGAGGAGAACACAGGTAGCAAGCTCTTCGACCTCAGCCGAAGCAACTTCTTCCTAGGAACATCGCCAAAGGCAAGGGAAGCAAGGGCAAAATAGAACTATTGGGATTTCATCAAGATCAAAAGCTTTTGCACAGCAAAGGAAATAGTTAACAAAACCAAAAGACAACTAACAGAATGGGAGAAGATATTCGTAAACAACATATTAGAGAAAGGGCTAGTATCCAAAATCTATAAAGGGCTCAGGACACTCAATACCCAAAAAACAAATAATCTAATCAAGAAATGGGCAGAGGACATGAACAGACATTTCTGCAAAGAAGACATCCAGATGGCCAACAGACACATGAAAAAATGCTCCACATCACTCGGCATCAGGGGAATACAAATCAAAACCACAATGAGATACCACCTCACATCCAGTCAGAATGGCTAAAATTAACAAGTCAGGAAATGACAGATGCTGGCAAAGATGCCGAGAAACCGGAACCCTCCTAGACTGTTGGTGGGAATGCAAGCTGGCGCAGCTGCTCTGGAAAACGGCATGCAGGTTCCTCAAAAAGTTGAAAATAGAGCTACCCTATGACCCAGCAATTGCACTATTGGGTATTTACCCTAAAGATATAAATGTAGTGATCTGAGGGGGCACTCACACCTGAGTGTTTATAGCAGCAATGTCCACAATAACCAAACTATGGAAAGAACCTGGATGTCCATCAACAGATGAAAGGATAGAGAAGAAGTCATGCATACATACAATGGAATACTATGCAGCCATCAAAAGAAAAGAAATCTTGCCATTTGCGACCACGTGGATGGAACTAGAAGGTATTATGCTTAGCGAAATAAGTCAATCGGAGAAAGAGAACTATCATATGATCTCCCTGATATGAGGAATTTGAGAGGCAGAGTGAGGGGTTTGGGGGGTAGGAAAAGAATAAATGAAAGAAGATGGGATTGGGAGGGAGTCAAACCATAAGAGACTCTTAACCTCACAAAACAAACAGGGTTGATGGGGGCCGGGGGGTCGGGAGAGGGTGGTGGGGTTATGGACATTGGGGAGGGTATGTGCTATGGTGAGGGCTATGAAATGTGTAAACCTGGCGATTCACAGACATGTACCCCTGGGGATAAAAATACATTGTATTTTTATAAAAAATTTTAAAAAAATAAAAATAAAAAAATAAAAATTAAAATATATTAAACTATTGCAAGTTTAATTAAATCACCACGCAATTAGGAAGGATTATGACTGATGATACCACAAATAAGATTTTCAAATGCAAATTATACTATATGCAACATTTGATAGTATACATATAAAAAAATGAGTAAGTGAAAAATACCTGAGAAAGTGTAACTTACTGAAATCTCCTAAAAACAAAACAAAATTTCAACAATGAATATCTACAGGGAAACTGAAAGTGAAAAACTAACTTTTTAAAATTCTGGATAAAGGTGGCTTCACAGCAAGTATTACAAGTGTTTGTGGTATTACAATATAGGGCAAAATCTGACAAAAATAAAAATAAAATTTAATTTTATTTCACTTATATACACAGGTACAAAAGACTAATAAAAAAGAAAAATGCTGGGCACCTGGGTGGCTCAGTCGGGTTAAGTTGCTGCCTTCGGCTCAGGTTATGATCCTGACTTACCATGATGGAGTAACCACATTGGGCGCCCTGCTCAGCGGGGCATCTGCTTCTCCCTCTGCCCCTCACCCTGCTCTTGTGCTTTCTCTCATTCGATCTCTTTCTCACTCTCTCCCAAATAAATAAATAAAATCTTAAAAAGAAAAAAAAGGAAAATGCTAGAAAATCTGATATTTGTTATTCTAATGTCCTATGATTACATTAAATAGCCCTACCATCAAATAAATTCAGTAAAGTTGCAGGATTCAAAATCAATATACAAACATCTGTTACACTACTATACACTTAATAATGAACTATCAGAAAGAGAAATTAAGAAAAATCCCATTTATAATTGCATCAAAAATAACAAAATAACAAAATAAATATAACCAATAAAGGGAAAGACCTGCACAACGAAAACTATAAGACATTGATGAAAGAAACAGAAGATACAAATAAATGGAAAGATATTCTGTGCTCATGGATTGGAAGAATTAGTATCATTAAAATGTTCATACTACCTGAAGCTTTTTACTTCAGGTATTCAGTTCTGTCCCTATCAAAATTCCAGTGGCATTTTTCTTTTCTTTTTTTTTTTTTTTTTAAGATTTTATTTATTTATTTGACAGACAGAGATCACAAGTAGGCAGAGAGGCAGGGAGAGAGAGAGAGGAGGAAGCAGGCTCCCTGCCAAGCAGAGACCCTGCAGGGCTCAATCCCAGGACTCTGGGATCATGACCTGAGCCGAAGGCAGAGGCTTTAACACACTGAGCCACCCAGGCGCCCCATCCAGTGGCATTTTTCACAGAAATAGAATAAGCAATCCTATAATCTGTATAGAGTCACAAAAGACCCTGGGTTAGTCAAAGCCATCTTATGAAAAAAGACCAAAGCTGGAGGCATCACTGTCTCTGATTTCAAACTATATTACAAAACTATAATAATTAAAACAATACAGTACTGGCATAAAAACAGACACATAGAGTGGTAGAACAGATCAGAGAGCCGAAATAAATCCACACATATATTGTCAATTAATTTATAATAAAGGAGCCAAAAATATACAGTGAGGAGGACAGTTTCTTCAATAAATGGTGCTGATAAAACAGGACAGTCACATGTTAAAAAAAAAAAAAATGAAAATGAAACTGCATTACCATCTTACACCATACACAAAAGTTAACTCAAAATGGATTAAAGACTTGCATGTAAACCTGAAACCATAAAACTCCTAGAAGAAAATACAAGCATTAGTATTGCTTGACATTAGTTTTGGCTCACTCTTAAAATTGCTGGACATTAGTCTTGGTTATGATTTCTTGGATCTGATTCCATAAGAAAAGGCAATAAAGCAAAAATTAATAAAAGAGTCTAAGCCAAAAAGCAAAGGAAACCATCATAAAATGAAAAAGCAACCTACTGAATGGGAGAAGATATTTGCAAATCATATATCTGACAAAGAGTTAATATTTAAAATATATTTTTAAAAATCTCATACAATTTAATAGCAAAAAAAAATCTGATTTAAAAGTGTGAGGATCTGAATAGATATTTTTCCAAAGAAAACGTACAGATGACCAACAAAGGCATCGAAAGATGCTCAAGGTCACTAATCATCAGGGAAATGCAAATAAAACCACAATATGATATTACTTCACACCTGTTAGAATGGTTACAACAGAAATAGAAGAAATAATGTTAGGATGTAGAGAAAAGAAAGTCCTGTGTACTGTTTGTTGATGGGAATATAAAAAGATACAGCTATAGTGAAAAAAAGAGTATAGGGGCGCCTGGGTGGCTCAGTGGGTTAAAGCCTCTACCTTCAGCTCAGGTCATGATCTCAGGGTCCTGGGATTGAGCCCCCGCATCAGGCTCTCTGCTCAGCAGGGAGCCTGCTTCCTCCTCCCTCTCTGCCTGCCTTTCTGCCTACTAGTGATCTGTCAAGTAAATAAATAAAATCTTAAAAAAAAAAAAAAGAAGTATGAAGTTTTCTCAAAAAGTTAAAAATAAAATCACTATATGATCCAACAATTCCACTACTGGGTATTTATCCAAAAAAGCCTAAAACACTAATTTGAAAAAATATATGCACCCCCAAGTTCATTGCAGCGTTATCCACAATAGTCAGGATATGGAAGCAATCAAAGGGTTCATCTATGGATGAATGGCTCAAGATGTCCCCACAACTCCCTCCCCACACACATACACTGGCATGCTACTGAGCCATAAAGAACAAAACACTGCTGTTTACAACAACATGGATGGATTTTGAGAACACTACGATACATGAAATAAGTCAGAGAAAGACAAATGCCATATGTCCTCATTTATACGTAGAATTAAAAAACAACAAAAGTTTACAGATTTACAAGTTTACAGATATACAGAACAAATTGGTGGTTGCCGGACATGGGGGACAAAATGGGTAAAGCAGGCTAAAAAGTACAAAGTTCTAGTTATAAAATTAAAAAGTCATGGGTATGGGGTTCCTGGGGTGGCTCAGTCAGTTAACTGCCTTTTGGCTCAAGTCATGACACCAGGGCCCTGGGATGGAGCCCCAGGTCAGGGTCCCTCCTCAGCGGGGAGACTGCTTCTCCCTCTCTTCCCCACTTGTGCTCTCTCTCACTATCTCTGTCACTATCTCTGTCTCTCTCTCTCAAATAAATAAAATCTTTTTAAAAAAAGAAATTAAAAAAATAAAAAGCCATGGAGATACAATATACCACATGGTGACTATAGTAAATAATACTGTATTGCATATTTGAAAGCTGATGATATTAAAAGTCTCATCACAAGAAAAAGCAATTTTTGTAACTATATAATGATGACAAATGTAAATTTGTAGATTTGTTGTGGTGATTATTTCACAAATATAGAAATATGTTGCAACCTTAAAACTAGTATGTCAATTATACCTCAATAACTAATAACTATCACTACTATCAGTTAAATATACTGATATACAACGCAAAATACTAGCTACCAGTTCTCCTAAGAAAGGGCTAAATGGAACCAACTCTATCTCGCTTCTCTGTTCTGAGTGTCTTACCTCTGCAGGACTCATTTTGTAGCCTAAAGTCATGATACAAAAGATTTTTTTAAGCAATCTCTACTCCCAACATGGGACTCAAACTCATGACCCCCAAGATCAAGTCACAAGACTGGATGAGCCAGGCACCTCCATGATGCAAAATTTATCAACTTTACCTTTCAATGCATTAATTAAATGTTTTTATTTTATCCAAGCCTTCTTTTTCTCTTATTATTTTTTGAACAGAGCACTTATTTTAAGGCTATAATACCTTCACATATCTTTATATGGCAATTTGTTTTATTTTAACTTTATTTTCTGCTTTGTGCACTGGCTTCCTTTTATCAGTTTTCTAATTTGTTAATTCTGGTCACTCTCTTTTCATGTTAGTGGCCTTCCTCAAATATCTAATAGTCCTTTACTGTCTTGTCCTATTACATTTAACACTGAGACACTTGAAATTGACAGGAAGTTTTCTATAAAGAATTTGTTAATTGGAGGTCTTTGCTGTGGGAAGAACTGCACGGAGTCTGTTTTAGCAGCATCCTCTCATTTCCTGCTGCAGGGTACATACCATATTGCAGTGTTTATTCTGAGAAAGGCTACTGCAGTTCTACTTTTTTCTAAATCCTGTTTATGGCTCCAAGCCTGGCCTTGTGCTTTTCTGTGCTGGTAGTTCCCAAGTATTGTGTTTCCGTAGAAAACGAACCTTTAGGGCCAGAGTGTGTATTGAATTTACAGTAGAGAGTATAGTTCTGGTATCTACCAGAATTTGGCAAAGTTTTCAATTAATGTTTAGCTTCCCCTTGGCTGTTTAAGGGAATAGCTGATAGCAATTTACTGGAGAATCCGTCAAGAGTCCTGTCAATACTGAAAGAGGCCCATGTTGGGGGTCCTCCTTAGAGGGCAGATATGGAACTATAAGGCCACTAGCTTTTATTTATAGTCTTGTAGTCTCTTCTGAGTGGAAAGGCAATTCATATAGAAATATTGTAGACTATGAGTACTCAGGTAAAGAAAAGCAGAAGGGAGTAGTAAGAGTCACACAAATCTAATGTCTTTTGTTTTAGATATCCTTGTGTCTTTAATTTTTCATTACTTTTTTGCCATGAATCTTTCAATGAAGCTATTACTTTGGAATCCTGAACTCTTTTGGAAACTTATGCATGTCCACTTAAATAGGCATCTCATTCTATTTGATTTGGGAATTCTTTCAAGTGTACTTCTCAAATGAACAATCTCATCTAATTGGAATGTTTCCTGTAAAGGCCACTGTAATTATGGTACCATGGTTCTTAGCAAAATAAACAGGTGTGCCAGAAATGTGGTGCCCTCGATTTTTTGAAATTTGAGGATCCCATTTCTTTAGCTAAGCCTTGGGTCTCTTGGAGCATACCTAAGATGGATGTGCCACTGGGCTGGGGATTTCATAGTTTTTTACAGTGTACTGACAGCACAGAAATTTTCTTGAGGTTAGCAAGTAATCTGCCAATCTAATCCATTCCATGACCAATTTACCATAACACAAGAGTCTTAGAGTTAGGTGGCAAGTGCTTTAACAACTTTTAAATGCTTGACCTCTGGCCACCAATTTTGTGCCTTTGTCTTCTGAGACGTCCTCTCAGATCTATTATTCCTTTCAAGAGACGATTTCTTTACAGTGAGCTTTTAATACTCTGATTGATGCCTGCTTAGATTTTGATGTACTATTGATCAAAACAGTCTGAATTTCCTATTTTATTTCTGAAAGAGCTCCCACAGCAGTTCATACTGAGGACTTACTTTGAGCCTTTGAAGAGTCCTAACGGCTACCATTTTGCTTTCTAAGATTCAGGAGTACCCATTATTTTCCCTTGTTGAAATAATTCTCCATAATAAATCTAGACTTAGTGTTTCTGCGGCCTGCACACAGTTCCTGAGACCTGCCAGGTCCTCCCTGAGGAGCTTACCCAACAGATGAGGTCAGCCACAAACCCAACTGTGGCCCACTACATCTCACCACGAAAATCTGGATTCTCTCACACCCCAATTTTTCACCCAGAAGGACGAACTTCAAATGTTCATGATGCAAAATAATATAGGCTAGAGCAGAGAATATCTTACCGGAGATGCCCGAAGATCAATCGAAGCAGCCCATGGGACGGTCCCTTCGCCTGTGTCTATTAGCAGTCCTGGGACTTCAGCAGACATCTTTCCACATCACCCCCAAAACTTTCAAGTGAAAACTAAATTTAGTAACGACGCTGACCTTCATCCAAAGGAAAACAACCCACGAGTAGGGGAAACGCGGTGCCTCGTACGCCGACGCCTTCGAGTACGCGTCAAGCTCCACGCAAGGGATTTTGGGTAAGAGCGCATTTATAGAGCGTCAGAAGAAGCGGCGCAGGACACGTGGGCGGAATGGGTAGGAGGTTGGTACTACTTTCCCAGGCCAGGTAAATTTACTAAAGCCTAGCTGGAGGACTGAGTTTAGTGTGTGTTAGGTTTCCTTGACTGTGAGGCTTTTCTCTATAGGAGGCTGATTTAAGTTTGGATTTGTGACGTGGGCCACTGGCATCACCTGTGTTTTGTCTGATCAACGGAAAAAGTACCTTATCAGTTGTAGGGAAGCGCCCTGGGAAAGAGGAGTTCAAATACAGGCTTTTACACCATCTCCTGTTTTCAGCTCCCCGTCTTATCCCTGCTTCTTCAATAACTAGTTTCCAGGAGCTGTGGAAACGGTTATTTTTCTTGTCAGCCATGCCCCCTGCAGGCATTATGTTGTAAATCGGCTAAGCGAGGAGCCTTGCTTCTGCGTTGCAGTGATATACTTTCTTGTTCTCTTTGACCTTACGGGTTTTTATACATTTAGAATTCCTACTTTAATGAGTTTTCATAAGGAGATGAATGTTTTTAATCCGTCAATCCTCTATGTCTAACCAAATCTTCAGAGTCAAGTTAATGAATCAGAAGGATATAATTCTTAAAAATATTGATTTTGCAATATTTGGATATACATGACCAATACAATTAATATAAATGTGTCACAATTATTTTATGCATTTTAGTGCATATGATCATGGCTTATTTAACATGAACTTATGAACAACCCTAGGTAGGACAAGAAAATTTTATCTTGCCTGAGGCTCTAGAATTTAATCTATCCTTTATTAAAGTCTAGCACCAAAATTTGGAAAATAACTATATCATAAGATTTGAAAGGACTCATTTTTTTTCATTTTACCTATTGCTGTTATAAGCTATTTGTTCTCATTGTTTAATGCTTCCTTCTTTAAGTGAAAGGAAGAAAAAAATTGTAATTGATTAATGCTCAGTTTAGCTGGTTTCATTTAATTGAAAATTTAAACTTATGCATTATAACTAACAATTTAATTTAAAAATGAATTCTGGCTACATATTTATGATAGGGAAATATTTTCTGAGTATATATTTTTAAAAGTTACTTTTTTTTTTTTTCCAAAGTGACTGAAGCCATATTTTTTCTGAGGGCAAATAAGATTAGACCTCAAAGGATTTTCTTCGGAAGTTAAAATATCCACTTAGGAAGTGAAAACCCACAATGCTCTAATGGAATTTAAACATAGCAAAACCTCTTCTTCCCCCATACTATCATTAACTGGTATGAGGCTTTTCTGATGAAATTTAAAAGGCTTCTTCAATAAATTCCCACAAGCAAGCCAAAGTAAGGACAAAGTGTTCATCTGAATTTTGGAACTTTAGTTTATTTGATTTTATGTAATCGTTCTTTCTGTTAGCCAGTTTATTGTTTCTGTAATTTGACCCTCGAGATAAAAACAATACTGTTGTTTTAACATTAAAAATCAATAAGGAGGAAAAGGCAAAGTATAAAACTTTTTAAGGAATATTCCTGGAATTCGCTGACAAATAATCTTTTCTCATTATTATATGCAAGGGTGGCTTCCCAACCATAAAGAATAGTTTTCTGAAATTCTTTGGTGGGAATATTTTCAGTTGAGTCTTAAGACTTTTTAGGAATATTTTGGTAAAATAGACCCAGATGCCTGAAATAAAATGGCAAGGACAACATATGAATAAAAAAAGATCAATGATGTGTTACATTTCCTTAATATATTAAGAATCAGAATAATTTAGTTTTTAATTACCTTTTTTTTAAAAGATTTTATTTATTTGCCTGTCAGAGAGAGAGGGAAAGAAAGAGCACAAGTGGAGAGAGTGGCAGGCAAAGGGAGAAGCAGGCTCCCCGCTAAGCAAGGAGCCCTTTGAGGGACTTAATCCCAGGACCCTGGGATCATGACCCAAGCCGAATGCAGACACCTAACTGATTGAGCCACCCAGGCATCCCTAATTACCTTTCTTTTCTTCTTTCTTTCTTTTTTTTTTTTTAAGATTTTATTTATTGATTTGAGAGAGAGAATGAGAGAGAGCAAGCATGAGATGGGGGAGGGTCAGAGGGAAAAGCAGGCTCCCCACTGAGCTAAGGAGCCTGATACAGGACTCAATCCTTGGACTCCAGGATCATCACCTGAGCTGAAGGCAGTTGCTTAACCAACCTAGCCACCCAGGCACCCCCTAATTACCTTTCTGTACTCACTGTAAACTTTACAAGATATTATCACCATAAAGCATTAATAAAATGCTAGAAGTTTTCTTTTTTCCCCCCAAAGAATATGAATATTGAAACTTTCTTTTAGTCATATTCTATTTTCTGAAATTACAGTTCAAAATCCTAGACTACAGTTATTCTGGTTCCAGAACTCTAAAGCCTGTTTAAAATAGAAAAAAATGAAATGAAATTTAATTAAGGTGTTAATAAAGATAAGTAAGGTAAAATTCACGGTTCCACTAGGAGAGAATAAATAGTTTGAGCTATACCATGCCATAACATTTTCTGTTTCTTCCATGTAGAACCCCTTTTTTCCTAAGACTCTTCCCAAGACTCAGTTCCTAAGATTCGTTTGAATATTTAGCTTTTCTTCTACCCAACTTCTTTTAGCTCTCCTGGGGTTTAATTCTCCTGCTCTACCTTCTACTTTAGCTTCTTAAATCTTTCAAGAAGGTCTGAGGTGTGTTGTGGTAATAACAATCCTAAATTTTCATTGGCTTACCCCCCAATTTTTTTTTTTTTTTTTTTGCTCACACATCACTGAGGATGTAGAACACGTCCCAGACTATTTTCCTTACAGTTACTAAGAATTCGAGGCTGCTGTTGAATTTAATGGCACCTCCAAATCAGTATATGTTTTCACAATCACTGAAGCAAGAAAGACTCAAACTGAAGAATCTATCACTGATATCCAGCAGAAGACGCTTCACCCCTTTTTCAGATTAGATTGGCCAAATCAAGTCACACGATCACTATTTAACTCAAGGAAATAGGGAAGTGCAATCTTCTCCTATGCCTAGAAATATAGAAGAACAATATTTGTGAGCAGTGGTAACATCTACCAAGATTATTTTTTTAACTGCTCATAAATAAGTTTTTTTTTTTTTTAAGATTTTATTTATCCATTTGACAGAGAGAGATCAGAAGTAGAGAGGAGGAAGCAGGCCCCCCGCTGATCAGAGAGCCCAATGCGGGGCTCGATCCCAGGACCCTGGGATCATGACCTGAGCCGAAGGCAGAGGCCTTAACCCACTGAGCTACCCAGGCACCCCAATAAGTTTTAACTTAATATAAATTAGAATCATAATTTTGAGGTTGGCTTAAAAGTACAACAAAATAGATATACAGAGTTTTGCATCAAGGAAGAATTATAGTATCTATAACTTTATTCATACTCATACATTTATAAGTTCTTCAGTAGTTCAGTAGACCCATAGCACTTTCTTTAAATAAGAAACTTGAAGAAATAACTCTTTAACCTCCATCAAAAAAAAAATGTTTTCCTCCTGGAAACTAAAGAAAGTAAAATTGTATCAAATTATCTGCTTTGGTCTCATGATATCATGCATTTCACACTAACGAATACATTACATTTTTCCTTGTCAAAGAATTATTCCAGAAGAATTTCAGCATTTTTTTATTCTTTCAGGTGATTTCTAATTTTTTCTGAAATGTCATTGAGGCTTGGAAAAGAACCCAGTGCTATTCCAGTTTAGGTCGTAATGTCTTCATTTTAATTTTGCTTCATTTATATCATATTTAGAGGATTAAGAGTTTCCTGTACAAACTTTTAAGCAGTTGATTGACATACCCTCTTGCATCATCAAGGTTTTACTTTCTATTGGATCATTCATATCATCCTATAAATATGCTCTGTATTCCAATGTTATAAATAATGTCCTCTGGTCCTTGCTTCCCTAAAACTAGTATCTAAATTCTCTGCTTTTCTTCATAGCCAAACTTCAAAAGTTATTTATAATTATCATTTCCTCATCTTTCATTCACTACTTTTTAATGGTATTTGCTATTTTCTTTCTTTCCATTTTTGTAAATGAAGAAAGTAGTATTTTTTTATATTCCCCCTATCCCAAACCAACTATTATTATTATTTTGTTGTTATTGGTATTATGTCACATTATGATTTAAGAATCTATTGTTTCCACACCACTGTACTGTTCTTGTTCTACATCAAGTCAGGTTTTGATATTTGCATGAGTCTATTTCAGTGTTCTAGTTCTATACCTAAGCTCCTTCCTCAGTCCCCTTTGTATATGTGTGTGTTTATACTTGTGTTACTGTATCTTTATGATTCTTTTTAATATCTGGAAGGACCAGTCTTTACACACTGTTCTTTTTCTAGAATGTCCTCTACCACTCTTGGATATAAATATTAGAACCATATCGTTAAATGTAAAATTGAGTGAAACAACACATTGATAATTTCTTTAGAATTACAGTGTATCAGTTTGTTAAGTTCATATCATAACAGTTTTGAGTCTCCCAATTCTTGAAATAGTTGTATTTCTACGTTTTTTTTTTCAGATTTTCCTAAATAATTTACAGAAAAGTTTTATAATTTACTACCTATAAATTTTACACATTAAAAAAGATTTATTTCTGTTTTATTGCTTTTGTAAATGGTCACTTTTTATTTTATCTTATTAAGAAGTATGTTAATTGTTTGCTTTTAGATTTTAGAAACGAATTGATCTATTTTTAAGAAAATATTTATTTATTTATTATTAAATTATTTATTTATTTATTATTAAACTATTAAAAAATTATTTATTTGAGAGAGAGAGAGAGAACACACAAGTGGGAAGGAATGGCAGAGGGAGAAGGAGAAGCAAACTCCTCCTTAGCAGGGAGCCTGATGTGGGGCTCAATCCCAAGACCCTGAGATCGTGCCCTGAGCCAAAGGCAGATGCTTAATCGACTGAGACACCCAGAAACCCCTAGAAATGAGTTGATTTTTGTATTTTAAACCTTGCTAATCTCTAATTAATTCTATCAATTTATCAGTAGATTTTAGGGAAGTTTTCTCTGTGAAGAATTGTATCTTACATAAATAATAAAAACTCCTTTTCATTCCTTGTATCTACTTTGTTTTTCCCTTGTCTGCCCTGACAAGGACCTCATTATTATGTTTTATTAGGAATAGTAATGGCAAGCATCCTTGTATTTAGTTCCTGATTTTAGAGAGAATGCTTCTTTTATTTTTTTTCCTTAATCAAGTGTGATATGTGCTAATTATTTTTGTACGTGTATTTTACTAAGTTAAAAAAAAATTTCTATTTCTCTTTTGCTACAAATTTAATAAAGAATAAATGTTGAATTTAATTGCACATTTCCATTATTTATCAAGATAATAAGATCCTTACCCTTTCATTTCTAATATGTTAAAATAAATTAATCATTTGAAGAATTTTGACTTGTATTATTTTCATTGGACTTCATGCCATGTAAAGACCGCTTCTGATTATAAATACACAGGGGGGATTTTTCTCTCTACCCATTATCAAGGTCAAGATTTTTAAGTTTTTCAGTCTGTCTTTTTATATGTGGTGGGATTTAATTTTCATTAAACTGTAAAGATTCTGTTTTATGTAGAGTCTCTAATTCAATTCTGCACCATGGACAGGCTAGAACTCTGTGTGTTATCTATTCATTTTCTTAGTGATAAAAAGAAGATCTTAATGTATCTGTTTATCTTTTTTTTTTTTTTTTCTCTACAGTTAGAGTTTGTTGCCTAGTTAAAATGTTGCCTAATCCAAGGTCATGGAGATAACTCCTATGATTTCTTCTGTAAGATTTCTTTCTTTTCTTTTGGCATTTACATTTATTTGCCATCTGGAATTGTTTAACACAAAGTAAAGTAGAAGGTAAGACTGATTTTTTTCCTTACATGTTTATCCAGTTGACCCATGGCCATTACTGAAAAAATCATTCTTCCCTAATTTTACGACAGGATAAACATTGTTGTACCAGATCACTATATAATTTTGAGTTTTTTTCTAGTTGTTTTATTCTTTTCCATTGGTCTATTTATCTATACCTAGACCAAAACACACAGTTTTCATTATTGTAGTTATGCTTGTCTTGATTTTGATAGCATCGGTGCACAGGTTTTGTTATTTTCTTCTAGATTGTCTTTCATAGTTAATTTATGATATTTTGTTTTCTTATTTAGATACAATTTGCATGTGCTAAAATGTAGAAATCTTCTTTTCAGTTTGATGAATTTTAACAATTGTGTGTATCCATTTCAGAATCACCCAAAACAAGATATAGAACATTGCCATTCTATTCCCTGCATTATTTTGATGCAAATTCCAGATGTCATAGTCAAAAATATTTTAGTATATATCTATAAAAGAAAAGGGTTCTTAAAAACTAAATCATAATATCATTTTCATTCCTAAAAGTATTAATTACAATTCTTTAATAATATTTAATTTCAAAGACTTGATTTTGTATTAAAAACATACATTCTTTTAGAGGTCATGTTCTAGAGAGTTAAAGCCAGAAGGATCCTATACAATAACACATCAGCTTTTCTCAAGATCAGTTCTACTGTGGTTGAAATGAAGATTTTTTATATATCTATCCTGCCTCAATTATAGCATGAGATAAGAAGAGACAAAATACATAAAAACACTGACAACTGCAAATTGCTACATATGTATATCAAAAATTGTATCCACCAGCCCTTTCATTTTATATAATCCAAACAAAAACCTAGGAGGTTCAACCTGGAACACTGAGTTCCTCCTTGGGCAGGAGGCCTTCCCTCCTGTGATGGGGGACTTCTCTTCTGCATCTTGTGGTGGACTTCTCATGGGGACATCTCTCTCCTTTTTCTTTGCCTGCTTCCTGATCATTGCTAGAGTCAAGCTCACCATATTTCCCACATATCATCTTCACATTCCAGCTTCACTATTTTTTTTTTTTTTTTAGTGATAGCAGTATTTGCTTCCTTTACCCAGATACAGAACTCTGATGGTATTAGTGAAGGGTGATACTCCTTTCTCTGTAATTATCCTATTTGGGTTTTTAGCATTTATTGTCTGTGGGTTGATGTCTTTTGTCAATCCTGGAGTATTTCAAGAGTGGGTTGAATACCTTAATCCCATCAAGCGCTGATAAACTCAAGGTGTGTTTTTACTAAAAGCCCCTCTCCTTGCTATGTCTTCCCATTTTACTTTTGGTCTCTTCAGCATTTTAAGGTTGTCAACAATTACATGATATTTTTGAGTAACTATCCCTTTAGCTTATTTGCTTCTCTGTCTCTGCAGTTTAAGAATTCAGTAAATCCTCCAAAGAAAAAACAGATTTTGCCTCATTTCCTATGGTCAATTTTTCTGTAATCTTGGCCTCTCAAGTTTTGGTTGCCATTGTAGTTTTAACCTCTACTTTCTCTCCCCAGACTTAAGAAATTTCCATTCTCTTAGTAATAGCTCTGTGTCTGGCTTCATAGCCTTTTTACCTTATCCAAGAATTGGCAAATGTGCTGTGCTTACAGCAGCTTGTAGAACATCAGCCTACCTCTCCTTGCTTCCCTCAAATCCTTGCTAGCAATTCTAGAAACAGATTTGTCTTTTGCATTTTAGCTTGCCTTATTTTGCTGCAAGCTACTCCCTCATACCCAGAAGCAAAAATTTCATCTAAGACCTTTTTAAATTATTGCTTTTGGTTTTTTGTGGACTAATCATGAGGTAGAGGTAGAAAATTTCAATTGTTAAATAGAAGTGAGGATGTTAGATATTCTGTTGTCAACAAAATGAATTGAATTCCAGAAAAAAATTGTGGCTATTTCTAGTTATTTTTACCTTACTTATTTCTTGGCCATGTTCTAGATAATTGAGATTGATATATAAAAAAAGATACCTATTAAGTAAACCTATAAAATTAATAAATAGGGATTAGATAAAAAAAACTAACGCCACATAAATATTTTCTAATTTTCTTTCTTTGTTTTTATGTTAATATATTTTAAACTTTATGTCAAGACTATTTAAAATAAATGCAAATACTTTAATAACATCAAAATTCAGTACTACTTCCAAACTGTTTTTCTTTCAATTTCTAGTTTTTTTCTGCATTTTCCAAATCCCATCTTAATCGTAGCCTTACCTTGTATATTCTCCAAGTCCCAGAATATTGCATAGATATTTAGGTCACTCTAACTAATTTTCTCTTCTTTCCATTGGCCATCTGTTGAAACACAGTATATTGTTCTAGATCAAGCTCAAATTTTACTTCTTTTTAGGACCTTCACTGTCCTTATATAAGAAATATAAAGGGTATCATGCTCACATACTCATTAAATTTGGGAGGGGGGTATATTGTTGGACATGATCTTTTTAACTAGATCAGTTTTTTATGGGACCCTCATAGCATAATCCCCATATAAAAAAGTTTGCAGCATAGGACAGGTGTTTAGATAGCAGCAAACTTAACAACTGCTCTCATCACATTTTCTTTCGACTACCTCATGTTCAATTCTTTGGCCATACTGCCAAGTTGCTCTAAATTTCCTGATATCTTTCATAATATGAAATCCATCCACCAGCCCTAATTTGTATAATAATCTTTGCCATTTATTTTCTCAATCACTTTCTGATGGGTCTTTCAATATCTATATGACTTCCATTTTAATATCCTGTGTGATACATCTTTTATTTCTTTTCAGCAGGTTAAACACATCATTCTTTCCTTTTGTCAGACATAGGAGTCAAAACTATAAATCAAAATAAAAAAGAAATGGCAGATAAAGAGGTTATAGTTTTGTAAACCTTACTTTATAATAAACATAATTGAGGATAGCATCTTAAAACGAATAATTGACTGAGAGATAAAATAGAATCATGGCCGAATAAGATTACATGTTATACTATAATAAATTGTTCTATTTTGGTAGACATGAAACTATCATTAGCATTTCAGAAACAAGTCACACTATTAAAAACCTGCAGGGTGGTATAAATGACACATCTATGTATAATGCTTGGCAGATGCACCAATAGATGCTCAACAAATTTGGGGGCATTATTTCATTCTCTCTCAGGTAGAAGTAAATGCTTTTCAATTTATGTTCCTAGCATTTAAATATCTTATATTATGACACCAGCCTGTAAGATCTGTGAATTCAGGAGTTACAACTGGCTTGTTCTCCTCTGCATCCAAAGTGCTGTTCAGAATCTGTCATAATGTATGTGTTCCTTAAGTACTTGCTGAGTACAAGAATCAAGATACAGCATTTCTTCACTAAATCAGAAATTCCCCAAGCCTAGAAAGGGCTTGGTAATAATGAATATCCAACTAATATTTATTGAATTCATTATTTCAAATAACGAATGTCTATTGAATCTTTATTGTCTGCCATGAACTGGTGCTAAACTGAATTAGAATCACCATGAGCAAATTAAAAATATATTTCCTACTTTCCCCCTGTCTGCCTATTCTCTTCCTTCCTAATTTCATCATTTGACATTTTTCTATTTCAAGAAAAATATGTGTTGGGGACAGAAGTTTAAGAAGGCTCTATGAGACAATATAAATGCCTCTCGCAAATCATAAATGATTTAAACATAAATGTTTAAAGCTTTTATTCATCTCTAATGAGACATAATCCTTGATTTTTTTTAGATTAATCTTCCATTAACAAAATACAACTTCAGAGGACATAAGTATTTAGAGGGTATCTGAGAAGAAGACAGAGAGGGCAAGGTCCCAATTTGCGTTATATAGTTTCTTCCTCCTAGGAAATTCCCTTTATATACAAACATTCTGCAAGAAGACGTCTTCAGTAATTCAAGGATGACTTTGTCATTGATCTTGGTTGGGGATGTCTGGGAGGAGTAGGAAGTGAAAGAAGTAATCATAGTTAAAAAGGCAAGAAAACTACATTTTAAATTAAGATTTTAGGAGATAGAAAATTTAATGCAGTAATTTCCTAATAATTTAAAGTTATATCTCTCATCTCTCACTCAAATTCTTTCTTTATCTAAAATGTTTTTATTTGAGTATAGTTGACACACAATGTTACATCATTAGTTTAGGTGTACAACATAATGATTCCACATATCTATGTTGTTGTACTACAATCACCACAAGTGTAGCTACCATCTCTCACCATAAAATGCTATTAAAATACCATTGATTATATTCCCTATACTATACCTTTTATACCTGTGACTTCTTCTGTAACTAGAAGCCTGTATCTCCCACTCCCCTTTACCCATTTTGCCTTTTCCCCACTCTTCTTTCCTCTGGCAACCATTAGTTTGTTCTCTGTATTTATGGGTCTGTTTCTTCTTTTTGTTTGTTTATTTACTTGTTTGTTTTTTTGATTCCACATATGAATGAAGTCATATGGATTTGTTTTTCTCTGTCTGACTTATTTCATGTAGCGTAGTACCATCCAGATCTATCCATATTGTTGCAAATGGCAGGATCTCACCCTTCTTTATGGCTGAGTAATATTTCTCTCTGTGTGTATATGTATGTGTGTGTATCACTTCTTTATCTCTTCATCTATCTGTGGACACTTGGGTTGCTTCCATGTCTTGGCTATTGTAAATAATGCTGCAATAAACATAATGGTGCATATATATTTTTGAATTAGTGTTTTTGTTTTGTTTTCTTTGGGTAAGTACCCAGTAGTGGAATTACTGGATCATATGGTATTTCTATTTTTAATTTTTTGAGGAACCTCCACATGGTTTTCTACCATGGCTATCCCGGTCTCCTCCAACATCCTCTCCAACACTTATTCTCTCTTGTCTTTTTGTTTCTAGCCATTTGATAAAAATAAGATGTATCTCATTGTGATGTTGATTTGCATTTCTCTGGTGATTAATGAGGTTGAGCATCTTTTCATGCATCTGATTGCCATCTGTATGTCTTCTTCATATTTTTTATGTCTTTTTATTTTTTATGTCTTTAATTGAGCATAAGATCAGCGCCCCACTATCAAAAGCATGCATTATCAAAAAAACATGCATGATGGGGTGCCTGGGTGGCTCAGTGGGTTAAGATTCTGCCTTCAGCTCAGGTCATGATCCCAGGGTCCTGGGATTGAGTCCCGCATCAGGCTCTCTGCTCTGTGGAGAGTCTGCTTCCTCTTCTCTCTCTGCCTGCCTCTCTGCCTACTTGTGATCTGTCAAATAAATAAATAAAATCTTAAAAAAAAAACAAAAAACATGCATGATTATTACTTCTACACAATGAACAATGCAAAGAGCATCCTTTAAGCTTACATTCACAAAGTATATAATGTGTATTATTTAAAATAAAACACTGACAATATAGACTCTTTTGAATTACATGCTTTTAGTTTTATATAATAAGTTCATGTCAAAACATAAACTTTCACCACATTTTTAATTAAAAAATGTGATTTTCTTTTGTTGCTATTCCTGTCTTTTCCTTTAAGCAGAGGAGTGTTATAACAGGTCTATATTAGAAAATAACTCTTGCAGTCTTGTAGAAGAGAAATTAGGTAAGTAGAAATTTGAGAACCGGATGAGGTGGGATTAGAAAGATATTTCACAAGCAAATCTGACAAAGTTAGTGACAGACTAGATGCTAGGGATGGGAGAGACTAAAGAGTAAATAATAGATTTTTAACAATGTGTGAGTCAATTATATCGTAGGAGTGAGTTTAACTAGAATAGGAGCCACAAGTATGGACAAATCAGAGGACATAACATGCCTCTGATCATCAGAGAGTTGAACTGACATGAAAAAAGTAACCTAAAACACCAAAGGAAATGAAAACACACTTTTATAATCATGTACAAAATTCAAGATTGTCTACTGTTGTTTTCAGTGCTTTTGTAAATTATAGTAAATTCCATAATATTATAGAATGACATTAATTTATATTTATTGAATTTCTACTCTTTCATTTAATATTCTTCCCGGTGCCATTCTGGTTAGAACATAGTTAACAGTACCAGAGGAATTAGAAGCCCTGTTCTTCAGGAGCATGTGGAGTCCCTTATTTTGTCAAATTCAACAGATCCTCTTGACTGTTCCTTGACATGTGTGATTAATTGCCAGGAGTCACTTTATTCTCAGCATCTCCCTCACCTGTGTTGCTCAGGCTCTGCTCTCAAGCTGCCACACTGCATCTCTAAGAAGAATTGAAATATGCCTTTATATTTAAATTTAGTCCTTGTGATCAGGCTGAACCTGTCACACACCTGCCATCCTCACCTAATAATAGGCAAACCTGAGTGAGTACTAAGACTCCTAGTGTATATTCAATGCACTATCCATTGTGTGAAAATACTGATGTGTCTCCTGAAGCCTGCATTGATGTATACATTTGTTTTCTCTTATGCCCACTTTCGTTGCCATCTGACAGTTCATTAAACTCTGTGTTTGGTTAGGTAATGTTTGTTATGCTTTCTTGTATATTTACTTCAAATGGAAAATCATCAAATTTAAAACAAACTCCAACCTTCTAGATTCTTGTACCTAAAACTTACATAAACCAAAGAATAGTCAGACAACAGAAAGGTAGCAAGGGTAAAATGAATAGTTACTAATTTTAAATGGTACCCCAGAGCATCATATTTCCTGTATTTTGAAAGCATATATATATGTATTTTAAATTAGCTGTAAACTGTCGTGGGACAATTTCAAGAAGCATGAAAAATGGATTGTTACTAGTATGCAATCAATGCTTTAAAAAATATTTCTATTAATGACAGCTTAAATGGACATTAATACAGTATGAAAGCACACTGCTTTAAATTTGGCACAGATACCCTCATTTAATTCCAAATGGAAACAATATTCTTATTTTCCAAAATGCCCATTAAGTTTCCAAATTAGAAAATAGTATTCCTCCATTTTTAAACCTGGAAATGACATTTGATATCATCAAAGCCTAATCATTTCACTTATTTTTTTAACATTGAGTTCAGGGAAAGGCTAAATATAGAAGAGACATCTAATCCTCCATGTTTTATATTTGTTTACTTTTAGTATCCTTTTAAAATTAAGTTTTGCACATTCATTCCTTTGTGTACATTTCCTCCCATATATCCAGGAGAAAGCCATGGTATCAGTGATGAATATAAACAGTGACCTACCCTTCTCTACCAGAACACCTGATATTTTCTCTTGAGAGAACCTACTCTGAATTCTGTGCTACAATTCCCTCATGTATCTGCTCTTTCTCTGCACAGGGGTTAAGTAAAGGAAGGTATTCCCCTCGTCTGCTTTCATTGAGGCATAGACTCAGACTCTCAGGAAAGAAGACCAAAAGATCAGTGTTGAATTAGCTGTATTAAATACTATGATTAGACTCAAGTATAATGTTTAAGAATCTATTCGAATCTATAAAACTTTTTTTAATCCATGGTGTTTCTTTCAGTACAGATAGAAAGCTCAAATCACTTCCTTTTTTACATTAATGAAATTAAAGTAGTCTCTGCCAAATAAGATTATTTAGACACCTTTTGCAAATTTCAGGTACATTTTCTTTAGTGTGTTCATTCATTTATCTCTTCATTCATTTATTAGTTTATTCATTCATTAATGATTTGTTTTCACAAATATTGATTTTAAGTGTGAAGACAAAAAATAAAGTAGTCAGTCTTTGGAAATCATATATATTGACATAAAAACAAATTATGTGTAATTTAATTTATATTTTAATAAGCCAATCTAATAAGATAGTTGAAATTTTAATGAATTATGAAAATTTCTAAAATCTTTCCTTGAAATGATGAAGTTTTAGAATATAAGTGAGGTTCAGTGGGGTGGAATCCAGAGCCAACAACCAAAAAAGAATTCTTGATACATCTTTGGTGCAAAATGGTGGTTTATTAAACCATGGGGACAGGGCCCATGGGCAGGAAGAGCTGCTGGCCAGGTGTTGTGAGGGTGGCAGTTTATATACCATGGGTTTGGGGGAGGTAAGGAAAAAGGTTTCAAAAGAATTTTCATATGCTAAAGAGGACCTACAAGATACCAGAGGCCTTGAGGGTTGCCATTGTCAGGTTAAGGTTGTTTTTTCCCCTCTAGCAAGGTATTAACATAAGATGGGAGCTTCTGGAAGAATGTCACATATGTCCCACCAGGGAGTTGGGGGAGGGGGAGGTTTCTGGGTGTCAACTTCTGCTTTGTCCCCAGCTTGCCTTCTGTTCCCTCAACTTAAGAATTTGATTCTGTAAACTAAACATGGTTTTTTGTGTGATAAAATAGTTAAGAAATTTCATGTTAGGTGTTTGATCTTTTTGATATTCCACTCATAGCACTTGAAAGATACTTTGGTAACATTTTATAATTCAAGGTTATTTATGGAAATATTCATTGAACAAATGGGGCTCTTATGGTATAATCAGAAAACAAATTTATTTTTCTTCTCTTTCTATTCACTTAAACCTGTTCTGTGAGAACAGGACTTTCCTGCCTTAGATGAAATACTTGACAGGTTCTTTAACTCTTTGGTTGTACTCAGTTTTCATTAAAATGAGAAGGATCTCACTTGAATAGTTAAGAAGACCTGTTCAGCATAATAACTAAAAAGTAAGAACTGAATTCAAAATTAAATCTTCTTCCTCTCAACAGAATGAGACTTCCAGAGGGGAAGCTTGCAGATGGAAAGGGCTGAATCCATGGCTTCTTTCCTATTTCCTGCCTAGGTTATTACTCTCCCCCATCCTTACTAGGCTGTGGTAGGCTGCTTTACAATTAAAGAGAGTGGGGATTAGTAAGAAAAGAGGTAAAGGGCAGAATTTTGTTACTTGACAGATATTGATGTTATTTGGCATTGAATTTCTCTGTGCTTTGCAGGTCTTTAAAGCTAGCTCTTTCTTGAAGCACATTCACAATGCATTTTCGCCTGGCTAGTCATTTATAATTCCCTTATAAGTTCCTGAATTTGTGATGTTCAGTTCACTCAGCCTTTCTCAGTTGGAATCCCCTTCTTAACCTTCCTCCTGTCACTTTGGGGCAAAATTACTTGAAGTCAGCTTTGGTGACTCTCCTCTACTGTAAGCTAAATACTTATGTATCCTCTGTTCTGGTAAACTCTGGATTTCAGGTTATTACTTTTAATTTTATAATTAGAACAACTAACCAGTTCTACTCTTTTTCCAAGTGTGGGTATGACACAAATATCTATGCCCCATTCCTCTAGGGTATTGTAACAAGTCAACACTTTTTTTTTCTTTGTTTTTGAAATCTTAGAGCAGTCTGAAGACATTGTTTTCACAAACTGTGATCAAATTTAAGATTGTACTGACTAAAGATGTGAAGCTAGTTTATATTCTGCCATCAAAAGACAACATCAGGTGAAATGCATGCCCTGATCCTAAAGATGTTAGAATGTGAACAATGGCCCATGTTAGAATAGCTGAAAAATGGTCTTTGGCTTTCAGAAGTGGGGAAATTACTGCTGACAATAGACTAAACTAGTCCCATTGCCTTTATGAGAAAGCAGCTCTTGCTATTTTCACTGTGGTCTGTGGATGGAATCTTACAAATTTTGATAAGTTTGACACAGAGATGCTAAGAGCAGTAGCAAGCAGTGGAACAGAGTTAGAGGGGTGTGATGTAGGAAAGACATTAGGGTTTGATGCTGATGGCCAAGAAAGAATCCTTGGGACATCTTTGGTGCAAAACGGTGATTTTATTAAAGCAGGGACATAGGACCTGTGGGCAGAAAGAGCTGCAGTGGGTTTGTGAGGGGTGGTAATTATGTATCTTCAAGTTGGGAGGGGGTTAGAGATAGCATAATCCTCCCAGGTATTTTGGAAACAAGGTTTCCAGGATCCTGAGGGGGCTAGCTATTGTTAAGAAAGATCATTTATTACTGTTTAGTAAAAGCTCAATCATGAGACCCTTCAGATGTATTTCAGTAGGTCATATACTTGGGGGATGTTTGCCAACCTATATCTTGGGGGAATGGTTAGAGATAAAGGAAGTTTCCAAAGAAATTTTTATACGTTAAAATAGACTTACAGGATCCTGGGGGTTGGGCTAAGATTGACTTTTGACTTTGGCAAAGTATCAATATTGAGGCAGTTGAGTCCCTAGAGGAAGGTCACCCTGCCTGTTACAGGGACTTGTCAATGGGCTGTAGGTAGTAAGGAAATTTAATAATTTCTCTTCTGGGGAACCTGGGTGGCTCAGTGGGTTAAGCCTCTGCCTTCGGCTCAGGTCATGATCTCAGGATCCTGGGATGGAGCCCCACATCGGGCTTGTAAGGACCTATTTTATATTTCTATATTTTAGCCAGAGGCTTCCACTGAGGTTAAACAATAACTTTGTTGTTTAACCCTTAAACTGTCCCTGCTCCCCTTCCCCCAGGGGACCTACTTAAAAACAAGTCCTGGAAGCCAGCCTCAGGTAACAAAACACAGATACAAGGATGGGTCAGACCAGGTGGAGACATCCGATCAGTGGGGGGTTGCATACTGTCTCCCTAGCTACCAAGGAGTATGGGCCCCCACCCTTCGGGAGCCTTTTTGGCGCCAATCCTAATCAAGGTGTAGTAGGCAGGTTCTAATATCTACTAGGGTAAATTGTAATTCAATTGGTCACCTAGCATCACTGTGGAGTTTCTTTGTATGTGTTACAATCTCATTGGCCACCTGTGCTTGGCCAGGCCCGACCACATGGCCTTTGTCCTTAAAAGCTAGTCTGTGAAACAGAAAGGTCACCCTCTCTCTGTAAGAGGTGCGGCCCTGGCCGGCCAGTTTGATTCTTGATGCTTGGCTCGAAATAAAGCTTTGCTTGACCTTTGCTTTGTATCAGTCTCACTCCTTTAATCACAGACCCATTATTTGGGAGCCTGCTTCCCCCTCTCTCTCTGCCTGCCGCTCTGCCTACTTGTGATCTCTCTCTGTCAAATAAATGAATAAAATCTTAAAAAAAAATAATAATTTCTCTTCTGTCTTTGTTCCTCACATTAGTGGACACAACTATGTCCCCTAGTATGAGAAGTAAAAGGTCTCTAGATAGGTGCTGATGATTCACAGTTCTCAAGTCAGCGCTTTGCCAAAAAGTCATCAAATTTGTTCTCCTTTCCTCTCAAACCTATGGCTTAGCTCATTCCCTATACTTCTTCATCGTCTTTTCTGCAGCTTTTAAAAGTTGCTCTCCTGTCAGAAGCCAGCCAGGAGTTATGCGAACTCCAAACGACTACCTCTTGGTGACCACCCCTGTTAAGAAACTTGGGTGGTCTCCATTCTGCCCCTATCCTGAGAAGGGGCAGTTAACAGGACTTCTTAGGGCAATGCATCTGGTACTTTTCTACCAAAATACTCATATTTGGAGGGTGAATGCATGTCCATTGCTCAATTTCTAAATTTTAAAGTATATTTATGGGAATTTTAAATCCTTTGTTTTGATATTTACTAATTTTTTGGAAATTAATCATTTTAGAAGAGGTGCCATGTTGTTCAGGGTCAATGTCTTCTTAAGGCTCCTTTGTCTTGCATTAGAAGACATTATGATGCCAATCTCAAACATGTTTTAGTTGCCCCAACTTCTTATTTTAAGCTAGAGGATGTATCACCTCTTTCGTAAGTTCTACTCAGATATTCCACTACCTAATTTTGGAATATAATAGTAGTGGACACATACTAGGGAGAAAGAGGGATAGGTTGTGATGTGACTGTGAAGTAGAGTCTAATTTCAATAACTGTGTTACCTTTATAACATTCCTTATGTTATGGTGCATAAGTAGGGCATTCATAATTTTTTTACATGTTAAAAATACCAGAATGTTTATTAAAAAATAGCATGTTAGTGATTTTTATTCAAGCTCAATTTCTGAAAAAAAGAAGTTTTTACAAATACTATTTCCATATTGATTGGCCTTTGTCAGATTTCTATATTATAATTTCTATATTTTCATGCTGACAATAACAAAATCCTAAAAACCAGAGAAACACCTTCACAAATAACTATTTCTTAGGGTATTAATAGATTTACATTACATAAATATAATCTAGATTAATTAATAATACTAAAGTAGAAAAAATGTTTTTTAAATTGTTCAGATTTTGACTCAATAGGTCCCTGTAGGAATTAGCTGCCCAGTGTTGACCTAATTGAAAATTAGAACAAGTAGCAAATGTGAATAATAAAAGCTGTCCAGAATCTCATAGATTATGATAATTTATGTATAAACTAAAATATATAAAGTACAAATGTTTTCCAAAAGCATATTAGAAGGAATTTGTAAGCTTTTTAAAGAAAATGTTTCACTTACCTTACTGCTTTCTTGATACCTCTATCCAGGCAGCTCTCCTATCTCCAAGATACATGGGTCTATACTTTGACATCCCCACCTCTGTAAATGGAATCTTTAATAATGAAGTAGAACAATGTGATTAAGATTTTGTAGCAAGCATCTTCCATAACCCATACACTTGTAGTAATCTCTCTGGCCATTTTAACTCACTGTCTCTTTGTATTTGATACTTTATTCAAAACAGTATCGTGGGACCCAGTGACCCAACCTTACCCAACTTCAATTCTCCGCACTTTAGTATCTAACCCTATGCTGTCTCATAGGTATTCAATAAATTCTTTCTTTCTTTGGTTCCCCTTTAATCAAAATGAACTTTGGTGGTTCTGAGATTAAGGGTGAGATTGGGAAGAAAATGGCTAAAATGACAACAGAATATTTTAGTCTTTTGTAAGCAGTGAGTTAGGGGGATTTTTCCACTACGAAGCTCAAGATACTTTATCAAATTGTACTTAATACTGCATGTACTTGGGGTGTCTGCATGGCTTAGTCAGTTAAGCCTCTGCCTTTGGCTCAGGCTATGATCTCAGGGTCCTGGATCGAGCCCAGCATAGGGCTCCCTGCTTGGTCAGGAACCTGCTTCTTCCTCTCCTCTCTGCTCATGCTCTGTTTCACTATCTCTGTCTGTCTGTCTGTCTGTCTCTCTCAAATAAATAATAAATAAAATCTTTAAAAAAAATATTGTATGTACTCATTCACTAAACAATTACTAGCTCTTTAATATGTTCTGGACCTAGTGTGTGTATGTGTATGTGTATGTGTGTGTATATACACACATGTTTTGAGGGATAGAAGTTAGAGAGGAATGATGATAAGGGGATGGAAATAAAATGCCCAAGGCAAACTTAGTCAAATTGTGGAGAAACTAGCCACATAAACAATTAAAATATATATGAAAACAATGAAACAGAAATAGGCAACATATGCTTTGGGACCATAATACAGGTCAAATGAACAAAATCATCATGGGTCCTCTGGAATGTGTCAGCGTCCATGGAATATATTGTAGGAATTTGAGAATGGCATTCGGTAACTGTTGGCCAAACTACTTTTTGTGAATAGCTAATATGGCAGAAGTCTGCAAGATTAGAACTGTGATCCCTATATGTGAGAAGGGATCTACATGAAATCAAGAAAATTATAAAACACTGAGACTTAATTAAACCAGGGTACAAAACCTGTAATCAAGAATTGCTGAGCAAACCAACCTATTATAGAAAAACAAACTTTTTTAACGTCAAAAAATTCAAATTACTTCAGGAGGAAAATAAAGAGGAAATATTAATACTATCTGCCCATACTTTCAAAAACTACCATGGGTGTTCATAAGATAACTGAGTAATCATTCAATGAGTTGTTGATTTCAGTTAAGAAATACTAAAAATCAGTACTCTTAAGTGTTCAACATGTGTCATGTATTAGATCATTTGCTGCTGACAGTTCTGTGAGATATATAAGTTAACATCATCCTCATGTTACAGATAAGGCAGTTGAAATGTTTAAGTGAGCAACATTTCTGCATTTCTGAAGTCTGACTGACTCCAGAGTCTTAACCTTTATGTTTTATACCGTCTGTTTGGAAACAGGATACACCTCATAAAGATAAGCTGGCAGTTTTGTTAAAGATGATTCCTTAGTGATCTGTGCTATTAATCATCTCCCTTGATATCTTAATACATTTTCTAAAGGAGAACATATACTATGAAATTATCAAATTTGAAAGTAACCTAAAGTCTTCTGAAATCTAGTGATAAAATAAGAACAAAGGTAAATAATTTTTTTTTTATCATTATAACCAAGAAACTTATTCTCAAACAGTATCAAACAGAAACACAGGCTAGATTCTACTAGGTCATGATAGGTGCATGAAGATGCAGAACAAAGGAGGAGCAAATAGAGAGGAAAGCAAGCTGTGTAGTGAGAAACCAGGATAGAAAGGGACTAGCAGAGGGTTTGTGTGTGTGTGCACATGTGTTTTTTGTTTGTTTCTATTGTTTTGCTTTGTCTTGTTTTGTTTTCCCTGCTCCTGAGTTTTGCTAGAAAACTTTGGTGAAAGAAAGTAATTCTTAAAGATAAATTTTCTGTGGAATATGTTGTATGCTATTTTAAAGATACCTACAATAAAGATCTAAAAATTCCTCTGGGCTTTTAGAGTAGTCCTTGTAATTCAATAATTTTTAAATGTGACACTTTGGAGATTAGTCATTATGGTGACTAGTTATATCTATATTAAATCTAGATATCTATCTATTTATCTGTCTACCCACCTATCTTTCTCGAGAAAGAGATATTATTTAGGGCATATACACAAATATTTTATGTGGGAACAACTCTAATATGAAGTTATTTATGAAATGAATGAACACACTTGTAAAACAGAGTACTGAGCTCTAGATAACAATATAAGAAAATATCTGAAAAAGCATTTTAAATTGTATGATAAGAAAATGGGCCTAAAACTCAGCATCAATCTTAAAAGGCCAATGAAATGGTTTCTCAGAAAGGCATTAGAAATTCAACAGAAAATTATCCTCTAGTTTTATATAAAAAGCTATGTGGTTATGATCACTATGCATCAAGAAGGATATGATGGAACCACAAATGGGCAAAGAAAATGAACCTTATATAAGGGAAGGAAGATTATATCAGGAAATAGCAAAATGAAGAACTAATTTAAAATGAAGAATTAAAATGAGGGAGAAGGAGAAGAGAATTTCAAAATTATAGCTGTGAAGCAATAACTAAGGTAACCTCAGACTTATTCACCAACTTCCCAAATGCAGGAAGAGGTCCTATAGTGAATGACTATTGTTTTACTAGTCACCCAACCATCTCCCATTCTTCTAGTAACAGAACAAGCACCTTCTTTTTCCTTTGAGAGCAATGTCCCTGCCACCCAATTATCAGTTCATGCTGTTAGTTTGGGAAAAACCAGGGATTGGCTCAGGCTTGACTCTTCCCAGAAAAACTCATTCAACTCAAACTGAACCAATGAAAGTCAATGATGAGAAATTGCTAGAACTATTGTGAAAGGTAAATTCACTTTCACTGAAAAGGTTAAATTAACAAAATCTATTTTAGTAATTTTTTGGATGATAGCCTACATTAAATTGAAGACATGGAAAGAGAATATGAAATTGGGTGATGGGAAGAGAAAGAGTGAGTTGGTGAATTCAGCTGATAAGAGCCAGGACTATCTCAGGGATTTTTAGGTATATAAGCCAATAAATTATCTTTTTTATGCTTTAAATAGTTACAGGTAATTTTCTTTTACTTCCAACAAAAAGAATAATTGCATACTTTGAAGTCTATAAGAGAATATTGGAAAATAGTGTTGTTCAAAACTTCCCTGGGCGCCTTCTGGGTGTAATCTGAAGCCAGTCTCTGTACATGGGGGCAAAGGGAGATCAATGAAAGAAGCAGATTACCCCAGAATGACAGTTGGCAATTTTAATAAACAAAGGAACTTACTGACAACACTTATCTTGGGCAAAAGATGAGTAAATCTCTGCTCCTATACACCAGAATCTTAGAAGTTAATATAGAGGCTTTAATTGGGTTCAGTCACACACCCAAGTTCAAATGGCTTCAACGCCACATTTCTATCTCAAGGCTATATTCTTCGAGCAGCTTCTGGAAGCAGAAAAGGCAGGTAGAACATAAATTCCTGGGATAGGGGTGTGAGTGAGGAGCCCCTGATTGCCGGGTTACAGTTTATGGGTCATCTGGCAGTTATATCTTCTTCAAGACCTCCTCCAACACTCCAGCCCTCATAAACCAGGTCTTCCAATCTCATATGTGCCAAACCCCCATTCTGCAATGTATCCCTGAGCAGTCAGCAAGGGTTTCACTAATGTGGAGGTGGCTCATTGGCAACCGGCTGGCTGCATTGGAGGCAAACACAACAATATAGGAAACACAAGTTAAGACAATTATTCCCCAAACCAGTGACAGCTTTTTCCACCAAGAGGTTCATGATTCAAACCAATGACTTATTGAATCTCTTAGGCTGGGGGTTAGATCCTTCAGGGCATTTACTGTACCCTCACATGATTTAATAAAGATGACACACTAGCAGACTGATCAAGTATGAACATAGAACATTCTGTTTGGAAAGTGGCACTGGTGACTCCTTGTGAGGCAGTAATAAAGTCCAAGGCTATCCTATTCTAGATGACTGCTTTTCTCATTAGAGACATTTTAGTGTTTATTGAGGACAGGCTTTGTTAGGTATCATTTAAGATTTGTTGGGTGAGGCAATTCACAGACCTGTACCCCTAGGGATAAAAATATATTATATGTTTATAAAAAATAAAATTAAAAAAAAATAAAATAAAATAAAATAAAGATGAGTTTGAATATAAAAAAAAAAAAAAGACTTGTTGGGTGAACTTAGTAAGGGCTTCTATGTGTGCTATAATGTCTTCTAGGCCAATGGAGGGGACAAAGACAGTGGCCAATTGATTTCATCAGTGGAAAACAGAATGTGTCATCTGGTATTGAGAAGAGAGAGGTTGGCAATTGTTACTGTGTGTGGATTCTCCCTCTACCAAGGAAAACCCAAGGTGCAGAGGTCCAACCATGGAGGTCAAATCCATGGCCAAAGATTTGTGCCATACAACCGCTGGGTACCATTTGGGCCAACAAATAAATACCTGGGCAATCAGATGAGTCAGTCCCAAATCAGTCACTGTCCTTTAGTATGACAGAATGGTTACACAGTTCCAGTGATATCTACTCCATATTTCTGGTATAATTGGGTTGGTTCTGTTTAGAGTGAATTTTCTGTTTCCAACAAGAAGGATAAAATACAGGTTGTCCATAACCCAAGGTAAGCCACATAAACCTATCCCAAATATAATCATAGCCATCCATGGCTCTAATAGTGATTATTTATAGGACCCTTCCAGTCAGCAGTTTGATGGGCTGCTTTGCAGTTTTTTTGGTAATAAAAGAATACCCATGCCCAGTGCCAATGATATTGTGTGCCACAGGCCGGGTCTCTAGAACAATATTGGTAATAACAAATGAATTAAGAGTACTAGCCCTGGGGGTGCCTGGGTGTCTCAGTGGTTAAGCATCTACCTTCAATTCTCAGATCATGATCCCAGAATCCTGGGATTAAGTCCCTCATCAGGCTTCCTGCTCAGTAGGGAGTCTGTTTCTCTGCCCCTCACCTGGCTCATGCTCTCTCTCTCTCTCTCTCTCTCAAGTAAATAAAATTTTTAAAAAGGAAAAAAAAAAAAACAACAACCAGAAGTACTAGTCCTAGTTTGTTCTTTCTTAATGTACTGCTTAGGGCCTTCCAGTCCCTTCCCTGGGATGGTGATACCCACCATGGCAATCCCAACAAGCTAGACAGAAGCAGCTGCCCACATACCTAACAGCTGGATTGATTCCTTTGTTGGACAAACAAGTGGGCCTGCCATAGAAAGGCATTTCCATCAGGTGCCCGTACTGTGCCTGGACACCACAGGAGCAGCAGAAGTCTAAGGTCAAAGAAACAGATATTTAGTAGAAACTTGTATGAGGAATCTTCCCTTTCTATAAGGATTAACACTTGTGGCTTGATCCTTAAATGTTAATGTGGGTGTAGCTTTAGGAATTTGACCAGATTGTACATACCATACATGTTGACCAGTGGAGGCAGCACTGTCGGGCATGAGGAGGGGGCTGTAAGTGGGATATGCCAGAACAGGACTCCCACTTTTCTCCCCTCTTTCAATGATGTGTATTCCATTCCAGGTATCATGTGCTTCAACAGATCCAGTTTGCAGCAGAACAAAGGAGAGTTGAAGTAGTTTCCCCTCCCCCACGGGTGTGAAATAACTAACCCAGTTTAGTGGGACATCTCATTGCAAATTATGACACTTGCTTTTTCAAAAGTGTCCAGATCTTAACCCTTGACATCATGTGCCCTTCTAGTTTTGCAAAATGGCACACTAAGTTCTGTAATTTATTATCCCCTTCTTCTTGTCTGCCAACCCTGAAGGTAGTACTTTGTGGACAACCACATGTCCTTCTTCCAACTTTCTAACATGAATTTCAGCCTCTAGTTGGGCATTCTTATCCAGTCAAACTGCCCACAATAAAGGCCAGCCCCCTCTGGCAACTATTTGTTTTACATTCTAGCCTAGGCGTGCTATATGCAGTGCTCAAACAATGCATTAAAACAGCTGGCATTTTCAGGGTATCTCTGTACTCAGTGAGATAGTCCCTAAGGACCTAACATACAGGTCACATCTCCCCATGTAGAGGTGGGTGGTCAACACAAGATTTTTCCACACAGAGAGCCCCTTTCCCAAAGCCAATTTCTTCAGTCTCCTGGCTGGCTTGCCAATTTCACATTTACAACATCCTTGGGAATCTCTGGGTGAAATCTGAAACCAGCCCCCATACACAGAGAACATGGAGAGACTAAAGAAAGAAGCAGGCTGTTCTAGATTGGTAGGTGGCAATTTTCATAAGCAAGGATACTTACGGAACTTCTTGTCTGGTGACAAGACAAGTAGACCTCTGCACCCACATGACAAAATCTTGAAAGTTCATATATAGGCCTTAAATGGGCTCAGTTACTTACCCAGTCAAGAGAGCTTCAATACCACATTTCTATCTTAAGGCTATACCCTCAGAGCAGCTTTTGGGAGTGGGGAAGGCATGGACAAGACACATTCCAAGGACGGGAGGGCTCAGGAGCCTCAAATTACCTGTGTCCAGCTTGAGGGTCAGCTGGTTGTCACATCTTCTTGGTGACCTCTTCCAACAAATAGAGAAAATGTCTTGTAATTTTTTACATTTAATAGAGCAGGTGTAACATCTGTAAATACTATTCATAGGGACAGATAAATGGATCTAAAATTAGATTAATTTATGAATAACACAATTGTATATAGTTCTGCATTTTCAAAGTCAAAACCTTAGTATAGTATCATGGAGGACAGTCATAACTACCACAGAATTCTTGTTAATAATGTAATTTTTCTGAATTAACTGTTGGTGTGATTGTATTGTTTATTCCTCTATTACATGAAAATTGGTAAAAATTTTTTTGTATTTTTTTTCTTAACATATAAAGAAGTGAGGTATTAATAATCTGTTCCTAAAGAAACATATGTGGACTTAGTAGAAAGCATAGGAGTGAATATATTTACTCTGGATAAAAATTTTAATAATGTCTACATAATAAAATGTGTAACAAATTATGGATTATATCACAATAAGATCTAAGAATTTGGAGGATTTTAAAGGCTATCCAGGACATTCTCAAACTTTTACAGTACAATTAACAAATTAGCTTATGGTACTAGAAATTTTCACATACTTTTTTCTGCATTAGGTGCTCCTTCCATTGAAGATATTTTTGTTGTATGGAAGCTATTTCTTACATTGACATGAAATATGTCCCCTTTCAAATTCAAACTATAAATTCTCACTCTGTATTCTGAAACAAATGCAGACTATTTCAATCAAGCTATTATATTTTCCTTTAGGCTTCTCTAGTTCAAATATCCTTATTAAAACATTTCAATAGGATATTATACTCTATTTGAGTTTATTGAAAATTAGATGAATTGGTTTATTAATATTTAATAGAAAAATTAGTAGAATATAATGGAATGCCCTATCAAAACATTTCTCATTCATATATATCAGTGGCTTACTAAGTTCCAAGTGTAGTGGTTGGCGGGAGATAAAAGAATATGTTAGGCAGAACAAATTTCACCTGCATAAATCACATTCTCGGGATGGAAAATATACAGATATATAAAATATTATACATTGTTGTGACCATAAATAAACAAGATGATGAAAAGGTGTTGCCCTGGGAAGGAGAAACATTAGATACAGTGTGTGATCTAAGCATTCATCTTTAAGAGGTGATACTTGAGTTGAGACCTGAATAATAAGAAAGGGTCATCATGAGAAGATCTGGGGAAAAAGCATTCCTGACAAAGCCAACAAAGATCTCTAAACACATAATCACCAGGAGAAAACTGCTTTGCTTATAAAGTGATTTCTAATCCCTTCTATTCTGATACAATTTAGAACTTTTTCACCCAAAGTGTAAGTCTTATAGATTCATATATTTTAAACTAATTTTTAATGAACTTAAGTATAGTAGAACTATTATTTCCTGTGATGCGATGCTCTGGTTCAGTTAATGCAGCCTG
The DNA here is from genome assembly GCF_002288905.1 of Enhydra lutris kenyoni. Lineage (NCBI taxonomy): Eukaryota > Metazoa > Chordata > Mammalia > Carnivora > Mustelidae > Enhydra > Enhydra lutris. The sequence goes on from NW_019154087.1 coordinate 16,119,599, forward strand.
AGATTACATTACCCTTTTTATCAGTCAAATTACATTATTGATTCATATTAATGAAAGCACCATTTTCAGTACAATCTTTAAAAATATTTTTTTACCAGGTAATTAGTTTCATCAACATAGCTCTTTTTCCTTGCACTCTCGGGAATGACTAAAATAAGGAATTGGGACTTTTACAACAGAGTTATATTAATAGCTATGATTAACACCAAAAAACTTTAATTCAGTTGCTGTTGTAGGAGTCTGGCAAATCTTTTCATTCTCACTCTGCAAACAAATTCTTGATTTTAATACACATTTGCCTGACAGCTGACAATAAATGGAGATGGGTAGTCTTTCTATTTAGAATCCACAGACATTGTGCCTTTCTGAAATGACTCATTCATTGCAGTTTCTGTAATTGTCCTTTCTATACTGCTAGGATTCACCATGCTCCCTCCCTCAGCTATAAGCAGATCTGTGTTGCTAGAACTTACCAGCCAGTTACTATAAAGCTTTCAGTAATTCTACAAAAGTGAAAAAATATATATAGTATACTTTTAATTTGGTAATCATACTTTTAATGTGGTAACATGTACTTTTATCTCTTTCTGGTTTATGAATGTACCAGATATCTCCAGCTTCATCATTTTATCATCCCAAAGAGGGTTGTTTCTAATCTTCAAATGTCAAATTTCTTCTCTAACCAATCTACAGACGTATTCCTCTTTAGTGCTAGCCATGCCTCTGTGTTTTCCTGTGAATAACTTCCTATGAATAATCTATAGTAGAATTAAACATTAAGACTGACATTAACACTCCTATAAAGATATTTTATAGAAAATAATTTATCTTCCAATATTTCCATCATTCTTCTCAGGGCTCAGTTCTAACCCTCAGAAACTTGCATTCTACTTTTGCCTTTGTAAGTGCATATTCACTCAACTATGTGCTGGTGATTGAAAATAGATGATTCCAGTTTGGAATTTTCTCCAGAATTATTGGGACTAGGTCCAATAATTCCAATAAATCAATATTTTAATATTTATACTTGGATGTATCTCAAAGCTAAACCTGAAATTATAAGTAATATTTATATTATATTTATATTAAATATTTAATATTTATAGTAAATATTTATATTTACCTACCAATTAGCATGTATTTTTATTTCTTTGTTCATTTGTTGCATTTAACAAATACTTACATAGAATTTACTACAGACTGGGCTCTGGATGGCTGCAGCTTTCACTTTTTAGATTTCTGCCTATTCATCCTCATTCCTCACTACCTCTTGTCCTAGGAAATGAATTTTTTAGAAAAGAGAATGGAAAGAAAGAAGACAAGAAAAAGCACAAAGAACAGCTTAAGACATTTATAGAGTCCTCTTTTTATATAAAAATCATCTTAATCTGTTTTTATTTTCCTTTTATCTTACATATTACTACTATTTTTACCATTTAATACCCTTCACTATTCACTCTAAGTTGTATATATCTCTTACTAAAAAGTTGAAGCCAAAGTACAGTTATAAAAAGGACTTCAAAAAGTGATCTGTTATTTGTTATTATTTGATTACAAACAGAATAAAGTCCCTGCATTGGGGATGAGAGTGACATCTGACTACTGAGAAAAATTCTAACCTTTCCCTTTGTAGACTCTATATTTTAACATAATATATGATAGCTATTTTTGGATTTATTTACATAATCTTGTTCTTCAGTAATTTGTTTTGGGTTTAATGTACAACTTTATTTTTATTTTTTCATAACTTTATATTTATAACACACAAAATTGTAATTTTAGAATTGGGCCTTCACTTAAGCCAATGAGATTTAGAACACTAGTATTCATTGTATTTGACATTAGTTCCAGCTTTTTGGAAAACATGAATTTAATTAATGATTGTTTTTCCTTTTATATTATACTAATATCTACCACATATTAATATGCTAGGCACAGTGCTAGGAACCTTACTCCATCAGTGTCAGTGTTTTATACTTAATGATGACCATCTAGAAGAAGACAATATATAATTTTCTGGCACTCTGTAGGTGGGTGGGATTCAGCACACAGTGCTTAACCTATTTCAAATTTAAATGTTATTTGATGACAAAAGACAGATACAGACATTCAGTTACAATTAAAAATTCTTTTAAATACCTCAAGTAAATAACAATAGCAGAAATAGCTTTTTTAAAAAAACTATTTGGTAACTTGAAACTTTTTTTTAAATTGAGATAACACTGTATTAGTTTTCAATTTCAATTTTTAATTGACATAACATTGTATTAGTTTTAGCGTGCAACAATTTTTTCCATAACAGAGGCAACATCTATGTAAGATTAATATTTCTAACCTTGTTATTGTGTTTAGCTAAAAATTGGGGTTTTATTTTTTATAAGGCTGATTAATGAGATTGAAACCAAATAGCATTTATAATAAAGAAGTTGTAGTCTTTGTCTTCACATTAATTTTATGTTTTCTAGCATTACTTTTGTAAAATATGTAGTTTGTTTAGAAAACAACATGAGACTCTGCTCAACCTAGTAAATCATTTGTCTTAAAAGTGATTCAAAAAGAATTAAGTGATTCAGTGGTGTAGAATGGCGGTTGCATATTCCTTTCTTATGCTAGATTTTGACTTTCACAACACTCTGCACTTGAATGTAAGGTAAAATAGGGATATAAATTGTGACAGAATTATATTAACACAATGGAGGAAGAGGTTGCCAAATATCAGAGAACTAGAATGAATTTTCAAATAGAAGCCAAGGTGTATTATATTGGTAAAAAAGATGAACCACTCTTACATAATAAGAAAAGTCAAATATTTAGTGAATGAAAAATGAGTGAAATAATAAACAGAATCATAATAAATCAAGAATTAAAAAGTCAGAAGGACATTTAAATGTTGTATATTTCAACCACCTACATAATGACTGAAGTCTTTATATAACATTCTCATTATCATTATGTGAGCCTATACTAGGGAATATATTCAAATTTGCACTGCCTTACTGAAAATTGTTGTATTCGTTAGTTCTTTCATATTTACTGATTTTTTTCTTCTGTTGGGCTAAATCATATCATTGGAAATCCTACAAAATTACTGTCATTCTTCATTCATAGAACAATTGAACAACCATTTAAAAGAAATCATTGTGTTCTTTCATTCAGAACAATACATACTAGTTCATTCAAATGTTACATATGTTGGTTCTAAGGGTAAGTGCCTTCACAATAATAGTAAGTCTTTTCAGCTCATACTCTATCTCATTTGAAAATTGAAAATGGTAATACCTATATAATCTGAAGAGTATATAATGGAAAACTGATGGTCACCTATTTAGTTCTAAATACCATGTTTCTTTTAATGAATGTGAAGAATTGACTGTCTTGGTTGTCATATCATGGATTGTCTCAAATGTTCATAATGTTAGTAATCATGAAAGTGTCATTTTTAAAATTATTTTAACTTCTCACAATTTTAGCCTCACCAAATTATCTCAACTATACAGTTCTAGTTAGTTTTGCAATCCAATATGCGCTAAATAATTTAATTATTCAATAATGAAATCCCATATCCTTATTTCATAGGGTAGAAAGATTATGATAAAGGCTAATTGGATGACCTGATCTGTGAAGCTAAAACATTAGAATTGTGTTTATGAATGGTCATATTTTTTAAAGTTTTTATTTAAATTCCCATTAGTTGATATACAGTGTAATATTAGTTTCAGGTGTACAATATAGCAATTCAACACTTCCACACAACACCCAGTGCTCATCAAGTGCACCCCTTAGTCCCCATCACCTTTTTACTCATCCCCTTACCCATCCCCTCTGGTAACCATCTTTTCATTCTCTCTAGTTAAGAGTCTGTTTCTTGATTTGTCTCTCTTTTTCCCTCTTTTTTCCTCTTTCTTTATTTGTTTTGTTTCTTAAATTCCACGTATGAGTGGAAAGATATTGGAAACAGGCTTGATACAATGAAGAGCAGGCTGAAAGATGCAAAGGAATGAATTAGTGACCTAGAAAACAAAATAATCAAAATAATGAAGCTGAAGGAAAGACAGAAAGAAGAATCATGCAGCACGAGAATATACTTAGAGAACTGAGCAACTCTATCAATTGTAATAACATTCATATTATAGGAGTCCCAGAAAAAGAGAAAGAAAAGGGGGACAGAAAATTTATTTCAAGAAATAATAGCAGGAAACTTTTCTAATCTGGGAAGGGAAGCAGGCATTCAGATCCAGGAGACACAGAAAATTCCCACTAATATCAACCAAAGCAGGCCAATGCCAAGACATATAATTAAATTAGCAAAATATAGTGATAAAGAAAAAAAAATCTAAAAGCAGCAAGACAAAAGAAGTCCTTAACTTACGAGGGAACATCCATAAAGTTAGCTGGAGATTTCTCAACAGACAGCAAGCCAGAAGGGAGTGGCATGATATATTCAAAGTGCTGCATGGCAAAAATTTGCAGTCAAGAATACTCTATCCAGCAAGGTTATCTTCAAAATAGAAGGACAGATGAAGAGTTTCCCAAACAAAAATGAAGGGAGTTTGTGACCACTAAACCAGGGTTGCACGAAATGCTAAAGGAGACTCTTTGAGTAGAAAGGAGAGACCAAAAGTGACAAAGACAAAATAAGATCAGAGAAAATCTCCAAAAACAATGACAAAGCAAGTAATAAAATCACAGTAAATACGTATCTATCAATAATTACTTTGAATGTAAATGGACTAAATGCTCCAATCAAAAGACATAGGGTGTCAGAACAGATTAAAAAAAAAAAAATTACTCACCTATATGTTACATACAGGACACTCATTTCAAATTTAAAGACACCTGCAGACTGAAAGTGAGGGGATAGAGAAGAATTTGTCATGCAAATGAGTGTCACAATAAAGCTGTAGTAACACCACTTGTATCAGACAAACTAGACTTTAAAACAAGGACTATAAGAGACAAGGGCATTATATAATAATTATAAAGAGGACAATCCAACAAGAAGATAGAACGATTGTAAATATTTTTGCACCCAATGCAAAATAACTAATTAATAACACAATGCTAGTAGGGGTCTTTAACACCCCACTCACATCAATGGACTGATCATCTAAGCAGAAAATCAACAAGGAAACAATGGCTTTGAAAGACACATTGGACCAGATGGATTTAACAGATAAGTTCAGCACATTCCTTCCCAAAAAAGCACAATACACATTCTTTTCAAGTGCATATTGGAACATCCTCCAGAATAAGATGAACATATTATGTCACAAAACAGGCTTCAACAAGTACAAAAGATTAAAATCATACCATGCACTTTTTCTGACCACAACACTATGAAACTAGAGTCAACCACAAGAAAAAATTTGGAAAGGCCACAACTACATGGAGATTAAACTATATGCTACTAAACAATGAATTATAATATTAATACATTTTCTTTATTGGTATGACTCAAAGTAAAGAAGAGGAAGAATAAATAAATTTCATGTCACTTGTACAGGGTGTGACCTTTAACTTGTTGATACATCTGCTAACGTCAAGACCGATATATTATGGGCTTATCACTGAGAATACCCATGATCATCCTCTAGAGTCTTCAAAAGGTAACTTTTGGCAAACTATATCTCTTTTGGCTAAAATAATGGCTAAAATATAATCAGAAACATAGACATAAACATAACAGCAATAAGCATAATGATGATACCAATAACAAGTACTATCTTCAGTTGGTTGTGTAGAGAGCTTGACTCAGTTTTCTACTGTATTGTCTTCTTTTATCTTAATTTTTTTTCTTTGAAATAGGAAATATAACTTGCTTTCTGGTTAACATTGTATAGACATTACTGTCAATAAACTGATGTCCTTTAAACTTCATAGTTTTCCTAAACATTATAAGGCTTCGCTGAATTATTAATTTCAAAATGTCCTAGATACTTGTTCTATGTATTATAGCCCTTGTTAATATTTAATACTGGACTTAATAGTAGTAAAGGAATTAGGATAAAGAGCATCAACCGTTCTAGGCAAGGCATGGACTGTCTTGAAGTTACCATAACTAGAATCGTCTTTCAGCTATTAAATAATAAAATATGATGTTCTTAGTCAATCCAGAAGTATCTGACTTTAGAATGCTAACTTCCACTAATCAAACTCACAAGGTGCTGATAGATAAGATACACCACTAATTTATTTTCATACTGAAAAATATTAATACCAAGGTATTATGAAATAAGAAATAGCTTGAAATAAGTACTTAGCTAGGCAATCCTAGAATATAACTAATATAAGACCTGTAACTTTTTCAATTTTATCAAAACACATTTGAGGCAAGATTTGGGTCATACTAACACAATCCTGTGCATGTACATACAAATTCATAGAATGTGAAAAAGTTGAATTCCTATGTAAAAACCATAAGGAATATTCAACGATTTATTTTCATTTAAAAAGAGGTTGTTCTGTATTTCTATCTAGCCTTTAACTAATTTTTGGAAAATTTATTGCAGTTTGCTCTGGAATATTTTGAAGTCCTTTACATTTGTGTATGGTGGTGTTCAGCTGTGTTCATCACATATGCAGAACATCTTTGTAATATCCTAAAATTATGTAGGGAGTAACAGCATAATCACCTAGGAATGTTTAAAAATATGCATGTTCTTTATTCCAGATTGCAATAAGTGAGAATATAATAATCCCTGGGGTTACAGAAGATATGCATTTGTTTTGGGAAATCATTCGCAGATTATTCCAGTTCTCTCTTTTCTCTCCAGTTGAAAACCAGTTACGTTGACTGAATTACAGACCCTGAATGCACAGACTACATCATTTGCTCATTGCAGAGGAAAAAAAGATAGAAAAGAAAGGAAAGAGGGAAGGAAAGGAGGGAATGAGAGAAGGATGAAAGGAGACGGGAGGAAGAGGGAAAAGGGGAGGGGAAAGAAGGGTTGATAGGAGGAGGAAAACAGAAGAAAGGTTTAAATTAAAGCAAGCAACTTGTTCTCACAACTTGAAAGTATTCAGCCATCAATAAAAATAAATTTTGTAACAGATATTGAAAAAGAGGATAATTTAAAATAATTCCATATAATATATCTTATCTTTATTAAGTATTTCTGAATTTTTCAGATTATCACTGGAAGATTTATTTATTTAATGTAAATCTCTTCCTTTATATCACAAAGTACATTAACATGGCAGCTCTAGGTAAAAAAGAAAAGGAGCATTTTAGTTTCCTGGAAATCAGCCTTTACTTTGTATGATAAAAACAGCTAAAATTGCACAAACTATATTATTTCTTAAATAATCTGAGATGTATATTTTCAGAAAGCTAAAAATAATAGAAACAACCATGAATCTTTATTTTGCCTACTTAGACACTCTATATCTCTATGACATAGTGTTCCTAAATAAAATCAAAATTATGTTGTGAATAATATGTTGGCAAACTGGAAGCCCCTGTGACATTAATGGATCTATCAGAAGTTCTACTAAAAGTGTTTCTGATTTTAACAGCATCAATGTATAGTTAATAGAACTCTTCACATCTAAGTACGTATCCAAAACAGCTTCCAGCTTAAAATTCAGGTATCACCTGTATTAGTTTAGGATGTACATTGTTAATATTTAATTTTGCATTTGCAGCAGAGATGTGCTGAGCTTTTTGGTATATATTTAGTTAAAGGAGTCAGCAAACCACAGACAGACACCTATCTTCTGGTTATATTTCTGTCTTCATTTCAGATTAGCTTTTCTCATATCAAATTAAGACCAAAAATAGATAATGCATTTTAAAAGTTAGTATATGGGGTTTTTTTAGTTGCTATAATATCATGTGTTAACATATAAAATATATGTTTTCATTGTTATTTAATGTTACTTTTGTTATATTAACAAATATAACAAATATTATTGGTGATACTATTCCATCAGTAAATATTCAAAAGATAATTTTACTTAGGCATACACAAAGCTATAAATTGTTTATTTTTCCCAAGTAGTTTGTTAGAATGTGATAGTGACCACAACCAATGTAAAAAGAGAAAAGGAAGCACTACTTTCATAAATTCACAATTAGCTCAAGCATAAGTGTGAACTTTTTATTTATAGTAAGATTTCATTTTCTGAAATCTAAAATATTTATTTGTTTGAGATCTGACTTCCATACTCAGTGTAGAACGTGTGTTGCTTTAAGTAACCTTTCTGGTGAATTTTAAGCTCAAATAAACATAGCAGAGACTATACATGTTCTCCATTGAAAGGAATTAAAAAGAATGACCATTAAAAGTTAGAAGAGTATGGAAGTAATACACATCTCGAATGTAAAGGAACAAGAAAGAGAGTCATTTAATGCAATTTAATATAAAATTTACTTGAAATTTAGCTCAGTATATTATATTATGCTACAAATGTTTATGCTGTTTTAGTAAATTTTCAATTATTTCTGCCAGAGCATGTTATTATATAGCCCCATATCTCATATAATAAAAACATGTTCAAGTGAAATGAATGATTTATTTGCAAAAAATTGGACTGTACCAAGAAAGGTTGTACTTGAAGTAGAAGAATATATTGAAATCTGCATGTAATAAATGAAAGGGTCTATCTTTAATCTATCATTGAACTGACTATGAGTTGCTTCCTTTATGATGAAGTTATAAAAGTTTTCTTTTCTTTCATTTTTTCCCCTTATTTTTGGGGTCCAGGGAGTTTACTACTGAGAGGATGGACATGCAAGAATTTAAGAAATAATGCATCCTTTAATTTTTATACTGAGTAGCAACTTTTATCAATCCTTTTAATGCATGATGCAGTCATTTCATTGATTTAAATAGATGACATGTCTACTAGCTTCAGAAATAAGAGATGCATTGATTTTTAACAAGAACTTTCAGAAAGAAAACTTTGTATATACATATACATATATATGTCTATATATATATAAATTCATATATATACATACATACATATATTTATGTATATGTATTTAAAGATTTATTTATTTATTTGAAAGAGAGTGTGTGCATGTTGGGGGAGGAGCACAAGGAGAGAATCTTCAAGCAGACTCCCCACTGAGTGCTAAGCCCAATTAGGGCTTGGTCTCAGGACCTGTGAGATCATGATCTGAGCCAAAACCAGGAGTCAGTTGCTCAGCCTATAGAGCCACCCAGGCACCCCAGGAAGAAAAGTATATTTTAATCAAAGTTGATGGATGGAACTTTCAAAATATTTTGTCAGAGTGTCATGGATAGGAGCCTGGACTCAGAAGCCGGACTCTCTGAGTTCAAATCCCTGCCACATCCCTTGCCAAGTGATGATTAGGGAAGTTCACCTAACTTCTTTGCTTATTTCTCTATCAGTAAATATTGTGTTGAAAATAAAAGCAGTTCATAAATGAAGAATGTCATTCTTCATTTCTCATGTTCTCAGTAAGTACTCATTTCTGAGAATAGCGAAAGAGTGCCTATGCTTGTATATATGTGTGCCTAAATGTGTATCTGTGTGTTTTTGTATATATGTGTAGTAAAATAGAGTATGTGAAGGATAAATATCCTAGAATTCTTTTCCCATTTTCCAATGTATGAGCAAATATTAATTAGATAATCATGCAAATTGGAGAGGTTGGTTCTTTTCAAATGAAAAAAACCCAAGAGCTATGATTTAACTTCTGAACACTGTTATACATCCGTTACATAGGTATGAATGCCCTGACATTTTTTTCCCTAAGAGTATCATTTCAAATAATGGAAAAACATGTTTCAGGAGTTTTAGGATCCTAAAATGACATATTCTGTGTTTTTTTAAACACTATCAAACAAAAAGAAACCAATTTTGCAAGCATTTTGCTTTCGTTGAAATGAATCGAACAAAAAAATTTTTTGCTTGTTTTATACCAATTTTTGGTTAAAATAATATGGAGAATACTATTAAAATTTCAAAGTTAGAGAAATTAAGTACATAAGTACTTAATGAGTATTTTACAGTGTAAAAACACTAACATATTTTTTTTTATTCAAAAGATTAATTAACTAATTGTTGCCTTTTTTAGGACTATTTATTAGAAGCTAGTAAGATTTAAGTAACAAGTTAAATAGTATTTGATTATTTCTATGTATATATGAATGACAAAATAAAGAGTTACATATTTATTTTTTAATTAAGCACACATATTTCTTTCAAAATAACATTATATTATGCAACTTCTTTGCCCATTAACATTAATAATTAATACCTGTTTAAAAAATATCAGTCATTTAGAAGGAAAGTCACTACAGCATATCACATGTAGCAATTTATGCCACAGTAAATATTTGTAAATTTTATGGAATCTTTTTTTATAAGGATATTTAAGTTACAGTTTGAATAATTTGTGAAATCTATGGATACTGATTGTCTTTCTTTACAATTGCATGTATCTGCAATAATCCTTCAGCTGATAAAATTTATAAAACAACATCTCAGTAGCTTAACTGTAGCAAGTTATTTATACTCTAAAGAGCCAAATGACAGTGACTACAACCACATAATTGATGAGTTAAATGAGTTTTATGTTCCCAAAACAATTTTAAAGCTGAGTAACCCAAATTTATTAGCCATATCCAGATGGAATATAAAGTCAATATATTGCTGTTTATGTATCAAGTCAGAGAAAATTATTAAGGATGATTTCAGCCATGGATAGCAAGGATGGGGGACCTTGGTTAAATTCTGAGGCTATAATTCAAGGAAATTTTGGTAGCTGCAAAGCTAGTGTAACAAATAAGATAACTGTGCTTTAATAGACTTTGGCTGAATTATTTTCTTGATTTAAAAAATGTACAACTGGAGTTGAAGTAGCAACTCCATAAAACATTTCAAAATATAATGTTGGAATTACTTTAAGTATTTTACTCTGGCTTATTAGCAAATAAGATTTCATATGCATGGAACTTGTAAAAAATATATAGATACTTTGATACAACTGAAATAGAAATGAGCTATTGGCAATTACTTAAAAATGATTCTGTTTTAGCCCCATTTTATTGTAGGAAATTGGTAAGATTTTTTTCCAGAATGATAAAATACTTTATCATTTGGCTTTAACTGAGAACATAGCATGCATCTTGGTCATTAACAATTATCATATAAATATAAACAGAGTCATGAAATATCTAAAGATATTAAAGGGATACGTACAAAGGGAAGATTAAAAATGCATATTTTATAGTCATGGGGATTCATTCTAATATTAAAATATATTAGAATACATGTGACCCAACCCCCAAATCTCAAGTTATTCACTGTAATTTTGGGCAAGAGGCTTAAATCCTCAACATATTATATCCAAGCATACTTTACCTCAAATCATATCTTTATAGCCAATTCATTTGTAATTTTCAAGAAATGTGAAGTTGAGATCTTACCCTATAGCAAGGCAACAAGTTAGCTTATAAGTTTTCATGAATGCTGGGAGAACATATGAGACTCCCAGGTCAGAGAAAAATAACTATATTATGTACATACTAAAGGCAGTATTTGCATCAGCATATAGGTGTTAATTTCTTTTTGCCCCATGATCCTACAAGGATAAAGCAGATGGGCCCACATGGGCCCACTTACTGGATTGTGTTTCAGGAATGGAATAATGAGCATAAACTTACCTACCCTATATTTAAAGAGAAAAATGATTATATTTTATTTATCTATATTTATTATTTATTTATTTATTTATTTATTTATCTTTATTATATTAAACAAGCATGTCTCTCCTTTGCTGTAAAGGGAGACACTATACCTATCTTCAAAGGTTGTTCACTACATAAACAACCTTGAAAAGGTAATCCAGAACAAACGACACCCAATGTCTCACTGCAGGATATGCAGAAATGTGAGGAAACTATAGGAAATTGTCTTCCAACAATAACAAATACCACTCATGTATTTAAAAAAATATGATGCAGTATTACACCCTAGATACTCTTCTAGAAATTCAGAATAGAGTGACTAAAAAGGCAGACCAGGTCCCTTCTCTCATGAAGCTTAAATCCTAGTAAGAGTAAAAAGTAAAAATCAGAGAATTTCAGGAAATGATTCAGTTAATGATACTGAAAGAAATGACATCTGTAAGAAAATTATGTAATGGGGTAAGAGAATACTTCTTTGACATTACCTTTGAGTTGCAACCTAATTTCTAAGATCTAGCAAAGAATCATGACAGATGGAAAAGTGAGTAGAAAGGCCCTGAGAGTTGAATAAAAATAATGATCGTTATGTTAATAACTTTGAGATTAGACATATGGACAAATTCCTACAAAACATATATTAAACTTTTCACGGAGAACTATAAAACATAAATATCCCTATAGCCTTTAAAGAAATTTGTTCTGTATTTTTAAAAAAAATGTTGGGAAGGAAATGTATTCAACAGTATAGTTTTAGAAATATTTAAACAAATGTATCTGAAAATTCTAATATTATATAAACTTCTCAAAATAAAAAGGAATGAAAAAAAAAAGAAAGAAAGAAAAGAACATTCCCCAACACATAGTATAAGTCTGGTGTAAATTTAATACCTAAATCAGGGAAAGAATATATAGAAATGATATTGATGCCCAATCCTCTCCAGGGACAGAGAATCAAAAACTATAAATAAAATATTAATGAAAAAAGAAGAGACTTTCAAGATGAAAAAGTGGTCAACTTGTTTTGTATACTGTTGAAAACTCATGAGTCGTGATTAAAATTCTTAACAATTCATGTCTGTGACCTTAACCAACAGCACTTTCAATGAAAGGGTTAAGAAGAAAACCTAATTAGCATGGTTTGAGGAGGAAATATGGGTGAGATATTGCATATGCAACCAGTTCTTTCATTTTAAAGTGTTAAGATGCTGCTCAAATATCATCTCTTTTCTGAAACCTTTCATAACCCTTTTGCCTTAATAAAATGTTCATACTCTGATTTTACCACATATCTTTGTTGTTAATAAGATGTCACTCAGTAGGTGTTGGGAACATTGAGGGTACCTCTTCTTTCTTGTCTTTCCAACAAAACTTCATTTTTACAAATTAAACTGATTAATAGAATTTTTGCTAAGTCAAATTGAGTTAAATTGAAACGTAAAGTAATAATCAAATTCATCAAATCTAATAATTGTATATATCTTCAATAATGGATTCACATTATTCTTAATAATATTTAGATTCATTCATAATCAGTGATATTGTTAACAGTATGTCAACTACTCCAAATATTTTGGGGAAAATATAGCATCACATTTAGATGTGTGTTCAAATGCAAGTACATTATTTCAATTCACCATCATGATGTTTTCCCAGAGATCATGAATTACTTAAAGTTTATTTAAGCTGTCAAAGTGAAACAGGAAGAAACTATTTTCTCACTCATTAAAAGTGTTAAAAATATAGTGCATGAGGGGATGAGTGTGTAAACAACTTAAATAATAATATTTTATCTGAAGTTCATTGAAACTGGAAACAAAATTAAATATAGACATGAATATGACTTTCTCTATCATCAAAGAAACATGCTTTTTCTGAAACCTTTCATTTTTCTGTTTGGCTTCTCTAGACTAGCTCTTGCTGAGACTACTTGTTCTCACTTCCTCTTTTGGATGATAAAATGTAAATCCGTGAAGATGTGTGGTTTTGTTTAAATTTTATTTTGATTCACCATAACCCATAACCCATTAGAGGGAAAACCAAGGGATGCTTATGAAGTGAAAATAAATGTAATTTTGGTTTGTCTATATTCTCTTTATGTGCCTGAACAAAGCTCTATGAAAGTGTAACATTTGATACATTATGAAACTTCCTTAGCCAAAAACAGCCCCTTGATGTAAGGAAAGCCATCTTGTGATCTCTACCTTTTATGTAGTTTTTACTTCACTTTATTTATATTAAGTATTAAACTTTGATGATGGTTTGCCTGTAAAGGAGATTCCAAAGGAATGCACATTTCTTTAGGCAATCTAGGAAAGTATTGTTATGGATAGGTATATGTCTTGATACAGTTTCTTCTGTTAAGTACCTGAGAGAAATTGAGTCAGTACTACAAAATCTGTGCTTCCATTTCATAGTGAGTTTGGTTTGAGTTGCTCATCTACTGTGAAATTGTACATTCAAGGAAAAATATTGAAAAAATAGACTTATAGACTTAAAAAGTCTCAGTTATTATAAGTTGAGGCCCTTGTTAATAAAAATGCAAATCAATCAAATAGTGGTTTGCAAAGGCTAATTAAATTCAGATACACAGGTACTCTAAGATTTAAGAATGGATTTACATTAAGAAACAAAACAGAATCATAGGGGAAGGAAGGGAAAAATAAAATAAGATGAAATAAGAGAGGGAGACAAACCATAAGAGAATCATAACTGTAGGAAACAAACTGAGAGATGCTGGAGGGAGATGAGTGGGGGGATGGGGTAATTGGTGGATGGGCATTAAGGAGTGTACATGATGTAATGAGCACTGGGTGTTATATGCAAGGGATAAATTACTGAACTCTACCTCTGAAACTAATGATATGTTAATTAATTGAATTTAAATATAATAGCATTTTTTTAAAGAATGGATTCATTTGGATGAAATGTAGAAATTTATAGTAATTTGAGTCATTTTTACTTCAATCTCACTTCTCCCTGTATTTTCTGTTCTATAATTCTTCCTTTTTTAACCAACCTTCTCAACCTCTGTTTGCTATTTCCAATATATCTTCTTGAACTCATTTGGATATGATTTTTGCTCCACCACTCTTTGAAAGAGTAATTAATTATTTTCACTCTGCAAAATCCAGCTGTCATTTCTCATCCCTTCATCTTTGATTTATTAGCAACATTTGACACTCCTTTATCTTTGAAACATTATCTCTGCTTATCTTCCAAATTCATATTTTCCTGTTTTTTTTCCCCCTACTTGGCTACTCCTTTTCACTCTCTTTTAATGGTTCTGCTTCATCTTCTATATTGTGTGCCCCAGCAATTAGACCTTTAATTTCATGTCTTTTCTATCTTCATTAAATCCCAATTTTATTATTTAAATAACATTTTGTAATAATGATGCCTGTGTTTATATCTCCCCTCTAAAATTTTCTCCTCAACCCTAGATTCATGTTCATCCACTTAGTGTTTCTTCTTTCATTCCTACAAGCATTTTAAACTTGAAATTCTTAAAACTGAACTTTCATTGGTTAACCACCCCTTCCCATCATCACCACCCAAATTCCCTCTTCCCATAACCCTGCCTTCTGATTAGTGACAAAATCATCCTTTCTGTTCAAGCCAAAAGTTTGGGTGGCCCCTTCATGGTCCCCCCCCCCAAACCCACCTCATTTCCAATTTCCAGAAAACTTGTTAGTAATTTCTTTAAAAATTTTCCAGAATCCTACCATTTTCCATTGCTTCCACTACTTTTTCTCTGGCCCAAACCACCAATATGTTTCCAATGTATTATTGTAATTTCCTTGCACCTGTTCTCCCTATCTCTTTTCTGGTCACATTGCAATCTGTTTCTTCCACACAGATGTAAAATAATTCTATTAAAATGTAAGTCACACAACACAGGACGCTTTAGTAGGCCTCTGTTTCACTCAGAGTTAAATGTCAAAAATTTTTGAGAAGTGTATAAGTGAACATGAGATTCTCACTCCCACTAGCCCCACCACCAATTTAATCACCTATTGAATCCCGATTTAATCGCCTACCGATGGACATTTCAGCCAAATTCACTTTCCTGCTGTGCTAGTCTCATACCAGGTATGTTCTACCTGAAATTCTCCTTCCCTACACATCTACATGACTTGCTCCATGGTCTGTATTCAAATGCCATTTGATTTAGTGAAGCCTTTCTTTGCCACCCTAATTAAACTGGTAACATGGTCCTTTCTTTGTTTTATTTTTCTTCATAATATGTATCACCATCTAACACATTATTTATTTTACTTATATATTTTGTTATTTTCTGTTTCACTCCACTAAAACCTTTCTGTTTCACTCCACTAAAACCTAAGCTTATAAAATGATGTTTATTTCTGTAAAATAATGATTTTGTGATTGAATGTGATCACAATGAATAGTGAATTTGAACAATTCAAAGACATCTTTTTTTATTATTCTTATATTATTTGATTTCAGTAAGTGACCAAGCAGACTTCTTCATGTCATTACTTGACATTAATTATTTGTTTCTATATACTTTCATAATTTTTGAAATTTAAAAAAATGATGTCAATGTGGAAAATCAATATATTCTATTTTAAATTTAAAACATGTTTCATGATTCCTTTTAAAAAAATACAGAAAAGATATTTTAGCAATAAAAATTATTTTCTCTTGGGGCCCGTGGGTGGCTCAGTCAGTTAAGTGTCTGCCTCAAGTCATGATCCCAACGTCCTGGGATCAACCCCATATCAGGATCCCTGCTCTGGGGGAGCCTGCTTCTCCCTCTCCCTCTGCCTGCTGCTCCCCCTGCTGGTATTCACGCTCACGTTCTCTCTCTGTCAAGTAAATAAAATCATAAAATCTTTTCTTTGGCAAGTACTTTGATCACATATTGTACATTTTTTTTCTTTTTTTAAATATTTTATTTATTTATTTGACAGAGAGAGATCACAAGTAGTTGGAGAGGCAGGCAGAGAGAGAGAGAGAGGGAAGCAGGCTCCCTGCTGAGCAGAGAGCCCGATGCGGGACTCGATCCCAGGACCCTGAGATCATTACCTGAGCTGAAGGCAGTGGCCTAACCCACTGAGCCACCCAGGCGCCCTACATATTGTACATTTTTTAACAAAATTATATAATCATCCTTATTTTTAGAATGCTAATAACACTATCTTTTCTACTATATGCTCAATCTAAGTTCTCCTTGATATATTTTAGAAGTGCTTAACAAATTTAAATTACTTATTTTAAATCAGCCATTCCATGCTTATAAACTGTTTTAATTAATGATTTGAGATGTAAGACAACTATGACATAATAGAATCAAAAAGCACATAATGGTGTACTTATTTTTTGAAACACTGTGGGGATAATGTAGGTTAAATGCCCTACTGGTCTCATTGTCCCTTCTACCCAGAAACATTTCATATGTCTACTTACTTATGAAAGATTAGATCACTTTATTTTGGATTGTATGTCACAGATTCTAATTTTGGAAGTTTTACCTACCTTTGCACAGATAATATGATGAATGGTGCTAAACATAATATAGTTGTTTAGAAATAGTAAGGAAGACATAGGAAATCACTGGAGCAAAGCAATCAGGGACAAAGACTTACATAATTTTTCGTGTTTATTGAATGGCAAATAATATATTATTCAAGTGAAATGCAAAAGCAGAAAAAGAGTATTACTGAGATTAGGGTAGCAGCTACTGAATATAAAGGTAGAAGATTAAGTGAAAATAACCAAGATCTCTTCCTTTACCTTTGAAAACCCAAACATTTCAACAAACTGAACATAAATAAGGAGAGAACAAGACCTATCCATTATTGTATTATTTTATACATTGACATGCTCATACAGGTATAGAATATAATGCTTTTTACTATTATAAGAATAAAACCAGTATAAGGAAGAGGTATCATTAGTGTTTAGGGAGGTAAGTAATGAATGTTACTTTCTTAGGCATTTCTGTTCTCCTTTATGAACTTAGATGTTGGCATTACTATTTATTTCTCTCTGTTCTTGGGTCTAGTTTAACACGATCAATTGTGCTTGACTGATTGTCTTTGATTAACAATGTCTCAATTTCCTTAATTATAAATACTTGTAATAACCTTCTGCCTTAGAGGAATATTGTGCTATTTACTAAGAACAAAAGAAGTCCCAAGAAAATTGATTTATCAGGGTAGAAGTCAAAACCCTGGGTAGAAATATGTGTTGTATAATTTTGCAGGAATATTGCTGTTTCCCTGCAGTCATCATTATGTTTTAATTTTATTCTAGATTGAGAAGACATCATAGAATGGTATTGAAACTTCTAGTAAACATTTTATTTTCTTTTAGTTAGACTACAATTTTATGTAATGTAAATACTATGTTGTTTCCAAAATGAGAAATTGGAGATAAAACATGTATTTGACATTTAATGCAACTCATCAGCAGAGAAAAAAATAGGTGAAGAATTATATCATTTGTCTTATACATTCTTTGCAGTTCTGCTCACATCTCCCTACTGTGATTGTTCCATAACCAGTAAAAAATACTACTCTTAATTTCAACACATACATACCCAGAGCTCAAAACTGCCCATTCTTAATACTGGAAAGAATGACAAGATAAAGAATGAAGCCTGGGAACAAAATGAAAATAGGTGAGGAGATTAGAAGAAAGAAGAAAGTGGATTGGGAAAGACCTAAGAGTTATAGAGAAGTCTAATCCAATAAGAGAAGCCAAGAAAGTACTTTCCTCATAGTAATGTTTTATGACTGAAATAGGAAACCATAAGTAGATCAACAAAAATAAATGCAAAGTCAAATAAAATATACAAACTGAAGAAAGAAACAGGGCACCTGGGTGGCTCAGTGGGTTAAGCCTCTGCTTTCAGGCCTCGGGTCATGATCTCAGGGTCCTGGGATTGAGCCCCTCGGGCTCTCTGCTCAGCAAGGGGCCTGCTCCCCCCCCCAATCCCCCCAGCCTACCTCTCTGCTTGCCTCTCTGCCTACCTGTGATCTCTCTCCCTCTCTCTTTCAAATAAATAAATAAAATTTTAAAAATAAAGATTTAATAAAGAAACAGTTAAGGAAAGAAATATTTGTGATATCAAAAGAGGTCTCTGGAAAACAATTTTCCTCTGAAATTTCATAAAATTTTCAAAATATAGAAGTCAGTAACCAAAGAAAACTATAGGAAAGACTTTGATAAGGATTTTGTCATATGTATGACAATGACAAAGGAAGTGTCTAAGTATTCTTCCAGTAGGGAAAATGATTAAAGGATCTTAAAAAGTAAGAAAACAGTTTTGGGCCTCTGTCTTTCTGGTAGTAGTTTGATTCCAATTAAAGAGTAGCAAATAATGTATCAGTGACATAATTTGATATGTCATTTAAATGCTCTATTTTTCATCTGTGAATTCATGTTATAGGGGTCTCTTTTTTTTTGCTATTTTAACTGGGATTTTTTAATGATTATTTTAATAAACTGAGCATACTTTTTAATTTACTGATTCTTCATTTGCATTTCTCCATTTTTGAGTCATCTATTAAAGTCCTTTGTCCAGTTTTTTAATATTTATTTTTCTTACTTTTTCCTCATTGATTTGTAGGATTTTCTTTTTTTTTTTTTTTTTTTTAAAGATTTTATTTATTTATTTGACAGAGAGAGATCACAAGTAGACAGAGAGGCAAGCAGAGAGAGGGAGGGAAGCAGGCTCCCTGCCAAGCAGAGAGCCCGATGTGGGACTCGATCCCAGGACCCTGAGATCATGACCTGAGCCGAAGGCAGCGGCTTAACCCACTGAGCCACCCAGGTGCCCCCGATTTGTAGGATTTTCTTATTCTATATACTAGTCTCATGTGAATTTTAAATGTAACAAATAAACTCTGCACAATGTGCCTTTTCTTTGTTAATCTGTCAATGTTTAGAATTTTATATCAATTTTTACCTTATAGTTGATGCTAGTTGAAATACTAATCAATCCATCAACTCACTGAGATCCTATTTTTCTCCTACTTTTCACTGTATTACCTTTCTAGTTAACTCTGTTATTATTTGGTCTTTAATCCAGTAGAAATCACATGTATACAGTTGTTGGTTTTTTTCCTCCTTATGTGAATAAGGTTTCAAAACCTATTTACTACACAATTTGTACTTTATTAATTAATGGTACTATCTTTATGATATATAAATTTCCCAAATATACCAGTGTCCACCTTTGAACTGTTTATTTCGTTTTATTGGTCTGGTCTTGTCTTTTCCTGTAACATTAGTATCAAGGTTTTACCATTATGGCCCTATATTTATTTAATTACCTGACAGGGCAAGTTCTTCCCTATACCCTCCACTTGGCACTTTTGTCTCTCAAACTGACTTAACTCTTTGAGGACTTCATTCTTCCACATTTGTCTTTGAAAACATTTAGAATAAATTTAGAATTAACTTTAAATAATCCACACACAGAATTTGATTGAAATTCCAATGAATTTAATTAATACTTCTGAAAAATTGACATTTTGAAACTGTCAGATCATTTTATCCAGGAGTAGGATGTATTTTCATCTGTGCCCTTTAATAGAATTTGGTAACAATTACAGGTTTTGTATATTTTTTTCAAGGTAATATTTACCTGATAAGATACACTATACTTTCTGGGATTCTATGAATTATATACCACTTTTCCATTGTAACTTCCATTTTTAGTTTAATATAAATAAATAGTTCTAGTTTTTGTAATTTACCTGTAAGAAAAAGCACCTGGTAAGCTGTTAAAAGATACTGGGTCCCTAATATTTAGTGGTAATGAGGAATCTGAAACTCTAGAAAGGGTTACCAGGTTTCGCAAATAAAAATAAGTCCATTTGTACTTCAAATAAACAACAGGTAATGTTTTAGAATAAGTATGTCCTGTGCAAAACTTGGGACATACTAGAAGTAATTCATTGTTTATCTAAAATTCAAATTTAACTAAATATCTTATAGTTTATCTATCAACCCTCTCCTGAAATGAGAATGAGTAATGTAGTTGATTATATTGCCCAAAACTAATAACTTTACTACTTGCCTTCAAATCATTACACTTTATTCAGTTTAAAGTAATTTAAAAAGTTCCCTATGATTCATTGAGCCAGTGGAAATGTGTAAGATACTTATTGGAATTGTTTTATTGGTCTGTTCTATTAATTCTGTTTCACGCTTTATGAGTGACTGAGTTTGGTATCCATTTTTAAAGTGATTGTACTCCTTTGTGTCTAGTTCTTTTCTCCTGTGAATTCTTTGAGACATCACTTAACCTGTTGATCATGCTTGGACTTCAGCCAAAGTATGTCTTGTGGAAATTTGGGAACATATTCTGGAATGTGCTAATTGATAGCTTGCCTTCAAATTTTTAGAACATTCCTCATACTAAATATAAATTATAAATGAGCAATAATTAGTCCATATTTACTTTCCTGCCCTATTTATATTTATTTCAATTTCAAGAAAATGTAAAGTTTTGTGTAAAACCTAACAGGGAACCCAACAGAAGGAGAGAGGGAAAAAAATAAATTATATTATGAAAGCAAAACTTCATTTTTTCACTAAATTAATACATGCTGAAAATACCTTTCTACCTGTTTATGGAAAAAGGCAACTTTAGTTAAGGATTGTATCATGTTCCCCAAAAGTAAGATTAAGACTGCAGTATATTATTCAGTAAAATGTAATATACATTTAAGTTTCCAAAGGTTTCAACCAAGGGATGAAACTAGAGATCTGATGACAATGGTCGAAATTCTTTCTAATAAAATTTGGTCCTATAGTATATTTACAAATCACCACTGACTGTAGGTATTATAAAAACTGTAAGTACTATTAAAACTTTTGATAATGGATAACTAAATATGTCCTTTTATAAACTGATTGAAGAGAGAGAAAAAGAAAGAAAAGATACACATCATACTCTTGTCTGCCTAAAAGCACAAGTTGATTTTCAAAGTCAAATTGCTTGAAGGGAATAACTCTATTTTGAAAATCAGATATAAACAGTAGTGAGATAAAAAATGGAATAAGAAAAACTGGAAGTAATAGTTAACAAATACTACTGAAAGTATTTATTTTAAATGTACATAAATTATAACCCTGGAGGTCAGGACTAGAGCTAATGTGTTGATACATTTATAAAGTGAACATTTCAAAATATAATATCTTTTTCATGCCAGTATGAGGTTTACTATGATACGATATTTATCTGAACAATAGTACTTCTCGTGTGAAATCAGATCTAACTCAGTGTTACTTTTACAAAAGCTGAATGTTCTTGCACATGTCTTGAGATTGTAGGTAGATGACTTCTGAATGTGAATCATGGCTCTATTTCTAATTAGCTAAGTAACCTAGATTTAAGCCACTATTCATCTGGAATATTTAGTCTTCGTATATGTAAAATAAGAATAATAATTCTTACCTCAGGGATAATCCTAAATTTCTGCTATTGTTGAAATTCTCTCTCCATCCTGTTCCAGTCCCTCATTTCCTTGATCTCCAGCCTTCCATCCCATCTCTGCCTTTTTAAAAAAATTTTTTAAAAATTTCTTTTCAGTGTACCAGAATTCATTTTTTATGCACCACACCCAGTGCTCCATGCATTACGTGCCCTCCATAATACCCACCACCAGGCTCACCCAACTTCCCACCCCCCACCCCTTCAAAACCCTCAGATTGTTTTTTAGTGTACATAGTCTCTCATGGTTCATCTCCCCCTCCAATTTCCCTCAACTCACTTTTCCTCTCCATTTCCCCATGTCCTCCATGCTATTTCTTATGCTCCACAAATAAGTGAAACCCTATAATAATTGGCTCTATGCTTGACTTATTTCACTCAGCATAATCTCTTCCAGTCCCATCCCTATTGATACAAAAGCTGGGTATTCATCCTTTCTGATGGAGGCATAATACTCCACTGTGTATATGGACCACATCTTCCTTATCCATTTGTCCTATTGAAGGGCATCTTGGTTCTTTCCACAGTTTGGCAACCGTGGCCACTGCTGCTATGAATATTGGGGTACAGATGGCCCTTCTTTTCACTACAGCTGTATCTTTGGGGTAAATACCCAGTAGTGCAATTGCAGGGCCATAGGGTAGCTCTATTTTTAATTTCTTAAGGAATCACCACACTGTTTTCCAAACTGGCTGCACCAACTTGCATTTCCACAAACAGTGTAATAGGGTTCCCCTTTCTCCACATCCTCTCCAACACACATTGTTTACTGTCTTGTTAATTTTGGCCATTCAAACTGGTATAAGGTGGTAGGTATATCCATGTGGTTTTAATTTGAATCTCCCTGATGGCTAGTGATGATGAACGTTTTTTCATGTGTCTGTTAGCCATTTGTATGTCTTCATTGGAGAAGTGTCTGTTCATGTCTTCTGCCCATTTTTTGACATGATTATCTGTTTTATGTGTGTGGAGTTTGAGAAGTTCTTTATAGACCCTGGATATCAGCCTTTGTCTGTACTGTCATTTGCAAATATCTTCTCCCATTCCATGAGTTGCGTCTTTGTTTTGTTGACTGTTTCCTTTGCTGTGCAGAAGCTTTTGATCTTGATGAAATCCACAAAATTCATTTTCACTTTTGTTTCCTTTCCCTTGTAGACATATCTTGAAAGAAGTTTCTGTGGCTGATATCGAAGAGGTTACTGCCTATGTTCTCCTCTAGGATTCTGATGGATTCCTGCCTCATGTTGAGGTCTTTTATCCATTTTGAGTTTATATTTGTATATGGTGTAAGAGAATGGGCAGGTTTCATTCTTCTACATATAGCTGTCCAATTTTCACAGCACCATTTATTGAAGAGACTATCTTTTTTCCACTGTACATTTTTTCCTGCTTTGTCGATGTTTATTTGACCATAGAGTTGAGGGTCCATATCTGGACTCTCTACTCTGTTCCACTGGTCTATGTGTCTGTTTTTATGCCAGTACCATGCTGTCTTGGTGATCACAGCTTTGTAGTAAAGCTTGAAATCAGGCAATGTGATGCCCCCAGTTTTATTTTGTTTTTCAACATTTCCTTAGTGATTTGGGGTCTCTTCTGATTCCATACAAATTTTAGGATTATTTGCTCCAGCTCTTTGAAAAATACTGGTGGAATTTTGATCAGAATGGCATTAAAAGTATAGATTGTACTAGGCAGTATAGACATTTTAACAATGTTTATTCTTCTGATCCATGAGCATGGAATGGTCTTCCATCTTTTTGTGTCTTCTTCGATTTCTTTCATGAATATTCTGTAGTTCCTCGAGTACAGATCCTTTACCTCTTTGGTTAGGTTTATTCCCAGGTATCTTATGATTCTTGGTGTTATAGTAAATGGAATCGATTCTCTAATTTCCCTTTCTGTGTTTTCATTGTTAATGTATAAGAAAGCGACTGATTTCTGTACATTGACTTTGTATCCTACCACATTACTGAATTGCTGTATGAGTTCTAGTAGTTTAGGGGTGGAGTCTTTTGGGTTTTCCATATAAAGTATCATGTATCTGCGAAGAGAGAGAGTTTGACTTCTTCATTGCCAATTTGGATACCTTTTATTTCTCTTTGTTTTCTGATTACTGTTGCTAGGACTTCTAATAGTATGTTGAACAAGAGTGGTGAGAGTGGGCATCCTTGTTGTGTTCTTGATCTCAACAGGAAGGCTGTGACCTTTTTTCCCATTGAGGATGATATTTGCTGTGGGTTTTTCATAGATAGATTTTATGAAGTTCAGGAATGTTCCCTCTACCCCTATACTTTGAAGCGTTTTAATCAGGAACAGATGTTGGATTTTGTCAAATGCTTTTTCTGCATCAATTGAGAGGACCATGTGGTTCTTCTCTCTTCCCTTATTGATTTGTTCTATCACATTGATTGATTTGCGAATGTTGAACCATCCTTGAAACACAGGGTTGAATCCCACCTGGTCATGGTGGATAATCTTTTTAATGTGCTGTTGGATCCTATTTGCTAGGATCTTGTTGAGAATCTTAGCATCCATATTCCTCAGGGATATGGGTCTGAAATTCTCCTTTTTAGTGGGGTCTTTGCCTGGTTTGGGGGTCAGGGTAATGCTGGCTTCATAGAAAGAGTCTGGAAGTTTTCCTTCTGCTTCAATTTTTTGAAATAGCTTTAGGAGAAGAGGTGTTATTTCTTCTTTGAAAGTTTGGTAGAATTCCTCAGGGAATCTGTCAGGTCTTGGGCTCTTGTTTTTTAGGAGGTTTTTGATCACTGCTTCAATCTCATTACTAGATATCAGTCTATTCAGGTTGTCAATATCTTCCTGGTTCAGTTTTAGAAGTTTAAAGTTTTCCAGGAATGCATCCATTTCATCTAGGTTGCTTAATTTATTGGCATGTAACTGTTGATAATAATTTCTAATGATTGTTTCTATTTCCTTGGTGTTAGTTGTGATCTCTCCCTTTTCATTCATAATTTTATTAATTTGGGCCTTCTCTCTTTTCTTTTGGATTAGTTTGGCCAATGATTCATCGATCTTATTGATTCTTTCAAAAAACAGGCTTCTAGTTTCATTGATGCATTCTGCTGTATCTCTAGTTTCTATCTCATTGATCTCTGCTCTAATCTTGATTATTTCCCTTCTTGTGTGTGGAGTTGGCTTAATTTGTTGTTGATTCTCCAGTTCTTTAAGGTGTAGAGACAGCTGGTATATTCTGGATTTTTCGATTTTTTTGAGGGAGGCTTGGATGGCTATGTATTTCCCCCTTAGGACTGCTTTTGCTGTATCCCATAGGTTTTGGGCCAAAGTGTCTGCATTCTCATTGGTTTCCATGAATTGTTTAAGTTCTTCTTTGATTTCCTGGTTGATCCAAGCATTCTTAAGCAAGGTGGTCTTTAGCTTCCAGGTGTTTGAGTTCCTTCCAAACTTTCCCTTGTGGTTGAGCTCCAGTTTCAAAGCATCGTGATCTGAGAATATGCAGGGAATAATCTCAATCTTTTCGTATAGGTTGAGCCTTGATTTGTGACCCAGTATCTGGTCTATTCTGGAGAAGGTTCCATGTGCACTCAAGAAGAATGAGTATTCTGCTGTTTTAGGGTGGAATGTTCTGTATATATCTATGAGGTCCATCTGGTCCAATGTGTCATTCAATGCTCTTGTTTCTTTATTGATTTTCTGCTTCGATGATCTGTCTATTATTGAGAGTGGCATGTTAAGATCTTCTACTATTAATTTATTCATATCAACAGGACCCTTTATCTTGATTAACAGTTTTCTTATGTAATTGGCTGCTCCCATATTGGGGGCATAAATATATACAATTGTTAGATCTTCTTGGTGGATAGTCCCTTTAAGAATGATGTAGTGTCCTTCTGTATCTCTGACTACAGTCTTTAGTTTAAAATCTAATTTATCTGATATAATAATCACTACCCAAGCCTTCTTTTGAGGCCCACTGGCATGAAAGATGATTCTCCATCCCTTCATTTTCAGTCTGGATGTATCCTTATTCAAAATGGGTCTCTTATAGAAAACATATGGATGGGTCCTGTCGTTTTATCCAACCTGCAACCCTGTGTCATTTTATGGGCACATTTAGGCCATTCACGTTGAGAGTGATTATTGAGAGATACATTTTTATTGACATCATGTTACCTGTGAAGTCTTTGTTTCTGTAGATTGTCTCCATATATTTCTGTTCAATGATATTCTTACGATTTTCCTCTTTTATAGAACCCCCCCTTAATATTTCCTGCAGTGTCTGCTTGGTGGTCACATATACCTTTAAACCTTGCTGGTCTTGGAAGTTCTTTATCTCTTCATTCATTTTGAATGTCAATCTTGCTGGATAAAGTATTCTTGGCTGCATGTTCTTCTCATTTAGTGCCCTGAATATGTCTTGCCAGCCCTTTCTAGCTTGCCAGGTTTCTGTGGACAGGTCTGACATTATTCTGATGGGCTTTCCTCTGTATGTAAGGAATTTCTTCGCCCTAGCTGCTTTCAAGAGCTCCTGTCTACAATTATGATTCATCATTTTCACTATTAGGCATATTAGGCATCTCAAGGTCTTTCGAGATTCTATGATCTTGGGGGGAGACCTTTCTGCCTCTAGTATACAAATGCTGGTTCCATTCGTGAGATTGGGAAAATTAAAATTTTCATGGAGAATTTGTTTGACTATATTTTCTAGTCTTCTTTCTTTCTCCTCCCCCTAAGGGATTCAATAATTCTGACATCGGAACGTTTCATGGTGTCATTTATTTCCCTGATTCTGTTTCCATGGCTTCTAAGCTGTTCCTTCCAGTCTTCCTCCTAATCCGTTTTCTCTATCTGTTTGTGCTCCAGATCACTAATTCTATCTTCTGCCTCAGTTACCCTAGCTTTTAGAGAATTTAGATTAGATTGGAACTCATTGAGAACATTGTGAACATCATCCCTGGTGACTTCCACTTCTGCCCTAATCAATTCCATTTTGTCATCAAAGGCTTTCTCAAACCTAGCTATTGCCTGGATAATTGTTAGCCTGAATTGCCTTTCTGACATACTGTCTATGTCCATATCCAATAGCTCTGATGCAGAAGGCCCAGTCTCTGAATTTTTCTTCTGTTGGGCATTCCTCCTCCTAGTCATTTTGGTGAGAGATGGTTGAACGGATGTGTAGCTGAATGTATTGACCATGGTGCAGGCAAGGTGCACGCTGGAATGCTTCTGCCCACTGGCGTCTTCTGCCCCCATAGAGATCCAGAAGTGTATAATTCTAATCTCAGGCTGATTTCAAGGGTGATCAGAGTTCTTTGGTAGGTAATCAGCTCACTTTAGGGTACAGGTTGAAACAGCACCTCCTCCTACTTCTCCACCATCTTGTCTCCTCCCCACTTCTGCCCTTTTAACTTGCTCCCAAGATTACATATGTCCTTGCTTAAACATAATACTGCAGAGCACTTCATTATTATTCTGCTATTATCTCATGGCAATTTTCTAGAAGTTTTTGGTCTTTATCTTTCCAAAAAGCAGAAGAGTGTATAAAGGCACAGAGGCAAATGTCCTATGGGAGCTGGGATGGAAAAGACAAGAGACTCAACTGCATAAGATTCTATCCCTCTACATTTTTCTTCACCATCCTTTTTTCCCCTTCATTTCATCATCATTATCATCAGTAATTCATGCCTAACCACACCATGTTTTTTTCCAGACTTATATAAGTGGTAAAAAGAAGTTGCATAATCAGTTGAGCTCAGTAATGCATATCAGGTTCTGCCTGTTCCTTCCTTCTCCAGATCGGGTTGAGTTCTACTGAGAAGCCAATCAATTTTTACTAATACACTATTGCAAACCTTGAACAAAGGCTATTATAGAGTGATTGTGCCAGAAACACAGAAACATTATCCAGCTAAGTTTGTCAGTACAATAATGTAGTTAAAAACTCAAAAACTTTGGAATAAAACTGACCTCGGTCTGAATTTCATTTCTGTCACAGTCTGGCTCTGACTTTGGATAAGTTACACAATTCAAGAAACTCAGTGAGTAACACACCTGCAAAACTGAGATGAAAATGAGACCTGCTTCCTTGGTTTGAGATGAAGTTGGAACTAGTGTGTACATGTAAAGTGCTTAGTTAGCTCTCTTAGGTACTTAATAATTCAACAAATGTTAGTTGTTTTGTTGTTGTTGGGTCTCATTTGTTTGTTTTTTTTGTTTGTTTTTGTTTGTTTGTTTGTTTGTTTTAGTGGAGGGGCGTTGCAGAGGGAATGCTTTATTTTGTTTGCCATAGAAATGTTATATGCCAGAGTTTCTAAGTCATAAATGTAGGACCAGTTAATCTTAGGATATCTAATCTCTTTAATAATTGGCTTCTGCCCCAAACTGCAGTTATAATCCCCTCCAACATTACTAGCCATACCACTCTGTTTTTCCACCATCTCTGTGATCACTACTGCCTTTCCTCCTAACTCCTTTTAATTGCATACACTCAGTTGTTAACTCTGTTGTATAAAAAAAAAAAAAAAAAAACACTAGACCCCACAGGACTATCTTTCTTTGCATGGTTCAATAGAAACTTCACTTTTCTTGTATGATAATTCCATGTCTGCATCCATATAAAGAGGGCAACTCATTCTTATTTCTGGTCAGGGAGGATGCATAGCATTCTCCCTCCTTACTCATGTTGCTTCCAAACCGCTAATTTTCCATTCTTATATAAAGCAGTTGCTTTTAGGCACCTGCCAAACAGCATTACAGTTTCCTTGCCCTTCTTTCATCATCACTTTTTGTATTCACCAAGGACTTTGGCACACAAAGATTATGTAGTTCTCTCTACAACTAAATATAGCAATATCTTGGCGTATCTTTAACTCTAGAATTTGAAACATTTATATGTGTTCTCTGTGATCTACTTAACATCCTGATTTCACAACTTCTTGACTTCCCAATTTCCAATGATTTTTCTCTATAACTTATCTGTCAAACTTTCCTACCACTAAGCTCTGAATTTTTTCATTACCTATTTATGTTAAAATTTTTATGAATCTCAGTGTCTTTCTCTAAATACAACTCCCATTTTTATCATTTTAGCTCTTTAAATTCTTGTTTCTAGTTCTTCGGTTTCATCAAACCATTAATTCCTATCTTAATTCAAGTCCTTTATAAAATATCCAACTTCTTAATAATAAATTCACTCTAATATGAATGTTACAGAGATATAACTCCTAAGGTTTTACCCTGGCACCCAAAAGTATACAAAGAAAATAAGCCACCCTTGAAAATTTGTGGGCAATACAAATGCCATCCCAACAATGCCACAGAGGTTAATGCCAGCCCTACTTCAAGACCATAGTCTGTCCTTGTGTCAATCCTCTGTCTAGTCTCCAAAATCCATGTTTCCTCATCTCTGGCCTCTCTCTAGATATATCCCTCTATTGTTTACCCCTGCATTTTTGGCAGGAGACCTTGCCTTCAACATTCCTGCAATCAATGAGTCAATTCTGCCACTTATAAATTCTCCCCAATAATCTTACTTTCCTACCAGCTACATTGTGCTTTCTGCTCTTAGTAGAGAAGTCCACCCTTATTCTTGTTTAGGGTGACCTTTTACATGTGCTTTGGGGTCTGTTCCTTCAAGAATCTTGAGCTATCCATCATCTCCTTTTCTTCTTACCTTCAATTCCCTCTGCCTTTTTACTCCCAGAATATAAACCATTTTCAAATCACTCCATTTTTATTAAGAAAATCACACACACACACAAGAAACATTTTCAGAGACTCCATGTCCACCTATTACTATACTAAAGACCTCCTCTCCTTTGTACTATACTATGAGAAAATACTTGACATGTATTCTTTTTATGGCCTGAATGTCCATTAACTCCTCCAGAAACCAGTATAGTGTGTCACTTACTACTGAATTGAAACTGCTCTCACTGGGTTCAAAACAGTGCACACTACCAAACATAATGGGACAACTTTTTTTCCTTAATTTCCTTGACTACTATGAACATTTGCTGATATTGACCATAAATTCCCAATTTAGAATTCCTTTGTTCTCTGGCTTCGACACTCCTTGTTGTTGTTATTGTTGTTTTGTTTGTTTCTCCTATCTCTAGTGACTTCTTTGTTGCCATGATTTTGGATTATTTTTTTCTTTGTCTTGAAACAATATATGACTTAACTACATTCTTCACCCCTAGCTTTTTTTCCTTTAGACATTTTCATTTGATGGCTTTATCTAATCTATGAGTTCTATAACAAAAAAATAATAATTCACTTATTTAACAATTATTTATTAGGGAACTATTGCATAATAAGAACTTGTTTAGGCAGTAGGAACATAATAGTAAACAAAATTGAATAAAATCTCCTATAGCTTAGATTGTAGTGGAGGACATAGATAATGAACAATATTATTTTTTCTTCTCTGCTACATAAAAATAAAATGAAGCAAGATGAAAATGACCGTGGATGTCAGGTACAGGGATAGAAGTTTGTGAGGGGAAAATGTATTAAATCACATTTATATGCCAGTAGTCCAGTCATGGTCTTTGGCTTCTATATTACCTCCTGTACCCTGGGTTGTCTTTGTTGCTAACTCAGCCTGACATCTGGTGTGTCAATGTCAATATGGAGAAAACCTTGGTAATCAGACGAGATCGGGCGCGTTCAGGGTGGTATGGCCGTAGACAAAACCTTGGTAATCAACGAAACCACACACTATTAAAAAGTAGAGTAAGCAAGATGCTATGTTAAATTTGTAAGATCAATGTGGACTCATAATCAGAAAGGAAATATTTTTAAAGATAAAAATTGCCTCACTAGCAGCATAAGGGACAGATACCAAACACCAACTTTCCTATGAGCCACTAGCCCTCTGCTAATACTCTCCAGTGAAGGAAACTTAGACTCCTTTGAAGGTACCTAATTTCATACCTTGGGATTGTAATAGAATGAGGAAACACTGGGAATATCCTGTTGCCAAAAATGTTAGAGAAGTAAGCGAAAGGACAAGAAGTCAATTTCAACAGGCTTCTACCACCTAAATGTGTACAATTTAAACATTTAGAAATATTATTTGCTGTGTTGCTATTATTAAATTATTTAAAACAACTGGAGTCTGAGAAGGGCCATGAGTTGATAAGTACATCCAAAAGAGTTACATTTTGTAGTTTCATAGAAAATGTAGTTACATGAAAATAAAGGCAGTGTTATGGATGATATGTCTTATTATATTTTTAAAATATGGAATCTAATATAGATGAGGTTTTTATTCTATTTTATTAAATGCTTATAAAGTATAGCTACATACTTGTTTTTAAAGTGTGTAAAAAAAAATTACAACCCCTAACTGTACCTTGCCTTTCCATGTCCTACCCAATTTTTAGGAAACTAAATACTGGTACCTTCCAATTTTTTTCATATAAATTAATATATTCAACAAATATTTATCAAGTGAGCATTATTTGACAGATACTCTAATATATGAAAGAATACAAAATCCATAATCTTATACAATTTCCATTCTAGTGGAAGACAAATAAAATTACAGATGAAAAGGTAAAATATATGTTATGTTAGGTGATGGTAACTACTGAAGTAAAAAATAAAGAACATGGAGTCATGAAAGGCCTCAAATGGGCAAAATTTAACACAGTGTAGCTAAGAAACTGCTTACTGAAAATGTGATTTAGGTGAAGACTTAAAGGAAATGAGAGAGGTAAGCTATTAGATATCAACTAAAGAACACTCTAGGAAAGAGGAACAGCAATTAAAATGGTTCTGAGGCAAGACCATGCCTGGACACTTGAAGAATGTCCAGAATATTAAGGAACCAGGATGACTATAGCAGATATAACAAGAAGAAGAGCAGGACATGAAATACAAATAGTGGATTAAGAGTCATATAAAGTTAGAAGGACATTATAATGGAACCCACTGGGAGATTTTATGACATGATACCATATATATTTTAATAATGTCATATAGGCTAGTATGTTGGGAATAGACCATAGGAGTTAACATCAGAAACAAAAGACAAAGAGCTATAACAGTAATCTAGGATAGAGATGATAATGGTTTGAACCATGATATAGCTGTTTCAAATAATGGAGTCAAATGTTTATATAATTTTATTATGAACATAAACAGCTTCAATGATATATAAGATGGGGAATATGAAGTAGGGAGGAATCAAGGGAAACACCAAGATTTTTAGCAGTTTAGAGAACAGTTAACATTAGTGGAGATGATGCCATGGGTTAAATTGTGTCCCATAAAATTCATATATTGAAACCTTAACCCTGCAGAACTTCAGAATGTGAGCTTATTTGGAGATAGGGTTCTTTCAGAGGCAATCAGTTAAAATGAGGTCATGAAGTGGACCCATCATAATCCAATATAACTAGTGTCTTTATAAAATGGGAAAATTTGGACACAGAGACATGAACAGAGGAACAGATGGAAGACCATGTGAATATACATGGAGAAAATGGACTTCTTCCTAGAAACATCACCAAAGGCAAGGGAAGCAAGGGCAAAAATGAACTATTAGGACTTCATCAAGATCAAAAGCTTTTGCACAGCAAAGGAAATAGTTAACAAAACCGAAAGACAACTGACAGAATGGGAGAAGATATTTGCAAACAACATATCACATATCACAAAGGGCAAGTATCCAAAATCTATAAAGAACTGATCAAACTCAACACTCAAAGAACAAATAATCCAATCAAGAAATGGGCAGAGGACATGAACAGACATTTCAGCAAAGAAGACATCCAGATGGCCAACAGACACATGAAAAAGTGCTCCACATCACTCGGCATCAGGGAAATACAAATTGAAACCACAATGAGATACCACCTCACACCAGGCAGAATGGCTAAAATTAACAAGTCAGGAAATGATAGATGCTGGCGAAGTTGCCAAGAAAGGGGAACCCTCCTATACTGTTGGTGGAAATGCAAGCTGGTGTAACCACACTGAAAAACAGCATGGAGATTCCTCAAAAAGCTGAAATAAGAGCTACCCTATGACCTGGCAATTGCACTACTGGGTATTTACCCTAAAGATACAAATGCAATGATCCGAAGGGACCCATGCACCCGAATGCTTATAGCAGCAATGTCCACAATAACCAAACTATGGAAAGAACTAGATGTCCATCAACAGATGAACGGATAAAGAAGATGTGGTATATATATACAATGGAATACTATGCAGCCATCAAAAGAAATGAAATCTTGCCATTTGCGATGATGTGGATGGAACTAGAGTATCATGCTTAGCAAAATAAGTCAATCAGAGAAAGACAACTATATATGATCTCCCTGATATGAGGAAGTGGAGATGCAATGTGGGGGGTTTGAGCAGTAGGAAAAGAATAAATGAAACAAGATGGGATTGGGAGGGAGACAAACCATAAGAGACTTTTAATCTCACAAAACAAACTGAGGGTTGCTGGGGGAAGGGGGGTAGGGAGCGGGGGGTGGGGTTATGGAGAATGGGAAAGGTATGTGCTATGAAGTGTATAAACCTGGCAATTCACAGACCTGTACCCCTGGGGCTAATAATACATTATATGTTAGTAAAAAAATTGAAAATTAAAAAAATTTCTATTCAAACACGATAGCACAGACTCATTTCTCCCTGTTTTTCTCTATTAAGGACAACTGTGAACTTGGGAAATAATGCAAAAGACAGTCAAAGGAAAACTTCAAAAAGTGGAAGAGGAAGCTGAACTGGCTAGAGACTTCAGGACTGGAGGAACAACATAGTGACAGGGCATTTTATGAACCCCTCACATAATAGAAGACAATTCATGGCCAGAATTTCCCAACCTTTTAAACCAACCTTTCCCAACCTTTAAACAAGTGAAAGAAGTCAATTCAGATAGGTTCATTCTTTTCCCAGATTGAATGGAAGCCTTGCTGATAACACAAACAAGCAAAGCAGCATGAACAGGGGAGATCAGCCAGAAGGTGAAAATGGGCTCCTATATACACAGGCAGGG
Organism: Enhydra lutris kenyoni; assembly: GCF_002288905.1. NCBI lineage: Eukaryota > Metazoa > Chordata > Mammalia > Carnivora > Mustelidae > Enhydra > Enhydra lutris. Next base: position 16,153,725 of record NW_019154087.1, read on the forward strand.
GATTGTTGTCCTGATAAGCTCCTAACCTGGTAAGTATCCTCCTTCCCCCAACCAAAGATTCCTCTCCCCATCAGGAGGCCGTGGGTGGTTGGGAAGCACCAGGAAGGGGGATTCCCTACAACAAGTGGCCTAGCTCAGCCTCTCCATCTCCACATACCAGGGACAACTGCCCCACTCCCACCCACTTCAAGACACCTGGTAGCCTAGGATAGAGAAACTCCACCCACCCTCCAGGCAGTGGCAGCAGGAACCACTGAAATCCAAAAGCACTAAATCAGCAAAACTGACCAAAATAGCCACACAAAAGCTTTGAAAATTAAATTATCACTATAACTACAGACTACAAAAGTAGTTCAGAACTTATTTACTAAAACTAAACAGATGACTGCCTGATAAATAAAAGATTCAGACAGAAACCAGAGTCTCTTAACATAATAGACAGAATGTCCAAGATACAATTGAAAAAAACCATCAAATCAAGGAACAGGAAAATCACAGATATAATAAGAAAAGATAACTAATGCTGACACTGAGATGAATAAGATGATTGAACTATTTGGCAAGTATTTTAATCAGACCTCATAAAAATACCTCAACAAGCAATTACAAATTCTTTTGGAACAAAGTGAGGGAAAATCCTAACAAAAATAGAAATAATTAAAATTTTTTAAAATGGAAATTATAGAAATCATAAAATATAATACCCAAAACAAATAAAAATCTTGATAGGTAGGCTCAACAGTAAATAGAGGAAAGATAATAGATAACAGAATCAGATTATAGAGGTAATAGATCAATAGAATTTAGCAAATTTGAACCAATAGCAAATTGACTGGGAAAGTAAATAGATCTTTAAGGGCCTGTGAGACAGTAACAAAATATCCAACATTCTTATATTTGGAGTCCCAGAAGGTGATAAAAGGAGGAATGGGGCTGAAAGAGCATTCAAAGACATATGGCTGAAAACTTCCTAAATTTGGCAAAAAGGCATAAACTTATGGATTCGAGAAGCTGACCAAACTCCAAAGGAAACAAAAGCAAACAAACAAACAAAATCTTCTGGCCTAGACATATTAAAATGAAACTTCTGAAAACTAAAGATGAAAAAAATCTTAAAAGCCATCAAAGAGTAATATCACATCGACTATAGGAGGAAACAATTCAAATGACAGTGGATTTCTCATATGAACCATGGAAGCCAGGAAAAATTAATAACTTTTTCAAATCCTGGGGTGTGGAGGGTAGGGGAAATAACTGTCAGCTGCAAATTCTATATCCAGTAAAACACCTTCAGGAAAGAAAGAAAAATAAAAGTATTCCCAATGTGAGATTATTTTCCAAATTCTTAGCATATTTATAATGAAAAAAAAAATCTTTCTCTTTCAACTTCCAGACTATGACAAAGAAACTTGATCTTTTGCATAAAGTTCAAAAAAGATGTGTGAAGTTTTTTTTCCCAAATTAAAGTTTGTTTTTTTAAATGAAATTAATCATACTTTCCCATAATAATGAGTATTATGTGTATTTTTCTATTTAGCTGTTACATACAACTCATAATCTGGGTGGCATAGAACAACAACCACTTAACAGATCTCAGCAGTTATGAATAGAGTCCAGCATTGTTCAATGGAATTCTTATTCCAGAATCTAGGCTTTAAGTGGCAGCCACTGTGTAGGATATGCTGTTTTTATAACAGATTAAAGCAGAAATATGCAATCATCCTTAAATATTCACTTCATACAAAGCTATAATACATATGTTCATATATCTTTGGTCAAAATAGGCCTGTGGTCAAGCTCATTATCAATAGAACAAGTAGTATGCCCCTCCTACAAGGGACACTGAAAGTCATGGCCAGTGGGTAGAAGTGTTTAATATTTTTACTGGAAGGGAAAGTGAATGATATTAAACAATAATAAATTTACCATATTGAAGCAACAATTTGATAGCAATTTTATTCTCCAGTGGTTATGAAATATTTTATAAAATTTACATGTTTGGAACTCAATATGTAATCACAGTGGTCTAAAGGACATTCCATCTAGCATTTCTTTATTAGGAGTTGTTTTATTTTTTCTTAATATTTTATTTATTTATTTAACAGAGAGAGAGATCACAAGTAGGTAGAGAGGCGGGCAGAGAGAGAGAGGAGGAAGCAGGCTCCCCACTGAACAGAGAGCCCAATGTGGGGCTCGATCCCAGGACCCTGAGATCATGACCTGAGCTGAAGGCAGAGGCTTAACCCACTGAGCCACCCAGGAGCCCCCCATCTAGCATTTCTTAGAGGGTAGTCAATTGAGTGGTGGTCACATATACTCTTCAAAGAAAACACACAACCAAATAAATTTGGGAGTTGCTACTTCTTAAAGATTTGCTGTTAAATTGGAAAACCCTTGATCTACATATTTTAGCAGTATCATTTCAAATATCCTACTTTGATTTCTACAGTGGTCTACTTAACATCTTGGAACATAATCAACATCAAGCTTTTATACATATAGTCAACATTTTACAAAATTGTAATGGCAGCAGTTTTATCAGCCAGCAAATCAAATGAAGTTTATTTCAATCCTATATCCATAATGTGAATCAATTAATCTAGAAAGAGATGGAAGTGCAAAAGATAAAATAAGGAGCAAAAATCATTCTAATGTAGTATATTAATAAATACTACTAGCTTATGTGTCACCAGTAGGTAACATTTGAAACCAACCCACATTTTTCACCATCTCCAGGAATTTTTCTGATCCATGGGAATTCTCTTCAGTCATTCTTGAGCTGGTATGTGGGCTCCTTTCATTGGACTACTCTGTAAATGGAAGAAAATACACCAAAAAATCTACCCCACTAAAATTAAATGACTTCATTTCTCACCGAACACAAACTAGGTGGAGAACTAAAAATAGACCCCAGAACTTCATAATCATAATTGCATCACTAAACCGCACTCTCCTTTGGTTGAAAGCCTTAGAATGATTAATAAGCTTATGGGTTAAAGTGCGTAGGAGAAACTTCCTTCACAGACCAACAATAAGGAGATGTGTTCTCATTTTATTTTAACATCTTAGCAAACCACAGGTAAATATATTAAAATCACATTATGGTAGATGACAAAGAGCTTTCAAAAATAAAATAAAAGATTTGTTACTGACTTTTACTTCAATAGATTTTCTTTTCTTCAATAGGTTTTTAACAGAACAATTCTTTAAGGTTCTTGGCCTACACGCTGATGTTGCTGATAATATTTTGTTAGATTTATGTAATTCATTCACTAAAATTATGTAGGCTATTTGCCAGGAAATTTGAAAAATTAGAAAATAATTAAATGTCACTGGCACTTTCATCTACAGAAATCAAATGATTACTATGATATAGTAATTTTAATTTGTTCCAGTAAAACATATTTTTTCCACAAGACCCACAACAAGAAATTAATTTTATATTGTGACCCTTCCCCTCAACACCTAATTTGGACATATGTTACTAAAGGCTGAAACAATAGTACTTTTGCCACTTGAATATATTTTGTTATTTTCCATTTTATTCAGTTCTCTCTGTCTCTCCTTTTCTGTGTCTCTCTCATAAGAGAGAGTTTTGATCAGGAAGGGATGCTGTACTTTGTCAAATGCTTTTTCAGCATCTATGGAGAGTATCATATGGTTCTTGTTCTTTCTTTTATTAATGTGTTGTATCACATTGATTGATTTGTGGATGTTGAACCAACTTGCAGCCCTGGAATAAATCCCACTTGGTCATGGTGAATAATCCTTTTAATGTACTGTTGAATCCTATTGGCTAGTATTTTGGTGAGAATTTTTGCATCTGTG
>NW_019154087.1:16157652-16158026 GCF_002288905.1 Enhydra lutris kenyoni
CTGTTCAGGCTTTCTATTTCTTCCTGGTTCAGTTGTGGTAGTTTATATGTCTCTAGGAATGCATCCATTTCTTCAGATTGTCAAATTTGTTGGCGTAGAGTTGCTCATAGTATGTTCTTAAAGTTGTCTGTATTTCTTTGGTGTTAGTTTTGATCTCTCCTCTTTCATTCATGATTTTATTTATTTGGGTCCTTTCTCTTTTCTTTTTGATCAATCTGGCCAGGGGTTTATCAATCTTATTAATTCTTTCAAAGAACCAGCTCCTAGTTTCGTTGATTTGTTCTATTGTTTTTTTGGTTTCTATTTCTTTGATTTCTGCTCTGATCTTTATGATTTCTCTTCTCCTGCTGGGTTTAGGGTTTCTTTCGTGTTCT
>NW_019154087.1:16163026-16256564 GCF_002288905.1 Enhydra lutris kenyoni
GTATATTAGATAAACTAGTTAAAAAACGTTAAAAAAGAAAAGGGTAAAAGTTTAAAAAATTTAGCAGAAGAAGAGGAAAAAAATTGAAAAAGAAAAAAAAAATTAACTGCAAGGCTAAAGAATCATGGGGAGAAATCCATGAGCTCCGGCTTTGCTTTCTCCTCCTCTGGAATTCCGCTGCTCTCCTTCGTATTGAAACTGCACTCCTTGGTAGGTGAACTTGGTTCTGGATGGATTTCTTGTTGCTCTTCTGGGGGAGGGGCCTGTTGTAGTGATTCTCAAGTGTCTTTGCCCCAGGCGGAGTTGCACCGCCCTTACCAAGGGCCGGGCTGAGTAATCCACTCGGGTTTGCTTTCGGGAGCTTTTGTTCCCTGAGCGCTTTCCGTAGAGCTCTGGAGGACGGGAATGAAGATGGCAGCTTCCCAGTCTCCGGCCCGGAGGAGCCGAGAGCCCGGGGCCCCACTTCTCAGTGCGCCCTCAGAGAACAGCGCCCAATTACTCCTGTCACCCTGGCCTCTGGCCATGCTCCGAGCTGACCGAGCCTGCAACTGGTTCAAGGTAACGAGTTTAGAGCTCACTCCTCGGCTCTGTCTCTGTAGCCGGCTTCCCCGTTGTAATACCTGTAAGCTCTGCGACACTCAGACACCCCCGATCCTTCTGTGACCCTGCGGGACCTGAGGCCACGCTGACCGCACACGGGCTTCACCCTGGTTAAGCCTCTGGAGCAATGTCCCTCAGCGGAACAGACTTTTAAAAGTCCCGATTTTGTTCTCCGTTGCTCTGCCGCTTGCCGGGAGCCAGCCCCTCCCCCCGTGGTCTATCTTCCCATCGCTTTGGATTCATTTCTCTGCCAGTCCTACCTTGCAGAAAGTGGTTGATTTTCTGTTTCTAGAATTGCTGTTCTTCTCTTCAATCTCCCATTGGATTTGTAGGTGTTTGCAATCTTTAGATAAGCTATCTAGCTGATCTCCGCTACCTGTAGTAGTCTCAGCCTGCTACTTCTCCACCATCTTGACTCCTCACAATAATGAGTTTTAATATTAACTTTTCCTACCTAATTTTTACTCAAACGTATTTCACTTCAGTTATCACTACGCCCAATCCCTTAAGATATTTTCATAGGTCTATATTTCTTTCTTTAAACATCTCTCACAGATAAAACATTCTAATTAATATGTGCCTATTCCTACTCAGCTGTCAGCTGTATGAGGGCATGGCCTGTTTCCATTTTTCCTTAGCACTGTGTCTTAGGGGACTATAAGAAGTGTTCACTATATATAATTGTCGAATATATGAAAAAACTCAAAGACAGTTATCTAAGGGAGTAGATTTCATTGTTTCAAGAAGTATATTGCATGTTTTAAGAGTATTTTAACCATAAATGAAACAATTCTCTTACACCATACACAAAAATAAACTCAAAATGGATGAAAGATCTCAATGTGAGACAGGAATCCATCAAAATCCTAGAGAAGAACATAGGCAGGTAACCTCTTTGACATCAGCCACAGCAAATTCTTTCAAGACACGTCTCTAAAGGCAACAGAAACAGAAGCAAAAATAAACTTTTGGGACTTCATCAAGATCAAAACCTTCTGCACAGCAAAGGAAACAGTCAACTAAACTAAGAGGCAATCTACAGAATGGGAGAAGATAATTGCAAATGATGTTATGGATTAAGGGCTGCTATCCAAGATCTGCAAAGAACTCCTCAAACTCAATACACAAAAAACCGATAAGCACGTCAAAAAATAGGCAGAGGACATGAACAGACACTTCTCCAATGAAGACATACAAATGGCTAACACATGAAAAAATGGTCCACATCCCTTGGTATCAGGGACATACAAATCAAAACCACAATGAGATACCACCTTACACCAGTTAGAATGGCAAAAAATTAACAAGACAGTAAACAACAAGTGTTGATGAGGATGTGGAGAACAGGGAACCCTCTTACACTGTTGGTGGGAATGCAAGGTGGTAGAGCCACTGTGGAAAACAGTATGGAGGTTCCTCAAGGAGTTAAAAATAGAGCTACCCTATGACCCAGCAATTGCACTACTAGGTATTTACCCCAAAGATTCAGATGTAGTGAAACAAAGGGGCACATGCACCCCAATGTTCATAGCAGCAATGTCCACAACAGCCAAACAAAGGACCCAAGGTGTCCTCCAACAGATGAATGGATAGAGAAGATGTGGTTCATATATACAGTGGACAATTACTCAGATATCAGGAAGGATGAATATCTACCATTTGCACTGACATGGATGGAACTGGAGGAGATTATGCTAAGAATGAGATAAGTCAAGCAAAGAAAGACAATTATATGGTTTCACTGATATGTGGATCATAAGGAAAAGTGCAGAGTGTACCAAAGAAGAAGGGAGGGAAAACTGATTGAGAAGAAATCAGAGAGGGAGAGAAACAATGAGAGGCTCTAGACTCTGGAAAATAGACTGAGGGTTTCAGAAGGGAGGGGGTAGGGTTGATGGGTTTTAAGGAGAGCACATGATGTGATGAGCACTGGGTGTTACATGCAAATAATAAATCATTGAACACTACATCAAAAACTTATGATGTACTGTATGCTGGCTAATTGAATTTAAATTTAAAATTTTTTTAAAAGAAAAATAAGTACTTAACTATAATTGATAAACATCAAATGATATAAATAAAGATGTGTATGAAATTTGTTTCTTTGGAAAGAAGTAGGAATACACACATACAGTGTACTTTGAATAAATCTCTTTCAGGGATTTATTTAAGAAAAGAACTTTTTTTCTAGTTATAAATTCTTTATCATTAACTTTTTTCTCTTAAGTTTTTAGAATTATAATTCCATTATAGTTAACATACAGTTTTATAGTAGTTTCAGGTGTATAATATAGTGATTCAACAATTTTATACATTACTCAGGACTCATGAAAAGTGTACTCTTAAATTCCCATCGCCTATGTTACCTACTCCCCTTCCCACCTCTCCTCTGATAACCAACAGTTTGTTCTCTATACTTCAGAGTCTGTTTCTTGGTTTGGTGCACTGTCTCCCCCCGCCCCCCGCCTTTTTTCCTTCCTTTAATCATATGTTTTGTTTCTTCAATTCCACATATGGATGAAATCATGTTGTTTTGTCTTTCTCTTAATGACTTATTTTGCTTAGCATTATACTCTCTAGCTCCATTTATGTTATTGCAAATAGCAAGATTTAATTCTTTTTATGGCTCACTAATATTCCATTGTATATATGTACCACCCCTTCTTTATCCAATTGTCTATTGATAGACACTTGGGCTTCTTCCAGAATGTGGCTATTGTAAATAAATTCATAATAAACATAGGGGTGCATGTATCCCTTTGAATTAGTGTACATGTAATCATGGGGTAAATACCCAGTAGTGTGATTACTAGATCATAGGGTAGTTCTATTTTTACCTTTTTTGTGGAATCTCCATACTCCTTTCCACAGTGGCTGCACTAGTGTGCATTCCCACCAGCAGTGTACCCATATCCTCACCAACACTTGTTTCTTCTGTTTTTGATTTTAGGCATTCAGACAGTTGTGAGATGATATCTCATTATAGTTTTGATTTGTATTTCCCTGGGGATGTGTACTGTGGAGCATCATTTCATATGTCTGTCAGCCATCTGGATGTCTTTTTTGGAGGAATGTCTGTTCATGTCTTCTGCCCATTTTTCAGTTGAATTATTTGTTTTGGGGTGTTGAGTTGTATTAGCCACAGGTACTTTAAAAACTACAATTGGGGGCATCTGGGTGGCTTAGTCAGTTAAGTGTCTGCGTTTGGCTCTGATCATGATCTCAGGGGTCCTAAAATCAAGCCCTGCATCACTCTCCCTGCTCAGTGGAGAGCCTGCTTCTCCCTCTCCCTCTGCTGCTCCCCCTGCTTGTGTTCTCTCTCTCTGTGTCAAATAAATAAAATCTTTTAAAAAATACTACAATTATGTCATTTAGCTTATATTATGTGATTACATTTTATAATTATAGCTAGAGTCCAAAATTAAAATAATTTGAGCTTATAAAATTTTATAAATGAAAACTAGAACCTATTCAAGAATTTTGGTAACTACTAAATAGTACTAATAAACTAATAGGCATATAATCACATTTTGTGCCAGAGATTTACTTGGCATTATATCCAATAATATAGTAATAAGATACATATAGCATGCAAAATTGGATAGATAACTAATCTCCATGGCTCTTAATACATTCACAAAATGCATATACAAATGGTAGAGTGACTTTTGCTATATCTGTTTGTTTTCCCTGAAAAGAAATCATGAAAATATGTGTGAGTTTTCATTTTTATAAAACACTATACACTACAAAACATCTCCAGGTACTAACATAATATCTCACTATGTCCAAGATATCTGGAAAGAAAGATTAGAAGAGATCAGAATATTAGAGCTGTTGCCTAATTAGAAATGATGCCAAGATATAAGAAGATTTTTAATAAATAAACATATCAACCATAAAGATAATTGGTTATTTTAAGATGTGCATTTATCAATTTAAACTGATAACAAGTGCCCAGCTTACTTGGGTAACATGCTTCAAAATTTATATATGACTGTTGGGGTGTCTACCAAATAATTGAAAATAAGTGAAATTTTGGTTTCTCCCAGGCTGTGAACCATCAAGCAAAATAAAATGAACTTGCATTAGCATCATTTACTTAACATATACTTTACTGTTATTATTCCTTATTTCTACATGTAGGCCACTCAATTCCTCTTCTTTTATAATGATATCTCTTTGTGTCTATTCCTGAAAATCCCTAAAGCATGGTTTATATCAGATCACAAAACAATCAATTGGTTATTTGAACCAAGAGAGATCTGCCATGTTCTTCCTCTTAATCTCCAATCCTTACACAATGCATTCCCTTCCTTTGAAAACCTTGAATTTACCTTGTAGATGTCATTGGCTTGTTAAAGGCATTGTCTTCTGCTGCTTATGTAGACGTGACTAAGCAATGTTGACTTCATTACAGAAATATAGAGATAAAGTATCTTCCCACTCCCTGCCATTCTTTGTCATTTGATACTGAAAGCAGCACTTTTTTCCCCCAGTTGATAAAATACCTTAAATTCAACCTTTTTCATCATATCCTGTCTTTTGTGTAGAGGCTCCAGCCTAGTCAAAGGGTTTGGCTGTGTACAGGTGGCACCCCGTGCACTCTATACACTTTGTTTCCTTCACTGTCCTCCTTGTGGTTCACAAATACACATTCACATCCACAAGGTCATCAAAAATCTTTTGTTAAAACAAAATGTTTTGTGGTTAACAAATACCTCAAATAGATGTGTGGGCATAGGGTATCACTTAATACAACTAATAAGTTAAGAGCAAGACATGGAAATGCCCTGAATATTTTTGGTATATTGTTTTAGAATAAGTGTCAAGCAACTAAGTGACATTAGGAGTAAAATGTGTTGTTTATTTTTTTTCAGATTTTGTTTATTTTTTTTAATCCACAGACCATTGACAGTAGGACATTAGGATATACTGAATACAGTTTTTCTTGTACTTTCTTTTAGACTAGTGGAATATAATAGGTAATATAACGTGGAGTGAAGTGCATTTTCTCTTTGTTTTATTTTTAAGTGATGGAGTGACAAAAACAGAAAAGAGTTGGCTTCCTCCGTGACTTTTTAATGGATAAGAAAAATAAAACCCTAAATTGAAAAAACATTTTATCATGAAATATGTCAGTTCTTTAAACATCTGATTATCAATTTCATGAACTTAACTACTTTATGATTTTCAGAATTCCCTTCATTGATTACATAAATATTTCTATAATTTAAAGCAGAAACAAATTCCTCAAGTTAACACAAATTAATATACTATTTTGGTATGTTTAGGCCATCAAATATACATTTTACTGTAGAAATAACCTGATATACATGCTAGAATTTCAGAAGTCATCAGAGTCTAAGATTATATATATATATATATATATATATATATATATATATATACATATATATATATATACACATATATACATATTGTGACCCTATAAGAAGCATTTGTAAAAATAAATCATAATATAACATTGAGTTAGTGTTTCATTATTTCCTATTATTCCCAAGTCAAACAGCTTAACAATAACCCACAACCTTCGGCCCAAGTCAAAAAATCCTCATTATGAAATTTATGTAATAACTTTCCCCCAAAATCATTGAGGGGAGGCAATCTCAGAAATCAACTATATTGTACAGTATTCAGCAATGGCTCTGGAGTCAGACAGCCTGGCTCTAAGTCTTACCTTCCCCACTTCCTAGCTCTGGTCCCTTAAGTAAAATGCTTTGCCACCAATTGTGCCATCTGTAAAATTAACAGAATAATAATATCTATTTCTGTAGATATGTTGTATAAAGTGAATGAGACCATTAATATGAAATGCATAGAATTGTGCCTGCCAAACTGTTACTTTTTATTCTATTATCTGAGACCTTCATTAGTACATAAGGAAAGTGAGGGCAACAAAATTGTATTATGAAATTATGATTGGTTTGTGATGCTATTCAAGAAGAGACACGTTTTCCTTTTTACTTTCTTCATACTTCCCTTCTTTCTCTCCCTAAATATTCGTTGAATGCCCACTCTATATTAGAAAGCATATTGCTATAGCTCCCTTTGCTAAGAAATCTAATTTCTTTTCTCATATGCTACCTAGTATAGTAGAATAATAACCTCAAACTCTAATGTCATCTCAATTCATAGCTAAGAGTTACCCCTGTAATATAAATGCTCACTTTATAATTCAAAACAAAATAGTTTATGAAACTGAATTTTATTACCTTTCGAGACTTTTCTATAATGTCACTAATTTTGCTTTTAACTCCTCTTTTAGTAAATTATTCCATTTCATCATTACCTAAATCATTAGGAAAGTTTAAATAAATATGTAAGCTGAATTTTCCATTTTGCAATATCAGAGTCTTTTTTCTTTCACTTACTAACTTAAAATATGTTTTTGCTTTGTTTTGTTTTTTATCATTGATACTTCTAGAAACATTGTACATTTTACAAATGCATTATCTTCTGTTTGTGGTTACATGCCCATTGAATTTTAATATTTTATTTTCTTAGAAAGAATTCTTTGCTTATGAGCTTTGTTTTATAAGATTCTCAAACCCCAAAATATTTTTAGGTCTCTCTTAAAATGTGCTATCAATTTTAGTTTATTACTCATTTTTATTTAGGGAGTAACAGAACAGAAAAAAACATTAACCCTTTCTGGCTGGTTACAATTGAAGTGAGAAAATTGAGATTTGACCCAGTTGTTTGGATCACAAGACTAGATTTAATTTTGAGAGGTTATGCCTTGTCAAGTGTGAGGGCTATCCTGGTCCTTTGGAAATTAGGTGATGGACACACATATCAATGGAATGGAATAGAGAACCCAGAAATGGACCCTCAACTCTATGGTCAACTAATCTTCGACAAAGTAGAAAAGAATATCCAATGGAAAATAGTCTCTTCAACAAATGGTGTTGAGAAAATTAGACAGTCACATGCAGAAGAATGCAACTGGACCATTCTCTTACACCATGCACAAAAATAAACTCAAAATGGATGAAAGATCTCAATTTGAGAACTAAATGTGAATCCATCAAAATCCTAAAGGAAAACACAGGCAGCAGCCTCTGTGTCCTCAACTGCAGCAACTTCTTGCTAGACTCATCTCCAGAGGCAAGGGAAATAAAAGCAAAAATGAACTACTGAGACTTCATCAGGATTAAAAGCTTTTGTGCAGCAAAGGAAACAATCAACAAAACTAAAAGGGAGCCTACAGAATGGGAGAAGATATTTTCAAAAGACATATCAGATAAAGGTCTAGTATCCAAAATCTATAAAGAACTTACCAAACTCAACATCCAAAAAACAAATAATCCAGTCAAGAAATGGACAGTAGACATGAAGAGACATTTCTCCAAAGAAGACATACAAATGGCTAACAGACACATGAAAAAATGTCCAAAAATCACTCAGCATCAGGGAAATACTAATCAAAACCACAATGAGATACTACCTCACACCAGTCAGAATGGCTAAAACTAACAACTCAGGAAACAATAGATGTTGGCAAGGATGCAGAGAAAGCAAAACCCTCTTACACTATTGGTGGGAATGTAAACTGGTGCAGTCACTCTGCAAAACAGAATGGGGGTTACTCAATAAGATAGAAATAGAACTACCCTGCAATCCAGTGATTGCACTACTAGGTATTTACCCAAAGGATACAAAAATAGTGATTTGAAGGGGCACATGCATCCCAGTATTTATAGCACCAATGTTACTCAGCCATCAAAAAGTTAAATCTTGCCATTTATTATCATTTTGTAAATTTTCACAAAAATGAAACTGTTTAAGCTGAGATTGTGTTGACTCAGTGTAACAATTTGGGGAGAATCTGTTTATTCATAATTCATATTCATAATACTGAATTTGGGGAGAATTGACATCTAACAATAGTCACTAATATATATATGACATACAACTACATTTAATTGTCTTTATAAATTTCCATCAGCAACATAATCTATACATATTTGACTCTTCTTTGATAACTAATATATATCTGAGGCTAGTTTAAATATTTTATTTATTTATTTGAGGGGGGGGGGGATGAGAGAAAGAGAGAGCATGAGAAGAGAGAGGTCAGTGGGAGAAGCAGACTCCCTGGCGAGCAGAGAGCCCAATGTGGGACTCAATCCCAGGACTCCAGGATCACAACCTGAGCCGAAGGCAGTCGCTTAACCAACTGAGCCAACAAGGCGCTGCCCTATCTGAGCCAACAAGGCGCCTTACATTTTCAGTTTTGTGTTGTTAGTATACTGAGATACAGCTGATTTTTATGTATTGATTTTATATCTAGTCATTTAATTCACAGATAAATGTTAATATTTCACTTCGTAGATTCTTTTGGACTTTACATATAATCATGTCTACTGAACAAAATCTTATGTCTTTTAAATTTTTATTTTATTTAATACACTGGTTTGGAATTTCCTCATAGTGATGACTAAAGAATGAGTAAAAACACATTTGTCTTTTACTTGTTTTGAGGAGAAAGAGTTTGATAATTATAAGATAGTTATAGGTTATTTACAGAATCTTTATATGTTTGGAAGAATTATAATCATTCTAATCCTAGATTGCTGGATGTTTTATTATAATGTATGTTGAATTATATCACTTTAGTGTGATGGTTTCAATAAATGTTAAACCTGCATTCTTTTTTAGATTTTATTTAGCTCCAAGTTAGTTAACATATAGTGTATTATTAGTTTCAGGTGTAGAATTTAGTGATTCATCAGTTTCATACAACACCCGGTTCTCATTATGTCAAATGCCCTCCTTAATACCCATCACCCAATGCCCCATTCCTCCACCCACTGCCCTCCCAGCATCCCTCAGTTTGTTTCATATAGTTAAGTCTCATAAAAAAAAAAAAAGTTTCTTGTGATTTTCCTCCCTCTCTGTTTTTATCTTATTTTATTTTTTCTTCCTTTCCCCTGTGTTCCTCTGTTGTGTTTAATTTCACATATGAGTGAGGTATTTATCTTTCTCTGAAAGACTTATTTCATGTAACATAATATGCTCTAGTTCCATTCTCATAATTTGTCTTGGATAGATTAAAATATTGGAGCTCAGCAAGATTAACTATTATGTCAATGTCTTACCATAATTATCAAATTCACTATGAATCCAAGCACCCAACTACCTCCACAATGTCTGGGAAACATTTGAGCAAAGAAGGCCTTAATTGTGTAAGTTCATAAGCTCCCAAGTAATTATTATGGAGAACAACATTACAACATTATAGGAGAATATAAATGCATCCTGTTATAGTTCCTACTTCTGATTTCAAATTGAACAGATAAAAGAATATGGAATTTCATATATATACATATATATATATATCTATATATATATATATTCTCCAGTTGTCTCTGTCATCACTTCCAGTTATAATAAAATGTTTCTTTTTATTCTTCATTACATTTATTTTCCTTAAGGATATTTTGGTTAGAAGATCCTGAATCCATTAAAAATTAAAACAAATTTAATACCATTCATCTCACATAAAAATAATCATATTGAGGGTCCAAATCAAAGAGAACCAGGTATCAAAGTGTCTTTCCAATATCAAGTTTTGACTGTAAGTTACAGTTAGAAAGGCAGAAATAGCTCATTCCTAGTAAACGTGTGTGCACAAGTGTCCACATATGTAGGTGTGAATTGGGGATGGTGATGGATGATTTGTTTTGTCCTGATGTTATAAATAAAAGGCAATAGGTGTTAATACATTATATGTTTATAAAAAATTAAAAAATTATAAAAAAAAGGCAACGGGTGAGATGAGAGAATCCCATAGGAAAAGTAGAATGATATGTTCAAATCCATGTTCTGAGACTATTTTGGCTTTAAAATATATAATTTCTTCTTTAGTCCTCATTTTTCTTTAATGATATAAAATGTAGACATTGAAATAAATAATTCCACAGGTACAAATATTTGTAATGAATACCAATTGGAAATACACAGATTTTTAATAAAGGATTCTGAATGTCTACTTCAGCCATTTTTGTTACATTGTTTCGGAACATCATTGTTCAGCAATATTAACAGAACAATATATTAAATGTCAGAGAAATAATAGATAATTATTTATTATCTTCTAAATATAAATTTCCCAAAAGAAAATAACAAAAAAAGGAAAGAAACGTGAACTATGGAAGTAACTATAAATAAATTCTGAAAAGAAATAACTAAAAGCATTCAAATAAACATTAAGAAAATGAAGGAAAATTCCCCAAGAGAAAAACATAGATCAGTCATTCTGTGTAAAAGAGCATTCCAAAATTAAAAACTATTATATAAATTTCCTTTTAAGGTGTTTGTGTGTGTGTGTGTGTGTGTGTGTGTGTGTGTGTATCTGATATATATATGTATATGTACATATACATATATCTGATGTGTATGTGTGTGTGTGTGTGTTTGTGTGTGTGTATATATCTGATAATGACACAAAATCAAGGGCCTACTGTTTAGGTTTAAATAGCAGCATCTAATCTGATTAAAGGTTTGCCAAATCACTGGTCTGTACAGCAACTGTAGGCTAAATATTCCTCTAGGCTTCATTAAGGCATGAGCTGGTTTGAGTAAAGGAGTAAAGGGAATTAAAGTAGAGCTCTTTTTCAGAAAAGAACAAACTTAGAATGTTAAAAGTGGAGTGCAGTGTATCATATATTAACAGGAGGGATAACAAGAAAGTCAGTGAACTTCAAAGTCAAAAGAACCCTTCTACTCCAGGATTTAAACCACATGACTAAAGCATATTGAATCTTTGCTTGGAAAAGAACATAACTTGAAATAACAGAAAACAGTAACAGATTTTTTCTTGAATATATATTACCTTTATTTTGCTAAGTGACAAAATTTGTTTTTAGTATTGAACATTGCAACATTTTGTAAGCAGCAGATTATGAAGAGTCCTAGTCTTCCAGCATGCCACTTTAAATAACAGTCTATTCAGTAAGTACAACAATGATAACAAAATTTCCTGTCCAAAATATGCAACTTGAAAAATCTTACTTTTGTAGGACTGGTAAACTGTTCCATAATGCTAGCTAGAACTCAAATTTCTTCCTTTGCCCTCACTTGGCCCTAATCAATCATCCATATACAACCATCACACATCTGTCCTCAGGCACTCACCTCAGTAAAAGCCTGGATCTTGTCAGGGATCCTGTGAATCACAGATAGCTCTAAAATCCGCAATTTTATTTTTTTATATTTTTCCAGGATTCTCCTCCAATATTATCTCATTTTTCTTCCCATTTGTTAATTAATTAGCTAGTTAATAATGCTTAATTGGTTATTAGTAGTAATACACTACCACAGGACCTATGCATGAAAGATGGATCAGATATAGACCCTGCAAATCCCAGGGTAGAGCTTTCCAGGATAAAGGAGAAGCCCATGCAAAAGCATTTTAAATGCAGTACATCTAAGAGGAAATGCTTGATTCTCTTTCCCTGAACCCTTCCATTCCCTGATCTACCCACAGTCCAAATGTATTCTTCCTTATTTACCCAGTTTTATAAATGTTGGTGGTCTATAACATGAGAATGGTGGGAGTACCTATTTCACTGGGTTATTTTGAAGATTAAATAAATTTATATGTAAAATTACTTAGCATGCTCTTATTATCATTATTCAATATTTATTTAGAGACTTTTCATTTTGGTATTTTATTTGTTTTGTGAAAATTTCCGAATGCTGTTATTTGTAACTTCTCTGTTTTGATATATTATGTGTTTCCTGGGATCATTGTTATTTTTTATCCTTGCTATTACTTTTTAGGTTTACTTGCTATAGTTAGAGATTATGGCCTTTATGATTGTATATACACACATATGTCCATGTGCCCACAAATATACATGTATTTTAGGTTTCTTTATTTTCCAGTTTTTAGCCAATTTTATTAACTGTTATTCAGAGCATCTAAAAAATCTTGTGAACCCTATTTAGAAAGAAAAGAGTCCTATTTATAGCAATTTTTTTAAATGTTGACGTTTATTGTTCTGTGGTTTCTAGTATCAAGTTTTAATATTGCTCTATCACATATAGAGTGCCATGTGCTAATTTTCTCTGTCTCTCATACTGTAGGTGTCTTCTTATACTTTTAATATTTTTTGTTTTATACCATATTCCTTTGTAAATAAGGGTTGTGGATTTAACCTCTTTCGTTATAAAATTAACCTATTGTTCCCAGTGATTAATATATCTTTGAATAATATTTTAAATATTAATTTTATCATCATAATAATCATTTCTCTTTGAATATTTCTGCTTTATGTTTTTAGACTTTCTTTAGTCTTATTTCTTTCTTAAAGGTAAATTTTAAATTTGACTTTAATAGAAAATAATTTAAATTGTAATACTAAAATTTCAAATATGTGTTTCTATCCCTATGTTGTAGGTTTTCTTCCTTTCCTTATGCTTCCTAGATTTTTACTTTGCTTGTTTGTGCTTATTATAAGGAATCTGCCTGTTTGCTTTTATACCTGTAAGTAGGAGTAATTTTGCCTCCTAGGGAACAACTGGCAGTGTTTGGAGATAATTTTGGTTAGCAGCTCTCAAAGAGGATAACTTTTGCCACTGTCTTCCAGTGGGCAGAGATTAGTGATGCTGTCTAACACACAGTAATGCACAAGATAGGCTATCACACAAAGCAATTGTCCAGCCTCACATGTCAATAGTGCTACAGTTGAAAATCTTGCTTTATAGTAAGGAAGGTGTGTCTATTTACATACATGATTTCAGATTCCTCATTACCTACTGAAAACATCAATTTTCAAAATTGTTTTATTTTTTATTACATTAGAAGTCATCTTTTAATTAATCAGCTATGTACTTTACTTATATTTCTCAATTAGAATAATTTTAAGGATAAGTAGTTTTCCAAGGTGCCTGATCACAATTGTACTTTATAGATTTTCTTAATTGGTTCTGAAATTTTAATACATATTTTGGGGTTTGATTTTATTAAATTGTAAGTTATCTTGAGAATTTCTTATTATTTAACCATCAATTAATAGATACTTCTATGTTTATAATATTAAAAAGGGGGTTAACATCTTGAGAATCAATGATTTGGAGTGACACTGTATGATTCCCCTGCCCAAGAATTTCATTCTTTGCAAAACAAACTACAACTAGAAAAAAAAAAAAAAAAAGGTGCCTTAAACTACCTAAAGCACTTTTTATCTCTTTAAGCATACCTGGCATATTTAAAAATCATATTCTTTCATTCTGTAATATTTACAGGTTCTATGACTCTTTTTACTATTTTTGCCTTCGACCTTCCCTTCCACAACCATACAAGCTAAACACACACACACTCACACACACACACACACGCACACACACAAAATGAACATTTGCTGAAGTCCTGCATACCCCAGGATCAAGAGCATTAAGACCCATTCCCCTTTACATTTCTTCTACTTGGTCACTAGGAGTTACAGGTTCTGAGTGGATACAGGAGAAAAAAAAAATCAGAAGGGAATTAAGGGGAAAAAAATCTGTGTCGGAAAATGATTTCTGCACAGGAAAGTGAGAATGAGCTTCCCAGGATTAGTTGTTACTGCCTACTCTGCTGCACAAATTACTAGCCTTGAATGTGCTTCTTACTATAGCCCCATCACTCTTGTGATTAGCGTAAGTTTCTCTAAGACTGACAAATATTCCACCCTTGCCCTTATTTTATCAGGTTGTTGCAACTCTTTTATCTTTTTAAAATCTGATGTTTATTTTAATAGGACTCTAGGAGGTTCTATGCAAGCCCAACACCATCTCTTTACCAAAATATCTTACACAATTTTTTTTTCCCAAATTGGTCCATATATCTTCTGTGAAAATAATGTTAGGATCAACTCTGTGTATAGAGAGGCCCCATTTTTGAATTCTTCTAACTTTTAGATTCCTTACTCTTTTTAGGCTGCCAAGATGAACTGAATTCCATTGATATTCCTAAAAGGAACTAAGAAGCCAATAATACTTACGTTAATGCACAGATAGCCTTGATTTCATGGATATCCTTTGTGTTGCTGTCTGGAAAATATGCTCTGTAAAAGTAACTTTATCTGAGTCCAAATTATCATTCTGGCTAATCTTCAAACCATGACAAGTTGCATAGTGAATTTGCCCCTTTCATACAACTCCAAGTACATCATTTATATTATATTCTTGTTGTACAAACACATACTTCAAATATATTAAATTATATGGCATGTTAGAGAATAGGGAAAAATAAAGCAAGAGAGGATTTAGATGGGTAAAAGTAGGACCTGAATTTTAGGGAGAATACTCAGGGAAGTTCTCACTAAGAAGCTCACTGGAAGAATGCTGGAGAAAGGGATTTTTAAAAAATACTTTATTTATTTATTTGAGAGAGAGAGAGTGAGTGGATGGGAGAGAGAGAGAGAATCTGAAGCAGACTCCATGTTGAGCTCGAGCCAGATTCAGGGCTTGATCCACAACCACAAAATCATGACCTGAGCCCAAATCAAGAGACAGATGCTTAACTGACTGAGTGACCCAGGTGCCTGGAGAAAGGGATTTTTAATAGAAAAATAACACAAATCTAAACTCATACAGTAAAAAGCTGATTTATAATCTTATCAGACTCAAAATCCCCATTACCCATATGCATGAGTCAAATGACCACTAAATGTTATGCCAATTATAGTAGATTTTATTTCACTATTAATATTTATATTTAACTTGAGATTTTAGAGTCCAGAAGAATTTAGAGATACCCTAGTCTGATTTCCCAATTTCATTGCAAAGCAAACTAAAACTGGGAAAGGAGAGGGCTCTGGCTAAGTTCTCAGATTGTTAGTATTGGGAGATGAACTAAATCTAGGGCTCTTCATTATCTTGTGATCCTATACATTTTCCACTATGCAGATAATTTGTTTTCAAGTTGTCTTTAGAAAACATACATGAAAATTAAAACTAACCAATTAATCAATAGTGATATTTTATAATCTATATATATTTAAAAAGCATAATGATATACTAAGAAGCACAGTGATATTTTATATATGTGTGTGTGTATATATATATATTTAAGAAGCATATAAAATAAGTAGATACTTGGAAATATATGGTGACTATAAACTTACTATTTGTATCTGCAAAAAACAACTATTCCCTTATATTATCTACATTAACATAAAGCTTACCACCATACTCTCATTCTTTATACTTACAAATGTACTTTTCTTTTTCTTTAAAGACAACTTTAAATTCTTTACCAGATTATAATGATTTTTGCCTCTTAAAATAATTCTCGGGGCTTCCCTGATCATTCCTAATAGTTTCCTAAAGTTTCCACCTGTTTATATGCAGGGAGCAGCCAACAGTGGGAAGAAAGATTAAATGAAGTGTAAGCTGAGGACATTGCTAGAAGAAATTGCAACTTAAATGCAATTTAAATACCCTTGGCTATTCTTGACCTGGCTAATCCTTTTCACCTTTGAACTAATTGGTGCTAAAATATTAACTATTCACTATCCCAACCATTTATTAAGAAGATGATCATAGCTCATATCCTTTCCCCAACTATGAAAGGTTGGTCAACACTGGTTTAATCTAGCTTCTGCTCAGGTATTAGAACAATCTTCTAATGCCATTTTATTGGGTCAGTCTCTACAAAAGGACAAATAATGTCTCTTCACTTTTTTTTCTTCACTTTTGTCATATAACATAAAAACCAATTTGTGATCAAACTTTTCATCCATATGCTTTCCTCCTCGCAGCTTCACTTCACAACACCTATTTCAATACTACTTCACCTGAATGTGACATGCTCACCATGTTCATTCACTCTTTTCTGGAATGAAATACAGTGATGCTCACCATCGAAGAAATGGAGATTCCTAATCTTTACAGGTTATATTTGCTAATGTGGCCCTTTCTTTTGTATTTGCGCCTCACCATAGTGGTTTTTTCTTGATTCCTTTATGATTTATTCTATGTAGATAGTACACTTTTCTGTTCTCTACATGTTCTTTTCCTCCTCAATATCTCTGTGTTTTTTGCACTCTCATTTAGATCTCTGAATCACATGGGTCTTTTATCAGTGAACACATCCTGTTGCATTTGTTATTTCTACATCCGGTCTTTGGCTAGCATGGATTAAAATGACCATTTTAGAAGGGTGTCTGGGTGGCTCAGTTGGTTAAATGTCTAACTCTTTATTTTTAGCTCAGGTCATGATCTCAGGGTCATGGGACCCAGCCCCACATCAGTCTCCGTGCTGGGCATGGAGCCTGCTTAAGATTCTTTCTCTCCGGGGCACCTGGGTGGTTCAGTAGGTTAAAGCCTCTGCCTTCAGCTTGGGTCATGATCCCAGGATCCTGGGATCGAGCCCCGCATCGGGCTCTCTGCTTGGCGGGGAGCCTGCTTACCCCTCTCTGTCTCTGCCTGCCTCTCTGCCCACTTGTGATCTGTCTGTCAAATAAATAAATAAAATCTTAAAAAAAAAAAAAAATTCTTTCTCTCCTTCTCCCTCTCCTCCTATTAAAAAAAAAAGATGACCTTATTAGAGGAAAGCTAATTAATGGGAGTTAGCATTGCCTGGTAATTAGGAGTCTTGTATAGTAACTAACAACGTGGTTCTGAACATAGACCAGTATGTTATAAACATAAGAGATGTGGGAAAAATTCTTGAGATTAAAATTAATAAATATTATTATTATATTATATACATTTTACTTAAGAACTAAATGTGTAAGAAAGACAATGATAAACAACTTCCAATGTTCTAACTAGACACAATATTGCACTGCAACTTGATGAAACAACTATAACTATATAAACCTCCAATATTAGATTCAGGAATATCAAATTCTATCACATATTTAATTATTATCCTTACTACAACTATTTAACAGACATCTGTAATGGATTATGATACTCTTTCTCTGTAATGTAGCCTGAATACTTATCCTCATAGCAACTACTATCAATTGATCTGTTTGGAGACATGAAATAAAATGTATTCACCATAAAATAAAATATGATATATATATATAGATGATATAAAATATGATATATATTAAAATAATTTAAAAAATAAAACTGAAAATAATATATAATAAAATATAATAAAATTGGACATGTCATCTCTGTGAGTCACATTCCACAGAATGAATAGAAATCTTTGATTTCACATACCTATTTTAACTATAGTCATCCTGTTTCTGTGACTTAATCTATGATAGTTTAAACTTCAGTCCTAAATCCTGGAATATAATAAAGGCCATGGTACTTTTTGTGTTAGGATAATATATAATGTTAATTATTTGAGAACTGAATTTTACAATACTAAGAATAATATCTTAATACATAATTCTCTAGCAAAAATGTTTTTTGATTAATTTTTTTCTGGCACCTACTTAGGGAACATTTCCAGATCAGCACTGCATAGGTTGCCTGGTCAATATAACAGTGTAATAATCCAGAATTGCAAATGTCTTCTATGAACAAATAAATCTCTGTTTATAAAATAACACTAATAGCTATAGTAACAAATTTTCTATATGCCCTTTAAAGTAAGTTTCAATGCACAACAGCCCATTTAATACTTCTTAAATAAAAGGAGAGGGATCCAAAATTTTGACCTTTTAAATCTAATAGGTTTTGCCATTGAAGTAACTATATTAGGTAACAGAGACAATTCTTTGGCAGGAAATTGATACCTGATTGAAATTCAAGTTATTACTCTCATTCAACAAAGACCTAGTATTTCCCTAAGCAATACTCTTACACAGTTTGTGAAACTATAAAAATAACTTCTTCAAATTTGTTATCAGTTTTTGTAGAATACTAAGACTTTGTAGAACTTTACACATAGATCTTTTTAATTAACATATAATTTCTGAAATATACTACTACATTTAACATTTCATTCATTTTAAAGTTTAGAGGTCAAAATCAGATCTTAAAGAATCCTGTGTAATACATTTGAATGTATACATGAGCAGAAAAGTCTATGGTCATATAAATGTATGTTTTTGTGTTATGAGTATTTTACAGGTTACATATGAGATTTTACTGAAGTTTTAATTTTTAGGAAAACACTATTGATAGCTTCATTTTATAGTTCAATGCCTTTGGTTTAACATTTAGTGTCAGTGGATATCTGTCATTGTTTTCTCTGTCCTACATCTAACCTCCTTTCTCAGTTTGCCATATTAGTAAAAAAATAATAAAGAAAGAAGGAAAAAAAGAAAGAGTACATCTCATGTATATTTTACTAAATCAGAAACTTTAAAGAGGCAATTTAGGTGGCTTGTGACTAAGAATTTTAACTATTGTATCAACAATCTATCCAGTTCCTGGTCATCCTTAAAGACCTCTCAAAAAATACTTGTCTATGAGATAGTATGCCCATTGTCCCAATTAACACCTATCATTTTCATCTCAGTGTTCTTAAGCAATTGTTTTTAATAACTTCTCAATGCCACCTGTAATAGTCTAACTGTATTATGATTCCTTTTATAGTTGTTTGTCTCTGTTAGTGAATATTGGGTAACTTGACAATCATTAATCTTTGTCTCTTAGTTAATTAGCATAAGACCCAGTTCTTAAATGTAGGTTTTCTGAACTGAACTGAAACAGGAGATTTGATGGTACTTTTATATTTACCAGTAGTTCTGTTATTTTCTGCATATCTCATCATATTTTTACCCAGATTCCTTTTCAATATCTGAACACACACTAAAAAGAAAGCTTAGTGGTAGTACTTATGAATAGATACAATGATAAGGGAAAGGAAGGGAAGTAGGGAGGAAGGAGATAGAGATCATTTTCTTGTGAGATTGAGCACATAAATTCGATTACATTAAGCTAAGAATCTAACCAGCTAAGTTAATTGGTTACAAAATATTCCAGAGTTTTAAAAGTCAATAATGAAATAAATACTGACCTCTCGGCTTGTACACATAGGTATACCTAAATACAAGCCCCTAAAACTATGACTTGGGGTGAAAAGAAAAAAAAATTAATAAAGATCTCAAGCCCTGTCTGTATGGCTTTAGATATTAAAGTGTAAAGAACTAAAATAAAGGAATACTTCCAGTGCCTATGTGGACCATAGAGCAGGAGTTTAGATTCCACATTTCCAGTGTTTTTGACCCCAGACTCCAGATCAGAGTGTATCCCTTTAAAATGTGCATAGGGTGGGGACGCCTGGGTGGCTCAGTTGGTTGGACGACTGCCTTCAGCTCAGGTCATGATCCCGGGCGGCCGGGATCGAGTCCCACGTCGGGCTCCCAGCTCCATGGGGAGTCTGCTTCTCCCTCTGACCTTCTCCTCCTCGCTTATGCTCTCTCTCACTGTCTCTCTCTCAAATAAATAAATAAAATCTTTAAAAAAAAAAAAATAAATAAATAAATAAAATGTGCATAGGGTGTTCAAGACTTCAGTTGTCATTATGAAATATGTGATTTGATTTGTTACTGTGTGTACTGTGAGACACCCATAAACATAAGGTTTGACGCTTCAGACTTCATCATACGTAATGAATACAGCTTGGGAATCAAGTGTATATTATTTGTATAGCTTCAGATGCCAGAATTTATAGAGTATTCAAAATATCTTATACTCACATATCCTTGTTCCCATAATGTATACCTCCATTCACTGGTAGATAAAACTTCATATGCCTGAGTAACTCCAGACCAAAATTTTCTACTTGAAGAAATGGAAGCAAGAAGGGAATTTTATAAATAATATACATGTACTACTCTTATCAGTCTTTTTAAAAAAGTCTTATTTAATAATGTCAATTCAAAATGTTATATATAATGCATTTTAAGCGTGATTTCATACATTTTTAGAATGTTCTTCCATAATTAACTTCCATAATGAACTTCTAAAAATAAAATAATAAAATAATTACAATCTAGAGGCCATGAGAACATTGAGTACTCTGATATGACTGCATTAACTTTGAGTTGTTTTTATATGATTTGATAGCTTCTCTCCCTTTTATAAAGGAAATCCTGCTAATGATCAAGGAAACCAATTTTTCCTAACGTATGATGTGCAAGAACAAAATGAGTATAGAGTCATAGAGGAACAGCTATCACTGCTGTCATATAGCTATTGTTATGGGATATGGTTAGACCTAAAATTCCCAATGTGTCATAGAAGAGAATAAATAAGATGAGAGGTCATGTAGACTTTACCTGAAATGACAAAATTAATCTTATTATGAGTTAAAGATCTGTTATACAATTAAAATTATATATATTATATGTTACATATATAATATATGTATTATATTATATTAATTACACATAATTGGTATATAATACATATTTATATATAATATAAGAATAAGTGTTCAGTACTTGTGTACAAAAATGAATAGAATCCTTTAACATTTATCTGATACTTACTGCATACCTAGTAGTTCTCAAATACTCTATGAATTTCCTAGTTCTGCCTTAACAAAGTACCACAAACTGCGTGGCTTAAAATAACAGAAACTTATTGTTTCACAGTTCTGAAGACCAGAAGTACAAAGTCAAGGTGCTGGCAGGGCCATGCTCCCTCTGAAATCTATAGAGGAATTATTCCTTGACTTCTAACTTCTGGTAGCCTGTCACAGTCTTTCCTGTTCCTTTTCTTGCAGATGGATAATTTCAGTTTCTGCTCTCTTTGTCACATGGTGTTCTCCATTTTGCTTTCTTCCACATGATCCTCTTCTTACAAGAACATCGGTCATATTTTTTTTAAAGATTTTATTTATTTATTTGACAGAAATCACAAGTAGGCAGAGAGGCAGGCAGAGAGAGAGGAGGAAGCAGGCTCTGGGCCCAGCAGAGAGCCCGATTCGGGGCTTGATCCCAGGAACCTGGGATCATGACCTGAGCCTACGGCAGAGGTTTTAACTCACTGGGCCACCCACACACCCCGAACATCGGTGGTATTGAATTAAGGGCCCACCCTACTCCAGCATGATTTCATCTTAACTAAGTATATCTGCAATCCTATTTCCAGATAATGTCACATTTTGAGGTTCTAGGGGCCAGGACCTCAACATATCTTTCTCAGGGGAGACAAAACCCTAAATATGTGTGTTCTCTAGCTTCATTCTATTTAGTCTTATTATTTAGCTTTCTTTATCAATATTTTACAAATATAAAGGAGCTCTAAGTTAGAGAAAATTAATGGGCTTCCAAATAGTAATCTGAGGAGTTGACATCTGAACCTCATTTTTCTAATCAAAGCCAGTGAGGAAATTCTCATGAAAAACAGCTAACTAAAATACAATATAAAGTTAAATCAATGCCACTAAGTGTAGTGGAAGCCAAAGGGGTAATTAATTACTTCTGACTGGAGAGATCATGAAAGGCTTAATATACATTATTACAGTTGAGTTCAACCTTAGTGGATGAGTTGGAATTTATTAGGGAGAGGAGAAATGTGTAAAGGCTGGGAGGGCTTTGAAAAAAGTTTGGAAAGATCATGGTATTTAAATCAATTGTCTCTTTCAGCTGCAAGTAACAAGTCTCAGAAAACCCCACTCAAACTCACTAAAACAAAAAGGAATTTATTGGTCCATGTAGCTCAAGGTCCAGAGATAGCACAGGATTCAGGGTTAGCCTAATTTAGTGGATCAAGTTTATGAATTTCACTTGAACTCCCTTTAGTTGTGCTCTCCTCCTGCAGGCTTTTTTCCTCAGGGTCTTTCCCTTATAATGCCATAATAGCAATAGCCATTTCCCTGTACACCAAGACTTCCAAAAAAAAAAAAAAAAAAAAAAAAAAGAGGTAACATTTTCTTTTAGCATTACAAGATATAGTCCTGTGTTTCTACCTTATTGCACACTTGTCCACTCCTGATGCAATTACTGTATGATATAAATGAGAGTAGGAATGTAAAGAATTTAGAACAGGGCATAGAACAACATTAGTGTCACATACATGTTAATTGCTATTACTAAGTGCCCATTCTTGGTGACCAAGAGAACCCTGCATATACCTCTGTCATTATACCCAATATATTATACACAGATTTTATCATTCCTGTGAGTATTTCCCTCTCTATTCTGCTATTCTGAATTTCTTAAAATAGTTGACTATCATATCTTATTCATCTTATATCCCCAGTGACTATCACGTTGTTGTACAGCATATAAATGATATAAAGCATATTGTTTGTTAAGTGAAATGATACTAGATAGATACAAAAATTTGCTGAAGTTAGAAAATAAGATGAGATAATTTGTATAAGAGGAAACAAAATAAATCCACCATTATATTCTTCCTTTTATTGAATAAATACATACTTTTTATTATTAATTTAAAAGGACAAGAAATACTGTACTGACATATTGCCTTCAATAACTCATTAAGTCTATGAACTTCAGGAATTTTGGGAGGTGATGTGAGGTTAAGTTTCACTCTTTTAAATTTTTTTTTAAATTTTATTTATTTATTTGACAGAGATCACAAGTAGGCAGAGAGGCAGGCAGAGAGAGTGGGGGAAGCAGGCTCCCTGCTAAGCAGAAAGCCGGATGCAGGCCTCCATCCCAGGACCCTGAGACCATGACCTGAGCTGAAGGCAGAGGCTTAACCCATTGAGCCACCCAGGCACCCCAAGTTTCACTCTTTTTATTTTTTTATTATTTTTTTAATTTTTTAATTTTTTAAATTTCTTTTCAGTGTACCAGAATTCATTGTTTATGCACCACACCCAGTGCTCCATGTAATATGTGCCCTCCATAATACCCACCACCAGGCTCACCCAACTTCCCAGCCCCCGCTCTTTCAAAACCCTCAGATTGTTTTTCAGAGTCCATAGTCTCTCATGGTTCATCTACCCCTCCAATTTCCCTCAACTCCCTTCTTCTCTCCATCGCTTTTTTAAAAAATCACTCTGTTAAAATTTAACAAAATTAGAAAGTACTAGAAACTTGCCACTCAATTCAACAAATGCTTATCACTCTTCAACTATATATGGTACCAGCTATGTTACATGTGTGATACAGGGGAAGAAGCTTTACATTATTCGTAATCCTAAAAATATTTATTGGTATGACATATTATAATTTAAGTAAACATGTCATGTCTATGATTTCAAAAGTTTGTATTAAAGTTCCCAAGCAGCAAAAGATTTCTGAAAACTATATACCATAAATGTAGCATTAGAAATATACATATTCTAGGCGACATGTACATTATGATGGTTCTAATATCAAGGTTCATCAAATTGATCACATTTTATTTCTTTTTCATGAATGCAACTCTCTACTATCGGATTCCTCTTCTCTTTCTAGGAAAGGTTTATTGCAATTTCAAATATAAATTTTCTGGCTGAGGCGCCTGGGTGGCTCAGTGGGTTAAAGCCTCTGCCTTCGGCTCAGGTCATGATCTCAGGGTCCTGGGATCAAGCCCCGAGTCAGGCTCTCTGCTCGGCGGGGAGCCTGCTTCCCTTCCTCTCTCTCTCTGCCTGCCTCTCTGCCTGCTTGTGATCTCTGTCAAATAAATAAAATCTTAAAAAAAATTTTTTTTCTGGTATTACCTATTCTTCCTCTTCCACAAGAAACTCCAATCTAGTTTTTGTAGTAAAGAAAGATACAAAAAGACTATATTTTGAACAGATAAGATAGTCAGATCTTTAATAATGACCATTCCTTCA
This sequence comes from Enhydra lutris kenyoni, assembly GCF_002288905.1. NCBI lineage: Eukaryota > Metazoa > Chordata > Mammalia > Carnivora > Mustelidae > Enhydra > Enhydra lutris. The sequence goes on from NW_019154087.1 coordinate 16,187,301, forward strand.
CACCATCCATTTTAACACAGACACTATTTTTCTCATTATCTCAAGATTTTTTTTTGCTTCATTACGGAAATAACTAATATGATGTTTCCACTGATTGATTTCTTTCCCTGTTAATCCAAATAACAGATCTTTGTAATATTAATTTTAACATTGATTTTCTGGATATTTATGAGTACAAATTATTTACTAGAAATCTCTTTCTCTCAGGTATTGTATCGATCAGACAGCAATATTTAGTAAAAAAAAAAAAAAAGCTTCTTGCTAAAAACTTCAGTTTAGGTCTGACAGTTCTTTTATGAAATAATAGCTTAACAGAGTCTTGGGCATTCATTATTGTCACCTCAACATTGAGTAGAAACTGGGAAATTTATTGGGTGTTTTGTATTGTTTTTGCTTTTCTATGAACTACAAATCCAGCAAGATTTTAGTAGGGAACATTTAGCAGGGAGTAGTGAGCCGGTAGGATTGGAAACCTTCCTTTTTGGTGTTCATTCATATTGAACTTGTCTTTATCTAGTCCCCAAAGTTATACTTCTTCCCTTTAACAGATCAAGCTCATACATAGACAAAATTGTCTTTCCTTTGTTTCATTTAAAACAATTCCCATAATGATTATTTGACAACCTTATAAAATTTTTTTAAAAAAGAATAAAAAATAAAAAAGCTGGAGAGGAGGCAAGATGGCAGAAATGGAGTAGGGGACTCCATTTCAACTGTTCCCCTGAATTTAATTGGATATCCATCAAACCATTTTGATCCAAGAGATTTAGGTACACGTGGGAGCCCACAGCTGCTCACAGTTTAAGAATTATAAAGGGTAGTGTCACTCCTGGGTCCCTGGGACTGCCTCTGAGAGAGTACTGTGGGCATGCACCACAAGAGGCTGCAATTTTCAGTGATGCATGGAGAAATGGAGATTGTTTGTCCTAGAGGGTTTTATCAGAGGGAAGAATGAATTTTCTGCTCAGGGCCAGAGGTTTGGCTGCAGACATTTTTTTCCCCTGATCCTCTGAAGAGGGGTGGAAATCCCCCAGGGAACCAAAGCCACACAGAAGACTGTTTTCCACTGAACTCATCCCCTTAACAGGGGCAGGGCAATTCCACACAGGCAGGGTTACCTGAGAAACAGTGCAATAGGTCCCTCCCACAGAAGACAGGCTGGAAGAATGGGGGGATAGGGGGATGACAAGCCTATAGATCCCACAAGGCCATAAAATTCCAACACCAGGGGCAAGTAGTATATTGAGCTCCAGTTGTGTCTTCATGACTTGTTTATTTTTCAGATAAAATTCTCCTTTTTTTTTTCTTTTTCTTATGGTTTCTCTTTTTTTTTTGTTTTGTTTTGTTTTGTTTTTTATGTTCTCATTTCAACTAGATGTTTATTATATCAACTTATATTTCATAGTCACTTTTTAACTTGTATTTTTTCAAACAAAAATTTTTTTATAGATATATGCTTTATTTTAGTCCTGTTTTCTCTCTATTCAGTTTCATTATATATATACAAGTTTTATTTTCCTTATAATTTTGGGGCATAGTGTTCTTTAACATACAGACCAAAACACACCCAGGAACAACAGAAACAACCTGTTTTGTCCACACCAAGAGATTATAGCCCCTTTTCCAATCTAAAAATTTTATCCTTGTGTTTCATTTTTGCTTCCTTTCCCCCCCCCCCCCCGTGGTATTTTCTGACCACTCCAGATTTTCTGAGGTGCATCTTGCTTGGTTCATGGTTGATATGTTGGACTCTGCTCACTCACTCAACCATCCCTCAACAGAATGACTAGGAGGAGGAACTCTCAACAAAACAAAGAAACAGAGACAATGTCCTCTGCCTGAGAACTAATGGATATGGATATAAGCAAAATGTCAGAGATAGAACTCAGGATTGCAATCATAAAGTCAATAGCTAGGCTTGAAGAAAGCATTAGTGGCAACATCAAATCTTTAAGAGCAGAAATGAGATCTAATCAGGCTGAACTTAAAACTGCTATGAATGACATGCAGTCTAAACTGGATACTCTAACAGGCAGGGTAAATGAGGCAGAAAAAAAGAACTAGTGATCTAGAAGAGAAACTCATGGAAAGGAAGGAAGTTGAGAAAAACAGAGAAAGGCTGCTAGTAGTACATGAAAAAAAGGTTTGCAGAGATTATTGATGCCATGAAATGTTCCAATGTCAGAATTATTGGGATGGGGGGGGGAGAGAAGGTATATTTGAGCAAATCGCAGCTGATAACTTTCCTAATCTTGGGAAGGAAACAAATATTCACATCTGAGAGGCAAAGAGGACCCTTCCCCAAATCAATAAAAATAGATCAACACCCTGATCTAAAATAGTGAAGCTTACAAATTTTATATCAAAGGAACAGCCAGGGAGAGGAGATTCCTTACGTATAGAGGGAGGAACATCAGAATAACATCAGACCTGTTCACAGAAACCTGGCAAGCCAGAAAGGGCTGGAAAGACATATTCAGGGTAATAAATAAAAAACATGCAGCCAAGAATACTTTATCGAGCAAAGCCATCACTCAAATGGATAGAGAGATAAAGAGCTTTCAGGACAGACAGAAACTGAAAGAATATATGACCACCAAGCCAGTCCTGCAAGAAATATTAAGGGGAATTCTGTAAGTGAAGAGAGACTCCAAGAATCACATAGACCAGAAAGAAACAGACAATCTACAGGAACAGGAACTTTATAGGAAATAAAATGACACCAAATTCATATCTTTCAGTAGTTACCCATATGCTGTTTACAAGAGACTCTTTTTAGACCTAAAGTCACCACCAGATTGAAAGTGAGGGGATGGAGAACCATTTACCACACTAATGGACCTCAAAATAAAGCTGAGGTAGCAATCCTCATATCAGACATATTAGATTTTAAACTAAGACAGTAGTAAAAGATGTAGAGGGACACTATATCATACTTAAAGAGTCTATCCAACAAGAAGATCTAAAAATTGTAAATATATATGCCCCCAACATGAGAATAGTCAATTACATAAACCAATTAATAACCAAAATTTTTTAAAAACCCACATACTAATAATAATACATTAGTAGTAGGAGATGTCAACACTCCACTCACAGCAATGGACAGATCATCTAAGCAGATCAACAAAGAAACAAGAGTTTTGAATGACATTAGACCAGATGGACTTTGTAGAGATATACTAAACATTCCATCCTAAAACAATAGAATACCCTTCTTCTCAAGTGCACATGGAATTTTTTCCAGAATAGACCACATATTGGGTAACAAATCAGGTCTCAACTGATACCAAAAGACTGAGATTATTCCCTGCATATTTTCAGACCACAATGCTTTGAAACTTGAATTCAACAAGAAGAAATTTGGAAGGAACTCAAACACTTGGAATTGAAAGAGCATTCTGCTAAAGAATGATTGGGCCAGCCAGGAAATTAAATAAGAGTTTAAACAATTCACTGAAACTCATGAGAATGAAAGCACATTGGTCCAAAACCTACAAGATACTACAAAGATTCCAAAAATGGAAATACATAGCCATCCAAGCCTCTCTCAAAAAATTAGAAAAATCCCAAATGCACAAGTTAACCTTACACCTAAAGGGCCTGGAGACAGAACAGCAAATAAAGCCTAAACCAAGGAGGAGAAGAGAAATATAAAGATTAGACCAGAAATCAATGAAATAGAAACCAGAAACATAGTAGAACAGATCAATGAAACAAGAAGCTGGTTTTTGAAAGAATTAATGAGATTGATAAACCTCTGGTCAGACTTATTCAAAAGAAAAGAGGAAGGACCCTTGGAGTGCCTGGGTGGTTCAGTGGGTTAAAGCCTCTGCCTTCAGCTCAGGTCATGAATCCAGGATCCTGGGATTGAGCCCCACATTGGGCTGTCTGCTCAGCAGGGAACCTGCTCCCCGCCCCCGCCTGCTTCTCTGCCTGTCAAATAAATAAATAAAATCTTTAAAAAAAAATAAAGAAAAGGGAAAGGACTCAAAATAACAAAATTATGAATGAAAGGGGAAAGATCACAAATAACACTGAGAAAATATAAACAATTATTAGAAATTGTTACCAACAAATATATGCCAATAAATTAAGCAATCTGGAACAAATGGAGGCAGTCCTAGAATCTTATAAACTACCAAGACTAAAACAAGAAGAAATAGACAATCTGAACAGACTAATAGCCAGTAAGGATATTGAAGCAGTAATCAAAAACCTCCCAAAAAACAAGAGTCTGGGGCCAGATGGTTTCTCTGAGGAATTCTACCAAACATTTAAAGAATAAATTATATTGTTCTACTGAAGTTATTTCAAAAATAGAAACTCTTTTTATGATGCCAGCATTACCCATTACCCATAACTCCCAAAACCAGACAAAAACCCCAACAAAAAGGAGAACTACAGACCAATATCCTTGATGAACATGGATACCAAAACAGTGAACAAGATCCTAGTGAATAGAATCCAACAGTACATTAAAAAGATTATTCACCAGATGCCTGGGTGCCTCAGTCATTAAGTATCTGCCTTCCGCTCAGATCATGATCCCAGGGTCCTGGGATCTAGTCTCACATCAGGCTCCTTGCTTGGTAGGGAGCCTGCTTCTCCCTCTGCCCGATGCTCCCCCTACTTGCTCTCTCTCTCTATCTCTTTCTCTCTGACAAATAAATAAATAAAATCTTAAAAAAAATAAATAAAAATAAATACAGGTATTATTCACCATGACCAGGTGGGATTTATTCCTGGACTGCAAGGGTGGTTCACATCCAGAAATCAATCAGTGTGATAGAGCACATTAATAAAAGAAAAGACGAGAACCATATGACCCTCTCAATGCAGAAAAACTATTAGACAAAATACAGCACCCTTTCCTGATAAAAACTTTTCAAAGTATAGGGATAGAGGGAACATACATTAATATCATAAAAGCCATCTATGAAAAGCCCACAGCAAATATCATTCTCAATGGGGAAAATTGAGAGTTTTTCCCTTAAAGTCAGGAACATGACAGGGATGCCCACTCTTACCATTATTTTTCAACATATTACTAGAAGTCCTAGCCTCAGCAATCAGAAAACAAAAAGAAATAAAAAGCATTCAAATTGGCAAAGAAGAAGTTATACTCTCTCTTCTTGCAGATGGCATGATACTTTATGTGGGAAACCTAGAACACTCCACCCCCAAATTACTAGAACTCATACAGCAATTAAGCAATGTGGCAGAATACAAAATCAATGTACAGAAATCAGTTGCATTTCTATACACTAACAATGTAACTGAAGAAAGAGAGATGAAAGAATCGATTCCATTTATAATATCACAAAAAAACATAAGATACCTAGGAATAAGGCTAACCAACGAGATAAGGGATCTGTACTCTACAAACTACAGAACACTTATGAAAGAAATTGAGGAATACAAAAGGGACAGAAAAATATACCAATGTTCATGGATTGGAAGAATAAACATTGTTAAAATGTCTGTTCTGCTCAGAGCAATCTACACTTCCAATGCAATTCCAATCAAAATACCATTGACATTTTTCACAAAGCTGGAACAAACAATCCTAAAATTTATATGAAACCAGAAAGGACCCCAAATTGCCAGGGGAATGTTGAAAAAGAAAACCAAAGCTGGGGGCATCATGATACCTGACTTCAAGCTCTATTACAAAGCTGTGATTATCCAGGCAACATGGTAATGGCACAAAAACAAACACATAGATCATTGGAACAGAAAAGAGACCCCAGAAACAGATTTTGAACTCTATGGTCAACTAATCTTTGACAAATCAGGGAAGAATTTCCAATGGAAAAAGACGGGCTCTTCAATAAATGGTGCTGGGAAAATTGGACAGACACATGCAGAAGAATGAAACTGGACCATTCTTGTACACCATACACAAAAATAAACTCAAAATGGATGAAAGATCTCAATGTGAGACAGGAATCCATCAAAATCCTAGAGAAGAACATAGGCAGGTAACCTCTTTGACATCAGCCACAGCAAATTCTTTCAAGACACATCTCTAAAGGCAACAGAAACAAAAGCAAAAATAAACTTTTGGGACTTCATCAAGTTCAAAAGCTTCTGCACAGCAAAGGAAACAAAACTAAGAGGTAATCCACAGAATGGGAGAAGATATTTGCAAATGACATTATGGATCAAGGGCTGGTATCCAAGATCTATAAAGAACTCCTCAAACTCAATACACAAAAAACAGATAAGCACATCAAAAAATGGGCAGAAGACATGAACAGACAATTCTCCAATGAAGACATACAAATGGCTAACAGACACATGAAAAAATGCTCCACATCCCTTGGTATCAGGGAAATACAAATCAAAACCACAATGAGATACCACCTTACACCAGTTAGAATGGCAAAAAATTAACAAGACAGTAAACAACAAGTGTTGATGAGGATGTGGAGAACAGGGAACCCTCTTACACTGTTGGTGGGAATGCAAGGTGGTAGAGCCACCGTGGAAAACAGTATGGAGGTTCCTCAAGGAGTTAAAAATAGAGCTTCCCTATGACCCAGCATTTGCACTACTAGGTTTTTACTCCAAAGATACAGATGTAGTGAAAAGAAGGGGCATGTGCACCCTAAAGTTCACAGCAGCAATGTCCACAACAGCCAAACTGGAAGGACCCAAGGTGTCCTTCAACAGATGAATGGATTGAGAAGATGTAGTTCATATATACAGTGGAATTTTACTCAGCCATCAGAAAGGATGAATACCTACCATTTGCACTGAGATGAATGGAACTGGAGGAGATTATGCTAAGAGTGAGATAAGTCAAGCAAAGAAAGACAATTATCATATGGTTTCACTGATATGTGGATCATAAGGAAAAGCACAGAGGATCACAGGGGAAGGGAAGGAAAACTGACTGAGAAGAAATCAGAGAGAAAAAAATCAGAAGAAAAACAAAAGAGAGACTCTGGACTCTGGAAAATAGACTGAGGGTTACAGAAGGGAGGGGGTGGAGGATGGAGTAACTGGGTGATAGGTATTAAGGAGGGCATATGATGTGATGAGAACTGGGTGTCATTCAATAATGAATCATTGAACACTACATCAAAAACTAATGATGTACTTATACTTTGGCTAACTGAACATAAAAATAAAAAAAAAAAAGAAAAAGTTTTCAAACACATTTTTTTTTAATCATAGTTACCTCATTTCATATAGTTCCTCTGAAATATAAGTTTTTTTTTTTTTTTTTTTTTTTTTTCATATCATTGAGTAGATGTCATTTCAGTGATAATGCCCCTGGCTTTCTCCTGTCAATAATTCCATCTTATTTTTCACAAAGAATCTTTTCTTAACCAATTTGATTCTTTTAAAATCACATTCAGAGTATCTAGTTCCATGGACCAGTGCTACTCTGGTTCTCCAGAAAGCCTTCAAAATGATGTTTTATGATAAAAAAAAATTTTTTTTTAAGAAATTAAATGATTAGTTGTATAATAGTAGATATCCTCTTCAGGGTGTAAATAGATAATATTAAGGCTACACATAATATGAAATTCCCAACAATGGCAGGGAGACTTCCATACTTCATTAGAATGGTTAACCAATGAAGTTCAGTCTTTTGATATTTTTCAGAGTACTTTTCTTCAGCAACTTTTTATTTCAAGGAAAGCTCTTGCTAGTTGTGATTATTTTGTCTGTTTCAACAAATTTAGATGCTTTTGTATAGTAGGTTACCATTTTATCCCATTCCAGTATAGAATATAAATGTATTCCATGAAATAGAAAAACGAAAATTTCTTCCTACATGTCAAGACACTACAACATACAATTATGTAATTCAAAAATTCAATTTTATACACCTTATGAGCTCACATAGTTTGATTTATTCAGTAACACTCTTGCCTTTGTAGAGCTTAATTTTAGCTTTTCTGTTTGTAAATTTTGTAGCTGATAGTTATGTCAGTAAACCTTGAAATTTGAGGAAATTTTGGTCTTCCATTCTTGAAATACTTTATTTAAGTTTTTTAAATGCATTAGAAGAAGATTCAAACATGGGGCGCCTGGGTGGCTCAGTGGATTAAAGCCTCTGCTTTCAGTTTAGGTCGTGATCCCAGGGTTCTGGGATCAAGCCCTACATCAGGCTCTCTGCTTGGCAGGGAGCCTGCTTCCTCCTCTCTGCCTGCCTCTCTGCCTACTTGTGATCTCTGTCAAATAAATAAAACCTTAAAAAAAAAAAAAAGAAGAAGATTCAAACAAAATATGGAGGATTAATTCATTAAAAAGTTAAGTACCATTGTAGAGCATTTAAGTTGATTTACAAAACAGTTCTTGAAAGGCCTAAACTTCTCTAAAATTTGATGACATGCAGCAAAGTGAAAAAGCACATACCACTATGATAAATTTACATATATGTGTAATATATATATAATGTTCATCAGCTATCAGATCCCTTACAAAAATACTGTAGTTCAGTTACTCTAGCTATATATATACATGCACAAATATTTGGAAGTTATAATAAGTACACATTCTCTTTACATTTGGAAAGTATTGGATGTTGTTTAGAATTGTAGTTATGTATGCACCATAACTAATTTCAAGTACATTTCAATTTCATATTTTTACTTATTTTAGTAAAAACATTGTTGTACCATGATGCTTTGCCCTACCAAAATTTGCTCTTTTTTTTTTTTTTAAAGATTTTTATTTATTTGATAGAGAGAGATCATAAGTAGGCAGAGAGAGAGAGGAGGAAGCAGGCTCCCTGCTGAGCAGAGAGCCCGATGCGGGGCTCGATCCCAGGACCCTGAGATCATGACCTGAGCCGAAGGCAGAGGCTTAACCCACTAAGCCACCCAGGCGCCCCCAAAATTTGCTCTTTTAACAGTAAAATAAATTACTATTATCTTCAGTATTGAGTTTGAGTTTATAACATTTACAGTAATAGCAAATGCCACGTTAACTTTCTTTTTTTTAAGTTTTTAAATTTCAGTTAGTTAACAGACAATGTAATGTTAGTTTTGGGTGTACAATATGGTGATTTAACACTTCCCTATATTATGCAGTGCTCATCACAAGTATATTCCTTAAACCCCATCACCAATCAACCCATCCCCCACCCACCTCCCTTCTCAAATGTCATGTTAACTTTCAGTAGCTTTACTTTTGACTCCAAGAACTGGGAAGAAAAAATTCGAACCATTAATAGATTTAAATTTTCTGATTCGTATTTTAAATCCCTGAATGTGTGGGGCTCTCAGTTGAGTACCCAACTTTTGGTTTCAACTCAGGTCATGATCTTACTGTCATGGGATGGAACCCCAAGTCCGGTTTCCTGCTCAGCATGCGGAGTCTGCCTAAGATTCTTTCCCCTCCCTCTCCCTTTCCCTCTGTTCCTCCCCCCACTAGCACTCTTCCTCTCTAAAATAAATAAATAAATAAAATCTTTTTTAAAAATGCCGGGTGCCTGGGTGGATCAGTGGGTTAAGCCTCTGTCTTTGGCTCAGGTCATGATCCCAGGGTCCTGGGATCGAGGCCCACATCGGGCTCTCTGATCAGTGGGGAGCCTGCTTCCCCCCTCTCTCTGCCTGCTTCTCTGCCTACTTGTGATCTCTCTCTCTGTCAAATAAATAAATAAATAAAAATCTTTAAAAAAAAAATCCCTGAATGCACTGTCTTCAAATTACATCATTTAACTTTTTGTGTTATCATTTTTCTTCTAGAGGGCCAATACTAACATATCTCTTTCTAGAGGGCCAATACTAACATATCTCATTTCATAAGGGAGAAAACTTTCATTGAAAATGATGAAAGTCAATTTTGGAGAAGTCACATGATCTAAATTAAAACACCCACCTCACAAATGATTTGTAAACGCTTTTCTGGAGTTCTATGTGATAAATTCTCATCATGGGGCACAGTCTAATTAAATTAACTACAATGTTTTATATAGATCCTAGAGCTAATATAGCAGATTTGCAGTGGTTGTCTTAAAAGGAAATGATACCACAATAGTCTTAGTAGATGATAAATGTTGACACTTTATTGACTTTTTAAAAAAAAATAAAATAAAATATTTTTTTTTACTGTATATGAACTTTATCTCATTGCTGCAGGAAAGCATTCTTGCAAAATAAAAAAGCATTTTCAAGTAGTAGTATAAATAGTTGTACATTATGGCAAAAATATATTACAAAACCACTGTAGCAAGAATATTTTAACTATTCTCTATAATCTCTTTAAATCCTATGGTAGGACTCTTTATTCTTTATTACCCAAAATATATTTCACATTTACAAAGATATAAATTCTACTTCCCACTAATCCAACTGACTGGCATGCTGGTGGCTTCATGCATCTGGCATTCATTCTCTAAGGCATCTCAGAAACATGAATTAGGTTCTTGACTACTAATACTCAAATACCTTCATTTTATCAGCAAATATTCTGAATACTGAGCTCAAAAGAGAGGTGGGAGTTGAGTTGAGACTGGAATAGTCCAAAAAAATAAAAAGAAAGAAAGAAAAAGAAAAGAAGTGCATTATTACTAATAGTCTCTCATATTAACCAGATTTTAAAGTAAACTCTGCTTTGTCTGTATGTCTGACATGATGCAAGAGAATATGGCAGAAGCTGGCATAGCAAGTGGGAGTTCACGAATATCATGCTAGCTTATTAAGCTAGTAATATTTATAATTTTTAATGAAAATGCAAAATCCAGAAAAATGCTAAGCCAGGGAGACAGAAAGCCCCAAAGCAGAAATTAACTAGAACTCTCCATGTTAAACTAGATTTTATAGTTTTACTTATAGGCTTCTCATATGACTAGATACGTTCTTAAGTTTTATTCTGGAATTCTTTTTAATTTGTTATTGATTTGTTCAATTTATTGATTGTTGTCTGGCAGGACGTTTCCTTCCTTTAATGAATTGTCTCTCAAGTTATCTTAGTAATGATTTAATGTTTTGCTTTGTTTTCCACTGTGATATTGTTCTGTGTTTCATAATTCAGACATTTTGAAATATAAGTCATTGGAAGATTTAATAGTGTTTTGAAAAGTATGGGGTGAAAAAGTCAACAGTCTTTCCATTTTAGCAAAACTGGCTGCTGCTTCTCTTTCTATTTGAGTAACATGAGGTTAAAACTATGGGCTCAAGAGCTGTACAAATTAAGTTCAGATTTCAAACCTACCAGCGTGTGCAACCTACACACATTCTTAACCTTTTGTGCTCCAATTTTTTCTTTTGTATTCTTATCAGGCAAGTTTATCCATGGGGATTAAGAGAGTTAATAGAAGTAAATTGCTTAGAAGATACCAGGCTCATTCAATGTGCTATAATCATTATCATGGTACAGCATCATTTCTGTTCTGTTCTTACTTGCTACTCCTCTCCTTTTTCTTTTACTATTATTCTTATACCTCAATTCATTGTGGGCTATAAATGCTGACATGTACATTATCCATGTCCTATCCCAGGTCCTATTCCAGCTTGACCTTGGTTTTGTTTAAAAATTTGAATGAAGGAAGCTCAAGCCCTGTGAGGGTTCAGGAAACTGACTGCTCTAACTGTCTATGCTGCTGCTTGGTGAGATTAGTAGTGGCACTATAACTGTTGTCATAATTATTACTACTTCATATTATTATTTGGGATATTACTATTCTTATTTCTTATAATCAAAAGATGAGGGATTTGAGGTGTGCTAGCCGTTTGTCAATATATTTCTTACATGAAACTATTAATACGTGTTCAAGTAATTTAACAGAAAGGGGAGATGGCAAATCAATAGCTACCTTGTTGAAATGAGAAACCAAATTCTGAGGCTGTCATTTATTTCTTTGTTTAGTATTTATTACTGAGAAAAGAAAAATTATCCTGTAAGTATGAATTAATGAAATATTAATTTGTCTTATTTTATTTAAGCAGACTAAATCACTCCAACATAAAACCTTATATCTTAAGTTATGAGTGATTTTATTATAGTTAAACCTATATTCTTCACAATTGTTCCTTTACAGTAAAATTGGTGATTCTCTATCCTTTTATCAGTCAAAGAAAATATTTCTCTATAAGAATTATTTGGTACCAAAGCAAAAAAAAGTGGTTTTTTTTTTCATTTTTTAAACTTTTTTTATATGGATTTTATTCCATATCTTTACTGGGGAAAAAAAATTCTATTGAGTCTAGGAGTGACATTTTGGCTTTGAACTCTGTCTCTACCTTTGCAATAACATAGCAAATTTGTTAGGAAAGATAGAATGTGTTTGCTCCATGAAATTGGAAGAACTAAATGAAAGAGAGAAAAATTTTGAAATTTACTCATTTTAAAAAGTGTATTTAAACAAAAAAGCCTTCCTTTAGATAAAAATCATTTTCAAAATCATATAATAAATTCCAGTGATAAGAAAATGTATGATAATTTTTTTCTTGCTTCAACTCAGATAATCTATTGAATAGAAAAAGGTGTTTTTGAAAAGACTTAAGATACAGAAGAAAGCAACTTTAGGTGTCAGTTAAATAATTCTGTAAAGCAAACTACCCAAAATTTGTATTTCTAAGTATTTATCTAAAACTCCATAACCAAAAATTGCAGCATTAAAATGAATTAATTACTGTACTATCTATTCCATTATTTATATAACGAGAGCAATATTAATATGTAACTCAAAGTTCCATTTATTTTCATGTCCATCTCATTAATGCAGTTTGCCTCTGTCTCTGTTCTGTGTAGGTCATGAATCAGCTGATGTGGCTATGTATGTATAGTATGCACATACTGTGTATGTACTAGTATGTACTAGGCTTGCTTATTCACCTACAGGTCAATTGGGGTTCTGTGTTAAGCTGGACTTGGCCAGGACATCTTAGCTGGGCAATGTTGAGCCAATGCCAGGCAGATATGGCTTTCTTACAGTAATAATGGATTTCTAGGAGAATAAGTAGAAACACATATGCCTCTCAGGTCTCAGCTTGGAATTAGCATATCACTTTCTCATCATTCTGTTGGCCCAAACTCCTCATATAGCAGAACTGAAAGTGAAAGGATGGGAAAATAAGATAGCCCTTTTATTGGGAGGAACTAAAAAGTCACATGACAAAGGGCTTTAATACAGGAAGAAATAAAGACGTAGGGTCAATAATGCATTCCACTACACATTTTTCTAAATTTTGAAACAGATCTTTTTTCCCTCAAGTTATAGCTCCACATTACACAAAAGAAAAGCATTTGTTTGTTTGTCAACTTTAAGGTTGGGTTGGAAATACTGTCACTATAGACAGTACACAACTAAAATGAGCTTATTAGTGGCACTCTAGACTCATTCTAGCCTTATAAGGTGGCAGTAAAGTTTCTATGACACAATGAAGTATAGACTTTCTGTTTTCCCACAATTAATAATGAAAACATACTGAGTGCTTCCTTCCATGGCTTTTTGGCAACTCATTTCTCCCCATAATTGGAAGTTTGGGATTTCTAAGTGTTTGTCTATAAATTTATAATTGCAAACAATTAAAGTCCTACAGAGCATTACTATATTAGTTATTCTGTTGTTCTCTACATTAAGAGGCCAGTGTTATAAGTGTATAATTGAAAGCTCCATTTGTTCTATCTTCATATGTTAACCTGGTCTGCCTCTTTGGCTCTATATTCTCCAAAGAATAGCATGATCCATTGATTGTCACTTTATGAAATAAAAAAAGGTGTTCTCTTAAGGTTATAAAAATAACTAAGTGGAAAAATTAGGGGGAAAATCTCCAATTATAAGACAAGGAAATTACTTGATCTTTTTTATATTCAGATATATCATGAATCCAGATTTGTATCTTTCAAAGGCAGGCCAGGGCTCATTACATTCATTTTACATTAATAGATTAAGATCAACACTTCAGAATGTTTTTGGAATGGAATGGAATGCAATGCAATGCTATGGAATGCAATGGAATGCAATGGAAAGAAATAGAACAAAAAAAGTATCACATTCCCTGCACATACTTAGAGTAACAATTGTTTTATGGAACTCTTGTTTCAGTCTGTGTGTGTGTGTGTGTGTGTGTGTGATTTGACAATCAGTAATAACATAGGTGGATATGAAAAATTCTCTGGTTCACCTCTCTTTTTCAAACCAGAGTTTTATAGTTTAAATGAAAGTATACAGAAATCTTACAAATTTCCCTCATTTATTTCCTCCATTAGCATACTTCTATGACTCTTATTCCCCATACTACTTAGGTTTTCTAAAGCCTAACTTTAAATACTTCTTGCTAAATAGGACTTTAAACCACTTCTAGTACTAGGTAAGTTTTTGCATACGAGGTATTTGTGGAGTAGATACTGAAATTTGAATCCTGCCAAATTATTGCTAACTTGCCAACTGAAATACTGAGAGCTGGATTCCTCTCTCATCTGTATTTCAGCTAGTGTATTACAGAGTAGAAGGTTTTAGATGGCCACCTGAAAGGCCACCCAACTTATAGTTATAGAAAAGATCATTCTCTAGACTAGATCCGTTTAGAGAATGTTTTTAGTATAGTGAAAAGATAACAAGGCTAGGAATCAATGAGTCCTCTTGCAGATTCCAGATTTGTTGCTTATGTCTCAGTGTTCTAACCTGTACAATGTGGACAGTAATACCTTAATCATAGGATCATTGTGAAACTCACAACAATCTATGAGAACATCTTTTGTTCTGAAGTACTTTTTAAAAAATGATTTGAAGATAACGTAAATTTGGTATTGAATGTGTTATAAAAGCAAGCATATTGAAAGAAGTTTCTGCTGACACCAGTGACTGCGAATATCAAGTTCAACAAAGAGCTCCCTCCACACATCACCCTAACAGTAAAGACAGAAGGGTCAGGCCAGATAGTGAGTAATGCTGACAGAATAACTTCTTCCAGGATAATCTGGAAATATGTGATAGGGTTGTAAACCAGATTGTCAGAAATCTGGGACAAGTTTTTGCTTAGTTGCAAACACACACACACACACACATACTCCTTCGTTTGGCTGCCTGGGGAATATTAAATTTTTTAGACCTAAGAAGTTGTGCTTGGTAAGTAATGAACTTTATTTTAAAGATTAGCATGACAATTTGAACTAAACAATTCATTCTACTTTGACTCGACCTTTATGTACAATGCAATATCCCAAATAAAAAGTCTAGTTTTCTATTTATGACTAAGAAACTAAAAATATGACTTATAGTCTTATTCATTTTAATTCATTTCTGTTAGCCTTAAAGTACTTCTGATATGATATCATCGTAATAATCTTGGAAAAGACATCCCATAACAAGGGGAATGTAGAAAGCCATCTCTCTTTTAGAATTTCATCTGAGTCATAGCTGATAGAGCACCAGAGCATGCCCCATAATTCCATGTACTCCATGTACTCCAAATCACCATGTGTATTAAAATCTATAGATAATTGAATACCTAATATCATGTCTCCTTCACTACTTTCAGTATAAGCTCAACAGAAATTAGCAGTTACCATAGAAGTCGTTTGAAGGTAAATGCTTCAAGTTGTAATTATATTTAGCATCTCTGACAGGAAAGGACTTACGGTAAAGTAATGATACCTAAGTATGACTTTTCAACACCCCATCCTTACACTATGGTTATATCCCTGATTAGTTTCCACTGTCCTCTCCCACCTCACCTGGGGTCTCACTTATGTGCTACCCTTTCACTACATGATGGAGACTTTTGTGATTCAATGATGCTTGACTTGAAATATAGACATGGCTTTCATCTTATTTGTAGTTTACCTTTCTTTTCCAGACATTGAAGAAGGCACTATTTCATTAATATTTCTACTAGACTAAATAACTATATGATAGATTGCAGTCTACTATCTAGATTCAGGGATGGAGTCCAATTATAGGTGAAACTGGAGGTTATTCACTCAAGTAATCTACCAGTAAGTCGGATACCAAATGAATTTTCTTTGCTTTGATGAGTCTCTGTTCTGTTTTTATGTGCATCATTTTATATATTAGTCAGTTTGAAGGGAAGTACATCATCAAATTTATAGTAACAGCAGTTTTCTTTAAAGCACATCAACAGAGATGAATTGGCAGATTCCTGGTTCACCATCTTTTATACAATATTGCCCTCTATGGGAAGCTAAAATATTGAAGATTTTAGCAGGGTGATAAGCATATTCCTTGATACACTTCTGTGGTCATCACATGTTTCTTTTTCCCATCTTGATTTAATTGCTGAGTTCTTCCCTACCCTCTAAAAGACATAAACAGCTGAGCTGGCAAATAAATTTATCATTCTTTTATTATGAAGTGTGGTTACAGTATTATTTTACTTAATTTTTACATAACTCGTTTTACTTCTTTTTATTTATTTATCTTATATTCAAGTATTTGTTTTGTGCTTTTAGTAAAATATTTCTGTGTTCAGAATACTGCATCTATTTCCAGTTAATGTATAATCATTTTATGTATGATAACTCCTATTTGGAAAGGGAAAATCTCAATTACAGACTGAAAATCATATGATACTTATTATAATATAGAAGATAGACAAATCATACTCTGTGATGGAGCATTTAGAAATGACAGTGTCATTCTTTTGATTCTATAAATATCAATTAAATTAAATGTATATAATATAAGCATTTAAAGAAGACTATTCTTACCAAAATATTTTTGTTTGGAGTAATATTAGGGAGATTTCAATGACATGGGTTCTAAAAAGGAAAACTAATCTGCTTTTTTTTAATCCATGGGAAATTGCTTTATAATGCATCTTTGCATCTTTGTTTTGAAATTTGTTGTTGCTTCTTCAATTTGTGGAGTAAAGAACTGGTACAATGATTATGTTGAAAATGTATTTGTATGCAAAATATTAGTGCTCTCCTTTTCCCAGTTCCTAGCTCTGAGTTGCCACCATTTATTCATTCATTCATCTATTCATAAGTTTGGGTGGTTTTTTTTTTAAGTGCAAATATATGTTCTATGCCATGGTACTGATCCTGATATTGAGGCTATAAGTCTCCAAAGAAAAAAAAATATGATCTCTGTCCCCCCAAAACAAACACTTTATTGCTAAGATTATAATTAGGATGCAAAATTCGTGTGTGTCTTGCGGTGAGCATAGCATAACATATACAGTTGTCAAATCACTACATTGTATACCTAAAACTAATGTAACATTATGTATCAACTATACTTCAGTTAAAAAAAAATTAGTGTGTGTCTCTAAGACAGATAATGGTGGCAACATAGGGTTGTATACCTAAGCACTAGCTGGTTGTAGAAGACACGGCTGGGATTGCAGGTTATGGAGTACAGCCTGCCTCAGGACCTTATAACTTATAGGTTTACTTGCATCACTTCTCAAGTATAAAAGAGACTTTCAAACATTGCTGGATAGCTTTCAAACATCATGTTCTTATACAGTTGCACACGACTAACTCTCTCAACATCGCCCCCCTAAAAAACATCTCGATATTGAAACCAAATAGGAGTAAGAGTAGGAACATCCAGTGAATTATCCCAGAGCGATGATAACTTAGAGTGAGGCATTGGAGCTAACGGGACAGAAACTGATTTACAAAGCCTTGGTGAAACATTAAGATTTCCCATGCTGATCAGAGCATTAGTAGAAGTAGCTCATAAATGAGATGCTTTTCCCCAAAGGACTAGAGCAGACAGAAAACAAATGATATTGGGATACCTAGATAAAAGGAATTTGCTATCAGATGAAACGAAATACCCTATATGACTGAAAAAGTGTTTACAAATTTATTATCATGATGCTAGGATTGTGGTCCGCAAGTATGTTTCTCAGTTTGAACATTTGGGACTTAAATTAGAGGATATAAAATGACTTGATTTGTAAGGCCTAACTCAAAAGGAAAGTATCATTAAACCATAATGAAATTTTGGCAAACACATTACAAAGAAAAGAAAAAGAGATGAAGAAATAAAGTGAAACTGCCTATTGTAGATATCTCATTCATACTGAAGTACTTTGTGGTATTTAAAGATTCTCCTCTGATAAGAGCCTCCTCTGGAGTTGTGGCCTAATTAATGTACTTTATAAACTCTAACCATCTTTGTGTAGCCTCAAAAAGAGAAATACACTGAAAACTTCATAGCAGGGATTAGACCATGGAATAATTGTAAATTTAATTTCTACTGTCTTCTCTCACCTCACCCAGGGTGTCACTTGAGTGCTAACCCTTTCATTACACAACAAAGATTTTCGTGATTCAATGATGTTTGGCCAACATCTGCTGTCTATTAAGAATCATGTTCCTTTAGGCAGCTGTCAGTCAAACTGGAATTGGACTATTTAGACTGTTTTTTTCTCCTCACTTGTCCTATCAAGCTTTGCATCTTCAAAGGATTTATGTGAAGCATTAACATGCTGATTTGTCTCTTGCTAAAACAATGCGCTACAGTGTTACTGGCAAGAAGATTCTTTCTTTCAGCCTGTGGTTACCATTTTTTTTCCCTCCACTCAATAGCTTGCTAACAAGAGATCCAGATGTGTAATAAGATAACATTTAAGTCTGTGTCTGGAGTGCTTGTTACATAAGTAATGCTCTTTGACATTACTTTTTTCGCCACGTATATGATTTCTGTGGAGCAAAGCTGACTTTCTGCTGCTCCTCTCTCACAGGAGTTCTTATCTGAGTAATTACTTGCAGGAGGTGTTTTTTGGTTGTTGTTGTTGTTTTTTTTTTTTCCTTAAAAAAAAAAGTTTTTGTATTAGTCACTCATAGCTCAATTAGAGGCTTTTCCCCCCTGAAGGCATAAACTTTGAACACCGCAGTTTATTCTCTTCATGCTTTTTCCTTTAAAAAGGAGTTAGTAAGGGCCTTTTTGTGTTAGCTGAGACAACTAGAAAGTTCTTTGTGATAAAAAAAGAAAAGAAGGAAAGAAAAGGGGACAGAAAGTTGTATGGTGGTAATAGAATCCTGCATGCATAAATTTTAGTAAATTAAATTACTTATAATTATTCAAAATTGTCATTTTTGCAAAATTAAGGAGGTGAAAAATAAAAGGAGAAATAAATGTATATTTAAAACTATAATATCTTTGGTTTATAATATGGACATGCTTGTGAAGTGTTTTTTTTTAAGTAGGAATTACAAGGTACTTTGACATATTTCTTTAGCATTTTCTTTCCAAACTTCTGTTCATTTTAGATGGATGGATTTAGAACTTGCCTTTAGTAACAACAGAAAAGAGGTTAATAAGAAAGTAAATAATAAGTAGGAATTTTAGAAATTGTTAGATTTGCTGAATATTGCTGATCTTACAATATTTTTATTAGTAGATAAAAGTATCCTCTGACTTTGACTTGAAAATGAATTGACATATAAAACCAAAAAATGAATTTCCTTTTTTAATAAATATGCTAATTCTGTTTTGTTTCTTCTATTGAATAAATAGGCACTGATATATACTTTACATACTTTATATACATTTCAAGTGTGCATTATAAAATAGTTATGAAGTTTTTCATTTTTAAAATTTCAAAACCATGCATATGACACATTTTTTTGAACTTTCAAGAAGTCAGTTAAAAAAAAGAGGCTCTGATAGCAATTAAATAAAAATTAGGGGGATCGCCAAAAATGTGTTAATTCAGCAAATTCGACTCACTTTAATAAGGATCATTTAGGATTAGTATATGTTTGGAACTATGTCTGAATAAAGAGGACAAATTATATTGTACTTCATGGGGTGTCAAAAGAAAAATAATAGAATTTAACTATTAACATTTGGACAAATGCTTTGCATGATGTATATTATTTCAAGCTAACTGGAAAGATGCTACATCTGACTCATGTGCAAGGTCTATAAATTGACCTTGAACACAGGTAAAGTGACTAAAAATTACTTTGAGAAAGTAATTCTTCCCTATTGTCTCTTGCATGTTATATTCCCTCCTGGAAATACTCAAGATCATTTGCTTCATGTCCCCAACATGCTAGATTAGGAAATCATAAAAGTTAATAATTTCATAAATAAGTGTTTTTCAATCATTAGAAAATAAAATATACAAAGGGAATTATGAGCAAACTATTCAAGATACTTTTGGGATTATTTTCTTTTTATTGTTTAATATGGGCAGTGTGAATATTTCCAACTTTCTCTAGGAGTAGGAAGGAAAGCAATTTGTGGTTGGTTTCCATCATTTATACATGTGTACATCTGATGGGCCTCTCTGCCCCCAAGATTTATTTTATTTCTGAATAAATTATGAGAAAAGAATAGTATATATTTTTTCTTTTCCTACTATGTATTTGAAATCAGAATCTCAGATGTTTTTGTTTTTAACAGATATTTAAAGTATTTTATGTTAAAATTTTATGTTAAAAATATCCACCATTAATATTATATATAATGCTTTTACATTGTCAAAGTGCTTTCACTTTGTTATTCTACTCACTCCAAATAATAATGTTTCTTTAGTTACAACAATGTTTATGGAATGATATCAGAGAAAAAACTGATCCATTAATTTCACCTGTAATCAAACACAAATATGGTCATCATCAGTGCTGAGGATATAAATCCCATTCCATGTTTTAATGCCATGGTTTTATGATCAGAATCACTGTGTTGTCATTTAGTTGCAATAACTGAAATTACTCTGATAAAGTAGCATTCTTTATTAAGTTATGAAGTAGATATATGTTAAAAGGATAAAGAACTTAAGTATCTAAAAAAGTTTCTTTTCATTGTTGTATAGCTAAAACAAGAATGATGACTAAAATAAAGAGGAATTTTTTTTTTTAAGATTTTATTTATTTATTTGACAGACAGAGATCACAAGTAGGCAGAGAGGCAGGCAGAGAGAGAGGGGAGGCAGGCTCCCTGCTGAGCAGAGAGTCCAATGCAGGACTCCATCCCAGGACCCTGGGATCATGACCTGAGCCAAAGGCAGAGGCTTTAACCCACTGAGCCACCCAGGCACCCCAAGAGGAATTTTTAGTATAAGAATTTACATAAAATGGAAAACTTCAATTAGCTTTTTAATTTATTTTATTTTGTTTCTGAGCAGTTAATGTTTGGCATGATGCTGTTCTAATAATAATTATTTTATTAAGACATCACTAAAATGTTTAACTGCAATTTATCCATTTTGCATTTTGATGTGTATGACTATGGAAATTCTGATTTGATCTTCTAATGCATCTTTGCATTCTGAAGATTCTTAAAAGGTAGTAAGTATTCCTGGACTCCTCCTTGAGGAATTTTAAAATATAAATATTTCCTTTATTATACTTTTAGTCTATACCTCTGAAAAAATTACTGATACATGATCTATAATATACCTAGTGATGGTCTTTGTAAGTTATAAAACATCTGCTAGATATTCTTTAAATATGGTGAAATTTTTCTATCTTCTACCTAGCATATGTGTACAGCTAGCTACCTGACCTTCAAAACCTTACACAGTATAACATGAATAGCACTGAGTGCATTAATATCATTCACTCCAAAGACCCCATCATCAATAAATGCTGTATTTTGAGGGAGAGCCCCCCTCCCAGCCACCAGCCTGCAACATACAGAAAAGGTCAATCATACTGTTCCAGTAATTCAAGCAGAACTCTTTATAAGTAAAGACACACTCTTACCAGAAGGGCTCTTTGGGTTTGAGGAAAGTTTGTAGCTCTGTTCTCTAACCTGTAAGGGGTTTGGGTTGAATTGTCATGAGGACATCCTATTCCATTAGTTGAAATGGTGGAACCAAAAGAAGATACCAAAGCAAGAAGAACCCTGGGAATCGTGCAGCCTGAAATGAAGAAATGCATTCTAAAGCACTTTATTTTTATATGTGTGTATTTGAATGAAGTTCAAAAAAATTTACATAAAGCAAATAAATGTAATTTCTGTTTCTGAGTAAATAATGATTTAGAAAAAAAGCAGGTAATCTTCATTTTATGTTGCCAAGTAGAAAAATGAGACACAGAGACAACAATTTGTTGTTCATTCTGGGAATAGAAGAGAACCTTTCCATAACAATCCAGTAATTTACCTAAACTAATGAAACAATCCACACAACACAGACATGCATGCATGACTACTCCTTCTTTTCTTCTACCACTTATTATGGTCTAAAATGTTATTATTAATTTTAGGAGTCTGCAACTCACTAATATTTCTTCAAGCTTCTTATTGCTCATTGTTGACTTTTATAGAATTCATAATTCATGTGTTTGACTGGCACTCATTTACCACAGAAAACCCTGTCTCGAACTTTTCATTTTTACCCAATAGAATCTTTTGGTACAGTGTCATAGCTGCAAAGTGGAATTTTACTCTCGAGTTTCATGGAAATGGTCCGACTGTACAATGAAAGATTATGCAAATCCTCAAGGAGCATCTAATCAATCACCTTGGTGTGAGAGGAATGCAGCTGATCGCTGAATTAGCTTCTGTTGGAATGTATTCATGTGTAACATCCCACTGACTGCATGACATCACAACAGCTCCAGGTCCTTGAAAGTCTTGAGGATGATTAGCTGAAGGAATTGGCTGTTTCTGCCAATCATAATCCGGCAGAGCTGCCTTTATAGTTCTGGAGATGTGAGAGAAAGAGGGAGGGAGGGAAAGACCGACTACAGCTGAACAAGGAGCACAGCAGCAGTAGCAACAGCAGAGCAGAAGCAGCTGGTATTCCGGTGATTAAATAGTTCTCATAGCCTTTTTGCTGTACTCGGTCCGCTCCCTGGTGTAATTCTCGTGTCCAAGGAGGAAGCTGCATTTTAACGGTGTGCTGAACAGAGGTTTGAATCATTCCAGCTGGCTGCTTGTTTTGAAAAGGACAATGTGTGTATAAATAAAAAGAGACTGCTGGAAGAGTTCAGATACTAGGATTGGAGCTAAAAAGCGCTCTCGGAATATTGTTGAGGCAGATTGTATGAACTGAAAGCTCCTTCTAATTAACCTGGAGCCGAGTGAATCTGAATACTGGATATCTCACTTCTAACTCGGGATAAATTCAAGTTAGGATAAGAACAAAAAAAAAAAATTGAAATGCTTCTCTAGGTAAGTTCTTGCTTAATTTGCTGAAATTGAAGTGTGTGCAATAAATGAATATATGTTGCTTAGCTATGTAAACAAGTTGAACACAATAAAGTTTTATTTGTGAAAGATTTATGTAGAAGCAGATTTTAGTTTTAGACCAAATTCAATCTCTCTTTTCAGCATGTGTGTGCTTATCTGTCATTACTCTTTGTAGAAGTTATATTTGCACTATAAATGGAAAATACAGTCCTGCCTAAAAAAAGAGATAGAACCTGAAATATTTTTAACTGTTGTCAGAACATTTGCGTAATAAACAACTCACTTGATAACAATTTTAGCCTTTCATATTGAAAATGCCCATTTTACAAACTCAGCATTCAAACTGTGTGGTTATAAATGTTTCCCTGGAAAGTGTTACTGATAACATGGCATTCAAATTGCTCAAGATGGGAACTCCTCTCTTTGGGACCTGAGATTTATAGGCATGCCCTGTTCTAATGGTCTGCTTTAGATAAACAGCTGTCACAGACATTTGAAATTGTATGATACAGTCATAAATTGCTTTTAAAAAATAGATGTTTTTCTACTAGGTCCTATTAGGAAAGAAAAATAAATTCTCGGAATAATGTACGTCATATGCCTATGACTTAGATTCCCAAGAGCACAAAAGCTTTATGCTATACCTGTAAATACCTCCAAATTCTTCATATACAAATTAAGTTGGAAAATAAGAAATACTATTTAAATACGGTTTTATTCATCCCTTCCAATATCCCTGTTAGAGAATGCCAAATGAAAAGGAAACCTTAAGCCTGTATTTTCTTTGTAATGTGTACTGATTAATAAGCTACTGTATTTTTCAGAGTTATCATCATGGTATTTTCAAGTGATGATAGGTTATATATACTGTGAGTTCTAATATAACTCTGAAAAAGTTTCAGTAGTTTACACTTTATTATGTCTTTTTCAAATTCACCTTTTGCTTTGATGATGTCTTCTATCAGAATATTTTTCATCAGCTCAAAATCCTAAACATTTAAACTAAATTGCATACAGTTAATGATGTGTTTTCTTAATGATTTTAGTAATTCACTTTCTCCCCGACCTCATGGTTCAAATCCTGAGTTTCTTGCCACAAAAGGAAATTAATGAAGACAAAAGTTACTATAATTAGTTGAATTTCTCCAAAACTAGGAGGCAATTATTTTTCTCCACAGATTTAAAATGTGTTTATCTCAAAATAATAATTTTAAATCCTTTATTAAAAATACATTAATTAGCTATTTCCAGATGCCAGGTTGATGCTATGTTGGTCATGTTTTCTTCATGAAGCAAATGTATGTAGAGAATATAAAATCAAGCAGTTTAAACCTTCAACTGGAATTCATTCAAAAAAATAAGTGATTAGTAAGAAATATGTATTTGCTACTTACCATTTATCTCAATAGGAAAATGGGTATTAATACCATTTAACATCTGCTGTGACATTTTTATAATAATCCTGTGGCTATTTACCTTGTAATGATTAATATCACACAGAATATGATAGAAGTCTCATGATAAGCTAAGAGATTTTTAGAAACTGAACATTAAGCAGAATAGTCATTTTTTTTTACTGTATCTTAATGACAATTGATCATAACTAAGATTGAGGCTTAGAATCCTTTGAAAAAATGTATTGTGTATGATTTAATAACTCTAACATGAAAATTACCTCTTTTAGAGAGAAAATATAGATGCAATTTACAAACTCAGGCATCATTCTAAATTTTTTTAAAAAAGCAACAAACTGAAATTTAAATAAAAAGTTTTTAAAAAGCCAAAAACTTCATGAGGATTTTGACATTTCTTTTTAATAACTTGCAAACATATATAAATTGCATTTTGTTTTCTGCCAACTGAAGTTATTCTCAAAGAAATGTGTCCACTTAAATGATTTTCCTTGAATATCAAAATGAAGTAAATGGAAGCTATTTTATACATAAATATTTAAAATCATAATTTGGAATTTCTATATGTGATAGAATAAAAATACATGTTTATATATGTATTCATCTCAACAAAGGACAATCTTTTTCATTTTGTATGAGCATTAAAACTGTTGAAACTATTCTCTTCTCCTACCCAAAAATAATTTTGTAATTGGATTTAAAACAAAGTCAGTTTCTTAGTTCAAGTCTCAGTGTTAACCTTACTTCCTAAAAATGCTAAAGAAATGCTTCTGAACTAGTGAGATATTTGTCCTCAGTAGGTCTAATGTTTATATGATCCCTTTGCACATTCTGTTTGAATGGGAAGGGTGCCACTGAGAATAAAATCCAAAGATCAAACTTTCTGTGTTCCATGAGTAACAACTACTCAGGGAGAACAGAGAAGCATTTAGCATGCTTTGTTCAAACCAGAAGATTCTAGCTGATGCTGCCTCCCCAGATTAGGAAAGCAGCTGGGGAAACTTATAAAATAAAGCTAAAATATCAGCCCTGGCTGGAAGCCAAGACAGAGAAGCTGTTCACCCAGAAGGCTAATTCTTTCTGGGCTAAATTCATTGATAATGCATTATGTTTAAAGTCTAACCTGAAGTGTAACTTTTTTTCTCTAGTTCAAACCATGGGACATTCAAGAACAAATATACCTTTTGACTAGAGTAAATTTTAAAGTAATGAAGTTTTCTCCTGTATAAAGTTTGCTGTAGCAAAAATGTAAACAAATGTAGCAGAAATTCCTATGAAATGCAGTTTATACTTAAGATCATAAAAAGAAATAAAGATGAGATGTATCATCTAACCATTATCTTGGTGATGGCAGAGTGATCAGAGATGCCACCTATGGATGGCATGTCCAAAGGAAGAAATGGGAAGGTTTTATGAAAGCAACTCAGTAAAATTTACAGTAGAATTAGACATACTAAAACAGTTGTAGCATATATCTTATGGAGCTAAAGAACAAAAGAGAAAGTTAACTCTCAACCATTATGTACTCCAAATAAGTAGGAAAAAGGGGAACCATGTTGTCTGTTGATTTATTTTAAGTTTATGAAGTGAGATAAATGGGTCAGGTGTCAGACATAATGCTACTGCCTTCAGCCATCGTTGAATAACATTTAGCCAATGTTTTCTTTAACACATCAGGAAACTTTCACCTATGCTGTTACAGAGAGTGTTAAATGCACTCTTTTTAAAGTTATTTCAGCAAGGCTCAGAAGTTAGAGGTGTCAATTGCAATGCAGAACTTTTATAAAAACAATCCTATTTCCAAGCTTCTTTTATCTCAATTTTCTAAGGAATGCTATCACATCCTAGAGTTGACAAATATAGTTTCTTTTAGAATAGTATTGAATTGATAACAGATTTTTCCAAAGCCCAAAATAGTCTGGTAATGAAATCCAAACCCATCAATGGCTTTGTACATTTCAAAACAGATGTGAATAGTGAGGCACCTGACTGCCCAGTTAGTAGAACATACAACTCTTGATTTTGGAGTTGTAAGTTTGAGCCCCAGGTTGAGTGTAGAGATTACTTAAAAATAAAATCCTTAAAAAATGTGAATAGTAACACTCTCCATTCCTACTGATGTAAATGTTTTCCTTAATGTATTAATTTCCTTTCCCTTCTTATAATTTGTTTATATTCATGACTATTCATATAATTCAGGCCGTGGAAAATATTATAACAAAACAACCTGAATGTAATAAACTAAATGTTCCCTTTCAAGTGACACATTAAGGAAATTTGCATATATAGCCTACTTCAGAAATATTTTTTCAAGAGATATACTTAAGAATACTTCATTAATACTAAATGATAATCATAATTAATTAATTAGAACTAAGGAAATATGTGAGAAGAAAATAAAGGTTAAAAAGATTATGTTTGAGGGCGCCTGGGTGGCTCAGTGGGTTAAGCCGCTGCCTTCGGCTCAGGTCATGATCTCAGGGTCCTGGGATCGAGTCCCGCATCGGGCTCTCTGCTCAGCAGGGAGCCTGCTTCCCTCTCTCTCTCTGCCTGCCTCTCTGTCTACTTGTGATCTCTGTCTGTCAAATAAAAAAAAAAAATCTTTAAAAAAAAAAAAAAAAAAAAGATTATGTTTGAATGCTTGAGAACTTAATTTGATGATGTTCTCAGGGTATCTTAAAAAACAAAAGTGATAACTTCATTAAATTGCAGAATTGAGACTTCTGTACCACTCTCATTTTTTACACTTCTTTGAAATTATTGTTTTAAATATTTGAAGTGCTCAATAAAAAGGTAACTTTTTTTCAAAGATTTTATTTATTTATTTGATAGAGAGAGACAACAAGAAAGGTAACACAGGGTGGGGGGGTATAGTGGGAGAGGGAGAAGCAGGCTCCCTGCTGTGCAGGGAGCCGGAGGCAGGGCTCGATCCCAGGACCCTGGGATCATGATCTGATCCGAAGGCAGACACTTAAGGACTGAGCCACCCAGGTGCCCCAAGAGGCAACTTTTAATAAGCTAACACACACACACACACACACACGCACAAACATTTTTTTTTTCCCCCCAAATTAAAAGACAGTGCCCTTTCAGACATTCTATCATTAGGTGAACTTGTGTTGTGTCTTATTTAAAATAGTTAACCTCCATATTACAAGACTTTAATGGAATTTGTCTTCATACCTTGTGGAAGCTGAAAGTCAGTTGGCCAGGTTCAGTATGTTCAAGCAGAAAGTAAATGTAAATACACTTCTTTAATCACTGTTCATCTGTTCCTTTCCTCTTTTCTTTCTTTTTCTCCTTTTTCTTTTTTCTCTTTCCTTTCTATTTCCTCCTTTTCTCTTTCTCTTCATTTTCTTCTCCCTCCCTTTTTCCTTATTTATTTCCCCCCTTCCTATCTCCCTGACTTCCTTCCTTCCTTTCTGTCTTCCTTCCCTCATACTTTCCTTTCTTCTCTTTATTTTCTGTTCATTTTGGCCACATCAGCTTCAAAGCTCTCTTGCAAAATCCAGGAGTAAACCACTCATGTTTAGCATAGTAGTGATTATTTATCTAATGGCCCAGTTTGAACATGGCAGTGGGTGGGAAAAATGCACATAAAAAGTGACTAAACTACACTGAACAATAAAAGAAAGGTAAGATGGGATGCGAAATTCATGTCAAAGAAGTAATGATGTCAACCTTAAAATATTAGCTGTTCTCCCACCTATGAATTTCCATTTAATTTACTAAATTCTTTAAGTAGAATCCCTTTTCTTCTTTTCTATATACTTCCCTTTCATTGGCAGTGGAATCTTTCTCATGCAGCAAATGCAGCTTAGTGGCAAAAATAAAATAATAATACATGTAAATAATCCTTATACTAATATTTTAAATCCCCACAAATCATTTTTATATTTAGTAGTTTAAACATAGTAGCATTCATATGCAGCCCAAAGGCTGACTGCTATACTAATGGAAGAAGGAGAGAGAAGGGAAAGCTATTTTGCACATTAACATGCTTTGGCTTGACTCCATTCCTTAATCAGAAATTCAGTTGTAGACTGCTGATCCACAGAATTTGTCATATTTCATCAGATATCTCAAAAGAGTTCTTCTTAAGGTACTGAATAGTCTTTCACACCTACGTAAAAATCACTTAAACCTCAGGAATAAATATAGCTGCACTAAGGATTAATACCAGGAAAGGAAACAGATGCAGAGATGCATATGCTCTTGTGAACACATATAAAAGTCCTAATTCTATTCATTACTCTGAAGTGCAAATGAGTAATGAGAATTAAAATTTAGTTATTTTTGTTTCCCTATCAGTTTTTCTGTAATAGTTATATCAATCCAACTGATACACATACTATAAAAGGTAAAATAAAACACAGGCAAACATTTAAAAAGCCTTAAGTATTATGGTTCCTGATATCTCAGTTTGAAAATCTGCTTTCCTTGGAATAGAGCATTTTCTTAATAACCACAAAAATGATGCTCAAATTGGTCAATCGAGGTTGAACTCAATTTAGTACTTAAGTTACTCTATTTTTCCACCTGGACACATTTTTCACTTTAAATAGAGAAAATGGCTTTTCATGTTTGTTCAATAATGTCTATAGTGATAATGATAAAATTATCTATTATTTTAAATATGTGCCAGCCACCATTCAAGATATTAGTGTGAAGAAAATATCTCTCAGGAGGCTTGTGTTGGGGGGGAGGGAGACAAGCAGTAAACAAATAAAGACACTATGATAGGGCTGTAAGTACTTTGAAGATGAATAGATCAAGGTGGTGGGTTAAAGGGTGTTAGTGAAAGCTGTAAGAGCTGATCAGTAAATATCTTTCTGATAAACTGACACTCGGAAAACCTATTTAAAAGTTATATGCCAAACTGAGAATATTGCTTCAATCTTGTAGAAAAATGTGACAAAGAGCAACAACTTACTATAATATGATAGCTGACAAGGTGAATTTTTATTCTGCCAATTGATTATTATCTTCAATTCTGTGAAATTGTTTGGTAAAGTTTAGGATATGCCACACTGTTTAATGTTGCTTTCTCTGTAAAGCAGAAAGACCATCAGTTTTAGAAAATGTAATTCTCAACTTTGCTTCTACTCTTTACATTTTTAAGGTATTTAAAAAGTAGTGAGTAAATATTTCAAATTGTTGTATCTTTCCCTACAGCTTGAAAGTCAATGCTATTATTGAGACTTATGTAGCAGAACTAGTCCCCTGTCTCATTCTCACAAATCAGTGGGTATAAGAAACAGTATTCCAAAGATCACTCAGTTGGCTGGAGTAATAGACTTACATTGCTATTACAGAGGGATAAATGTAATTATTGAATTTTTTAAAAAAAATTCACCAATTACAAAAGGATTTCAAACTCAACAAGCACCAAAAATATGATAAGGCTAATACAGTATTAATGAAACTTAAAATGAATTAATGAAATCAAAGCACCAAAGTCAAGGAAACAATGATCAGTAATCTTCCTTGGCAGAGGTCTGACATCATGTGGCCTATTTGCCAATGTCAGGTTCCTACCATCTCATATTAGAAGCAGTCTTCCCTGACCTTCTTCCTCCATGGTAGATCATTGTTTCTGCTCCTCTCTCACAGTTCTATTACGGTACCTATTGCCTTAGGGTATAAATACTGTATATGTATCAGTGCCCCCACTTAACAAAATATTCCGATAGCATGACTGCTTAGGGAGATCTTCACCTACAGGCAAATAGCAAGCATTTGATAAGTGTAAAATGTGAGGCACGTTCTATGAGCAACAGTTGAGGAAACAGTTTTTAAAGAAAAAAAAAAGGACTGTTGAAGAATAGTATAATCACTTTTACATGTTGCAGAAGGGTTAGTTGTTTTTTTTTTTAATGAAAGTGGACTTTGTTTTATATTATATGACACCAGAGGACTAATATATGAAAGATATTGGGAGGCTGTTTCTATGCAAAATCAGGAAGAACAACACATCCTAAAATCAGTGAGATTCTAGTCAATCAAAATAACCACCACAGGTTGGAGTGCTGCTTATCCAGAAGACTTCTCTAGAAGGTATTTCTTCCTTAGCAGGACATGGTTGGTGAGGTTTCTTATGTTTTTCATTATGTAACTATAAAGGAGTGTGGATGAAGATTTTACAGTGATCATGCTACCCACCTAAAAACAAGCTCTAGGAGTTGGTTCAAAGATCGGTCAACAAATTTTAAGTAAATAACAATCGAGTAAAATTACATATCAGGAATGTATTTCTCAGGACATGTTCTAGAATGCAAAAGCAACTTCACAAAAGAGTAATTTTACAAAGTGTATAATCTGTTGAAGATAATAAAATAATAATTAAGTGAAGGATTGATTTTTAAAAATTTAAATATATTAGTTTGGTTCCTCTTTTGAGCCAGTCCAAGAAAGAAAATTTCTACAGATTAGATGCATGAATAAGAGAGATACTTCTAGCCTCTATGAACTTTTTTTTTAAAGATTTTATTTATTTATTAGAGAGAGAGAGAGATCACAAGTAGGCAGAGAGGCAGACAGAGAGAGAGGAAGGGAAGCAGGCTCCCTGCTGAGTAGAGAGTCCGATGTGGGGCTCGATCCCAGGACTCTGGGATCATGACCTGAGCCGAAGGCAGAGGCTTTAACCCACTGAGCCACCCAGGTGCCCCTCTATGAACTTTTAAATGATAAAGAATATAGAGATTGTTGGGCTGAGTTGTGAAGTTTAAGCTCTATTAGAGAAGAATTGCAGTCATGTAAACAAATGCGAATTGATACAAAGATGAGTTAGCATTATGACATAATAGAAGGCAAGAGGTAATGTTGAATTCCACCAAAGTTGGATTCTAATTCTAGCTTTGCCCTCATGTGTAGTATAACCTTGAAAAATCTTATTAACTCTTCTGTGCCTCAGATTCATGATCTGTGAATGGAGATAATAATACCTACTTCATAGAACTGCTGGAAAAGCTAAATGTGATAATAAATATGAAGTTCCTAGGACAAAGTTGGAAACATGAGAGGTGTTAAATTAATGGAATTAAGTATTAATTACATGCATCAGTACTCTGACTTTGGCCTGCAAGGTAACATTTTGTACTGATTTAAAGCAACCCCTAGTGTAAGTATTGACTATTTTCAATCCCCTTCACTTGTAGGTAATGATCTAAATCACGTTTTTGCACTGTCTTTCCTGTATTTTTATTATATATGAATATTAACAATATTAAATGAAAGTTAAAGGATCAGAGATCATTGACTAACATTTTAATCTGATTCATCAGATTTTCAAAAATTAACTCACATTCAAATATCTTGAGGAAAACAGACCATAAACCAGAGGAAAATACCATCAGGAAAAAAAGTGCTAAATAGTTTATCTTAATTTTCTGGCATGCTGGTGTAAGGAAAAACATGGGTTTAGAAGAAGACAAGAAGGCAAAGATTCAGAAACTGAAGCTGGATAAAATTAAAACAAATACAAATGTTACTTAGTTTGCAATTTTATCTAGTAAAACAGTAAAAAATATTTCAGGTGGTGTCTATATTGATATATTTTCTAGAACTATTACAAAAGTTACTTATGAATGTTTTAAAAGAATGCTAGGCACTGAACCAAAATAATTCACTTAGGATGCCTCTTTGGTAGAAAATACTGGGGGTTATAAAATGTAAAACATTTTGTTGACCTTCAAGATATCTCTGGGGGAAAAAAAGGAATAGGGAAAATGAAAAAAAAATGGTTTTGTTTTACATGTGGAAACTGTGCAAACATGCAGAAACTATGCTGCTACAAAATTGTATGCAATTGTTTACTTCAAATTTCTTGAACAGTTTTCTGACCAAGAGCTTGTGCAAGTTGTAAGTGGGCAGAATATTCATTCTAGAGGCTTCTCCACACCTCTTGCACTCACACAAGGAGAAACACAGGCAAGCTTGTTAACTACTACCTCATTCCCACTAATGGCAAAAATTGCTTCCACAGAAGCCTCTGGACAATAGATTTAACTTCTCCAAATTACTAATGTTGACTCAGACTGAGAGTAAAAACAATACAAAATATATTTTAAGTTTTGCCCCAAATGTGTTAGTGTCTTAAATTGACCTTAAATTTTCCATATGTAAAACCAGACCACTCCTCCTATTCTTTTTTCCCCAAGATATTTTGAAGATCAACAAAATGTTTTATATTTCAAATTCTTGCAGTATTTTCTATCAAATAGGCTTGCTAAGTGAATTATTTTGGTACAGTGCCTAGCATCGTTTTAAAGCATTCATAAGTAACGTTTGTAATAATTCTAGATTCCAGTCATCAAGTATTAAAATAGGAGCATCTTGAGAAACATTGCCTCTGACAAGTAACAGAATGCTTGAAATCACTCCAAGTCTCTCCCCATAATTTTTTATTATGCTTTTTCCCAAACTTTCAGAACTGTGCATCCTGAATTAGTTTTGAGTGGGAGGAGGAAATTCTATATGGGATATATTTACATGTGACCACCCATTTTATTTCTGGTTGATGGCCAAGCTAGTGTTTTATTCTGCAGTATCTAAAAGTTAAAAGAACATAAAATATGAAACAATTAGATTAAAAAACAACAAGCACAGATTATCAGTGAAATTGAATGGAGCATGTATCCCTTTGGTAAAGAATTATCTGACTGCTTTGTGCTGTGTAAAATCATGAATGCTCTGAAATAAGAGAAATATGTAAAAGATGGAAATCGTAACTAAAAGATTTATAAAATCTACAGTTATGAGATTAAATCACCAAAAGAAAATGATCAGTATTTCCATTTCGGTAGAGTTCTTTATGAGTCTTGTGCATGGCAATGAAATTCTACTTCTTGATATTTAGGGTTCCAATGCAGAATGGTGGCAATGGAGGAGGTCTAGAATCAATCAGAAAATGTGGGTTCACTTAGCCATGTGAAGTTATACAAGTTTTGTCTTCTATGTATTAAATTTTCCATTTATTCATTCCTTGAGTTATTTGAATAATAATTTGATAATTGGTAATTATATCTATTTATACATAAGGTGTATATATATATATATATATATATATATATATATATATATACACATAAAATAAAGGGGTCCTAGTTGAAAAGGGTTTATTATTATAACAAGAAGCTCAAAGTCAGTAGTATATGTTTTACACAGTATTATCCTGATAGTGAGATAACATAATGGAAAAAACAGTCCTTACTAGAACTTCCTATAAACTAGATAAGAGACAACAGTTATACTGCCCCAAACCAATCTAATTTTTCTCCAGGCATTTATGTATTAACTTGACTGCATTAGGGATTTCTAGGTAAGAAAGTTGGTGGTAGAGAAATGAAGCTTGTGATAAATGAATTTTAAGAGGTAATAATCTTTTGTTCTTTCTGATGCAGACAAATTCTATGATAGTGACCAAGTGATAGCTTACCTAAATTCAGTAAAAGAATAATTAAAACATCAAAAGTATGTCTTCTAAGAGATGCTAGACATTAATGTAACTTGTGAATGTAAGTTGTACTGTTAGTAACATATTCTAGTCACAGAGATGATTAATATATTTCTTATAATTTATAGTTTAATAAATTCTGATTCCTTGAAGTTAAGCTTCCATGTTAAATATTAGGCAAAATTATTTTTCTTTTTCTGCTACTCAGTAATAGGTCAAGAAGTACATTTCCACATTGTATTTTCATTCATTCATCAATATACATTGGAGTTTCCTTGCCTATAAGAACATGAGGGCTAAGTGAACATTTTATGTTTCATGGATAACTTCTTCCTTGATTGTCTTCTGAGACAATTAACAAGGATGCAGAACCATACTAAATATAATAATGTTTTTTTAAGAAGGATTATTGAACTAAACCAAAGCAATTACCAGTCAATAGCAATCATTTTATTGCTGTTGGCTGTAAGTTGATTTAACTAAAATGTATAGAGAAAAGCATAGAAAAAGAACAATGCATTGGGATTCTAAGGGCAAAATTGGTCATCACTCCTCTGCCTGATCCTGGATCTTGGTTTTCTCTTCTCTTTCAAGTCTCTCTTTCCTCCTCAAAATCCAACTCTCTCATCCATCAGTGATTAGAACAATTGACTTCCCTCTTTATATCCTCTCCTAATGAGTAAAGAATCCACAGGACTCTTTCCTTTCTCTGAAATCTTGTAGCATATCCTTAGAGTTCTTTCTTTGCTGATAAGCAGGTAGTCCTCATGACATCAAGTTTGTGCTCCTATGAACTCTCTCACTTTTTTTTTTCTTTTTATTTGCAGGTTTTCTGAACTTGTTCACCACCTACTACCTTCTCAACTCACTTTAATCTTTTACTTGACTTCATTACACCAATGGGCATTTGCTAAGGTCACCAAAACCAAGGTTAATTTTCAGTATATTTCTTGACTTAAAATAGCATTCAGTTCTTGCTCAGAAGTATTTGTGTACCTTTGCTTATAGCTCATGGCTCTCTTCCACTAACCACACTTCATTCAGTTTAAAGGTTTTAATGGTATATACCTCTATCATTGTACTGTACACACTGTTCCTTAGCTTTCTCACTTGACATTATAGCTTTTCTTACTCCTTAATTTATAATTCCAGCACAGAGCTTAAATTCCATTATGATTTATGGCTTAGTAGAAGACATTCCTTTTGAATATCTCACAAGTGTTTCAAAAATAATATATTACATTCTACTCATTTTTCTCTTCTCACACCTTTGCTAGCATATAACTTTGTACTTTCCCTAGTTTGTACATACCATGTTCTATTGTAATTTGTATTCAAGTGTGTCACAGAATGGATTCTCATTGCTTTTAAAGAGCAGAGGTAATGTTTCTCAGTGGATAGTACATCTGGCACTTGGTAAGCATTCAAAAGTACTGAATGAATGACTGAAAGGCTGAAGTCTTGGGCAATTTTTACCCCTCTAGATCCATTCAATCACCAAGTCATGATACTTCTATTTCTTATGTGACAGAATAAAAATAATTCATATGAGAGTATTCACAACCTTGTCCCTCTAACAAATAGTATTAAATTTTTTCCATTTCCCCCCACTAAAGAGAAGGGTATCTTGCTTTTTGACTGTGAGGTTAATTGATAATATAATAGGGTCTTAGAGAGAAAGGGTAAGAGGAAAGGAAGGGAAAAAACAGTGAAGCAGGTGGCAGAGATAAAATTTTGTCATGTGAGAATTTCCAGAGTAGCTTTGGGGTATAGGGGAAATGGAGAGTAGAAAAACCAACGTTTTAGAAGTGCCATTTTGTTTTATGACTTGGAACTCTTTAGTGTTGTTTTAAAAATGTGGGTAAATAAAAAAAAAAAAATGTGGGTAAATAAAAGAATTCCTTTTAAATAAATTATTGTGGCTCTTATTTTGTGCTTCTTAAATGATTCCAACCATGCTACCCACAGTGGCTACAAAATTATAAGAGCTAGAAAGTTATATAAAAACACTGTGAAACTGCTTTTGCTTTAAAAAAATTTAACTTTACTTTTTAGAGTAGTTTTAGGTACCCCCCCAACATGTGCACATGCTATCCTTCTCCACCACCAATATTCCTTAAAATTGATGAAACTACATTGAAACTTTGTTATCACCCAAAGTCCATAGTTTACATTAGGGTTTACTCTTGACGTTATGCATTTTCTAGAGTTTGGCAAATATATAATGAATGTATCCACTGTTTTAGTATCAGAAAGAATAGTTTTATTGCCTTCAGGATCCTCTGTGCTCCACCTATTCATCCCTCCCTCACTCCTCCAACCCCTGACAGCTATGGGTCTTTTTACTGACTGTAGTTTTGCCTTTCCAGATGCTATGTAATTGGAATTATACAGCATGCAATCTTTTCAAATTGGCTTCTTTCATTTGGTTTGATGCCTTCATATATTTTTGTAGCTTGATATCTCTTATCTTTTTAGCCCTAAATAATATTCTATTTTACAGATGTACCAGTTTGTTTATCCATTTACCTACTGAAGGACAACTTGGTTGCTTCCAAGTTTTGGCAATTGTGAAGGAAGCCGCTATAAACAGCCTATGTAGGTATTTGTGTGGACATAAGATTTCAACTGTCTTGAGCAAGTAACAAGGAGCTCAACTTCTGGATTGTATAAGACTATGTTTAACTTTGTAAGACACTGTCAAAGTGTCTTACAAAGTAGCTATGCCATTTTGCATTACTGCCAGCAATGAATAAGAGTTCCCTTTGCTCCACATCCTCCCCAGCATTTGGTATTTTCACTGTTTTGGATTTTAGCTATTCTAAAAGGTAGTAATAAGCATATTATTATTTTAATTCATAATTCTCTAATGACATAGGATGAAGAGCCTCTTTTTACTGCTTATTTGGCATCTGTATATTTTCTTTCATGAGGTATTTGCTCAAATCTTGGGCTCATTTTTTATTCATTTTCTTATTGTTGAGTTTCAAGAGCTCTTTATATGTTTTGAATAAGTTTTTTTAATCAGATATTCCTGTTTCAAATATTTTCTTCCAGTATTTAGACTGTCTTTTTTATTCTCTTAACAGTGTCTCTCACAGAGAAACTTTTACATTTTTATTTTACTGAAGTCAAATTTATCAATTCTCTTTCATGGATTGTGCTTTTGTTGTATCTAAAAAGTCATCACCAAATCCAAGATCATCTAGATTGTCTCGTGTTATCTTCTAAGAGTTTTATAGTTTTTCTGTTTGCTTGTTTTACATTTATGATTTATTTTTAGGTAATTTTTGAGAAGGGGTGAGGTCTGTGCATACATTCCTTTGTTTTGTTTGTTTGTTTGTTTGTTTTGGTATGTGGATGTACAGTTGTTTTAGTACCATTTCCTGAAACTATCCTTTCTCTATTAAATTGACTTTGCTCCTTTGTCAAAGATCAGTTGACTATCTTTGTGGAGTTTATTTCTAGGTTCTCTAATCTGTTCCCTTGGTCTGTTTGTATGTTCTTTTGCGAGTACCATACCGTCTTGATTTCTGTAGCTACTAGTGAAATTTGAAGTTTGTTAGTGTCAGTCCTCTTTTGTTCTCCTTTAGTGTTGTGCTAGCTATTCTGAGTCTTGCTCTCCGTATAAACTTTGCTTCTTATTTTTAATCTCTATTTCTATTGTCTTAAATATTTATCTGAACTATTGTAATAAATTCTTTTTTTTTAGAAGATTTATTTATTTTAGAGAAAGAGAACAAATATGATTAGGGAAAAGGACAGAGAAAGAAAGAGTCTCAAGCAGACTCCTTTCTGAGCATGGAGCCTGGCTAGGGTCTCGATCCCATGACCCCACGATCATGACCTGAGCCCAAATCAAGAGTCAGATGCTTAACCAACTGAGCCACCTAGGTGACCCTAATGTAATAAATTCTTAACTGAGTTTATATACTGGCATAAATATTCCATAGACAAGAAAAACAGTGTGACCACATGCAGGGAAAAATATTACTGAAGGGATGTCTCTAAGGAGGAGGTGAATAATACACAAGTCAATGGTTGTCATTAGCCAGAATGGATAATTCATCCAGTGGAGAATATCTACTCAAATGAGTGGGTAAGTGTGGTAAAAAGAACTTACAGAAATTCTTTTATTCTTGCTATTGTGTTCCCTGTGAAATAAAAAACAAGATCATCAGCTGAGAATGAGGAAAAGAAAAGAAATGTTGGAAGTTTGAAGAGAGAAGAAAAGGGTACTTAATAGTCATCTAGGAGAAGACATAGTTTAGGAACTGAGAAAATACCGGATGGTTGCCAGCAGCATTAAAGACCCATGTGAAGCCTTTGATCATAAGTTTAAGAGGTGAATAGTCTGTTTGGTGAAATTCTATTCAACTTCGGAGTTGCAGACGCAGATTTAATGGATTGTGGGATTTAACCAGTGTTGTTTAGACAAATGTGCATCATAAAATAAGAAAGGATAAGAAGGTTTGAGAGTATATAAAAAGAAATGAAAATAATGATTGGTTAGGAAATTTAAGCTGGGCAAGAAGAAGTGTAAGACCAAGAGAGAGAAAGAAAAAGTGAAAGGTCCAGGGCTAAAAAATGTTAGGGGTTTGAAATATTGTTGAAGTTGGGGCAGTAGGTGAAGTGAGCTAAAAACATAGGGATTGAGATTAGATAGCAAAATATATAAAATCAATATTATGAATTTGTTACAGTTATACAGTTATGTGTTTTAATGAAAAGATCTAATGTATGACTGAGACTGGATGGCAATTGTAGAAAGAAAGGCAAGAGAATTAGAGAGGGACTCAAAAACTGAGAGTATAGTGTTGAAAGAATTATATGAATATCTAGTAGTTTTAAAAAGTGAGAGTTATCCAAAAACTAAGATTTTTCTAGGATTAAAGGAATCTAACCCAGGCATTAGTTAATAACTGCTTTAAGAAGAGGTAGGGTGGTATAATCCTATTAGATGAAAATTAGAGGTTTTTAATAGAGTAGGAAAAGAGAATAATCTTAAAGTGACAATAAGGAAAATAAGGAACAAACAAGGCATCTAACCAACCTCCTGACCTAATCGTAGGAGAACAAAATGTGAAAATATGACTATCATCAGAGGGCTCTGAGGTCTTTAGGGGAGAGCCAGGTTTCAGTTAGGAGTAGGAGATGAAGAAAACTTTCAGAGAAGAGTTTCACTATATTATATATGGAAAGAATTTTGCTAATAATTGACCATGTATTCTGATTAGCACAATGAAAGATTTCAAGAGGTCAAGAAGATTGTGAATGGGATCACAAAAGTATTTTTTTTAATTTAATTTTATTTTTTTTCAGTGTTCCAAGATTCATTGTTTATGCACCATACCCAGTGCTCCATGCAATATGTGCCCTCCTTAATACCCACTACCAGGCCCTCCCAACCCCCCAACCCCTCCCCTCCAAAACCCAGTTTGTTTCTCATTCCCCAGTACCTCATGGTTCATCTCCCCCTCCGATTTCCCCCAACTCACCTCTCCTGTCCTTCACCCAATTTCCTCTGTGTTATTCCTTATGCTCCACATGTAAGTGAAACCATATGATAGTTGACTCTCTCTACTTGACTTATTTCACTCAGTATAATCCCCTCCAGTCCCATCCATGTTGATACATGAAATGAAATATATTCATCCTTTCTGATGTCTTCTTTGGAGAAGTGTCTGTTCATATCTTCTGCCCATTTTTTGATGTGATTATCTGTGTTTTATGTGTTGAGTTTGAGGAGTTCTTTGTAGATCTTGGATATCAGCACTTTGTCTGTAGTGTCATTTGTGAATAGTTCTCAGGGTCCTGGGATGGAGGCCTGTATCCAGCTCTCTGCTCTGCAGGGAGCCTGCTTCCTCCTCTCTCTCTCTCTGCCTGCTTCTCTGCCTACTTGTGATCTCTGCCTGTCAAATAAATAAATAAAAATCTTTAAAAAAAAAATCCTAGAGGAGAACATAGGCAGTAACCTCTTCGACATTGGCCACAGCCACTTCTTTAAAGACATGTCTCCAAAGGCAACTTCTGGGACTTCATCAAGATCAAAAGCTTCTGCACAGCGAGGGAAACAGTCAACAAAGCAAAGACGCAACCCACGGAATGGGAGAAGCTATTCACAAATGATACTACAGACAAAGGGCTGATATCCAAGACCTACAAAGAACTCCTCAAACTCAACACACAAAAAACAGATAATCACATCAAAAAATGGGCAGAAGACATGAACAGACACTTCTCCAAAGAAGACATACAAATGGCTAACAGACACATGAAAAAATGTTCATCATCATTAGCCATCAGGGAAATTCAAATCAAAACCACACTGAGATACCACCTTACACCAGTTAGAATGGTCAAAATTAACAAGACAAGAAACAACAAGTATTGGAGAGGATGTGGAGAAAGGGGAACCCTCTTACACTGTTGGTGGGAATGCAAGTTGGTGCAGCCACTTTGGAAAACAGTGTGAAGCTTCCTTAAGAGATTAAAAATAGAGCTACCCTATGGCCCTGCAATTGCACTACTGATTATTTACCTCAAAGATACAGATGTAGTGAAAAGAAGGGCCATCTGTACCCCAATCTTCATTGCAGCAATGGACACAGTCGCCAAACTGTGGAAAAAGCCAAGATGCCCTTCAACAGATGAATGGATAAAGAAGATATGGTCCATCTATACCATGGAGTACTAAGCCTCCATCAGAAAGGATGAATATATTTCATTTCATGTATCAACATGGATGGGACTGGAGGGGATTATACTGAGTGAAATAAGTCAAGTAGAGAGAGTCAACTATCATATGGTTTCACTTACATGTGGAGCATAAGGAATAACACAGAGGAAATTGGGTGAAGGACAGGAGAGGTGAGTTGGGGGAAATCGGAGGGGGAGATGAACCATGAGGAACTGGGGACTCTGAGAAACAAACTGGGTTTTGGAGGGGAGGGGTTGGGGGTTGGGAGGACTTGGTAGTGGGTATTAAGGAGGGCACATATTGCATGGAGCACTGGGTGTGGTACATAAGCAATGGATCTTAGAACACAGAAAAAATAAAATTTAAAAAATAAATAAATACATTCCAGTTACTTAACATACAGTGTAATATTAATCTCAATATTACAAATATAGAATAGAATTTAGTGATTCAAGCCAGTGCGTGAAGCAGCAGATCCAGAGATGATTCCCCTTAAGTTAGGCTGTTTTCATCCACAGCCATGTTCCAGAGGCATCAGTAGCAGTGTCTGCCCACATTTCAATACTGGCAATGAAGATTGTGCAATATTTGGTTATAGCCACTTTTTTGAAAAGGAGCATAATGATGATGATGATGATGATGATGATGATGATGATATGTGTGTGTGTGTGCGTGTGTGTGTGTGGCCTTAATCACAGCATAAGCACATCGATGTGACTAAATCTAATTAAGAACTATTTTTTTGGAGTGCATTTTCAATCACCTTGATGTTTCTATTCCAGTTACAGTTTGTAACATATTACTATCTTATTCAGTACCCATCTATGATATACTCTGTGATACTAGACATGATTTTTTAGTTCCTAAAAGTGCTTTTCTTCAACAAAATTTTAATTACTAATTTAGGAAAATCAGCTTTGGAAAAAAACCTCAAAACATGTGTAGAAGTAAATTTTATTATACATTTGTAAATAGTACTAAGGATGATTAAGTTGATATTTCAGCGCATGTCCAACTTCCTAATGATCCATTATCTTTTAAATCATCTGCAAAGCAGCTACATATAAGAAGGTATTTTTATACATTCTCAGGTAAACAATAAATCATAATGGAAGCACATAATGTTACAATTCTAAGATGTAACTGTGAGCAGTAGAAATTAGTGTCTAGAAATCTTTGCTATTATGTCATAATTCCATTCTAAACAGAAATTGTAATCACAATTTTAAGTTATTTGAATGTAGTTCTTATTTTTTATATTTCCACATCAGAACTGAGAACTTAGAGTAAACTGAGAGACAACCTAAATCATTGTGCACACTTTTCTCTTTTGTATATAAGTTTGTTTATTATTCATTTTAGGTTATTTCTTTGCTCTTAAGATATGAAAAAGAACTAATCATTTAAGAAGATTCAAATTTTTAGAAATCATGTGTTTTGGGGCAAATAAAATTAATGTGCAAATGTGTTTAGATAATAGAGAAATGTGAAACTCTATATCACCCTTTTTAAAAAAAATTTTTATTAAGAAATAAAATACATTTCAGAGAAAATAATTTGGAAACAATATATGGCAAAGCTGGTTTCATACAGCTTTGAATTACAGATATTATTCTTCTATTTCCTTAAAAAAAGATTTAGATCTTAAAAGTTCACCAGATCTAGCAAGATATCAAGCAGAAGTGATAATTCATTTATTCCTTTCTTGGGTTCTTGGGTACAGCAGAAAAAAGAAACAGAAGATGAAGAAGAAGTAATGATGATGATAATGATTTCAATAAAAAAATTAGAATTTAGAAACAGGATCTTACAAGCAATATAATATCGGTTGTTTATTACAAATCTAAAGAAGAGAATTGACTAAATGTATTTGATGTAAAATTGTGACGTAATTGATGTTTTGATATTAGGAATAACTGATATTTCTCTGATGTCAACAGTAGGGTGTTTGTCTTGAGAGCAAAGCTGCCTATGAGCTCCGTATTAATCTAGTTATCACTTTCTATTTTTTTGATAAAATGTCAAGGGAGAGCTGGTGCAGTCTAGTTTTGTAATAAAAGCAAGAGCATATCGCCCTCTGGTGCTGAAAAAGCTAGAAGAGCCAAAGATTGTTTAAAAATATAGAAATAATGCATTTAAAAAACAAACATCTTATTTCCTCTTTTCAAATAAATGATATATACCAATATATAGGTTAAAATTTTGAATCCTAAAAAACAAATGTCAAGTATGATTTATTAATCCATTTTTGCGGGCTGTGTTATTAAAAAATGTTGACTGGATTGAGAATGAATTATTTCTTTTTAATATATTACTTTTTTTGTAATTTTAATCATATTTTTATTATAGTTTTGGGTGTGCATTTCAAAACTTTAGGAAAGCTGTTAGTTTTAATACTCTCTCTCTTAACATTTTTTATTACTTTGGCTTATTTTATAAAAATTAGCTATAAATACTCTTTCAATTGTTAAAAAAAAGTAAAGAATACAGCTCTGTAGCCTGAATCACTCATTTGGCAGAGGTGACATTATGGGTTCTTTGTAGCCAGATTCTGTACCTAGTGAAAAAAAAAATGTTTTTTTTTTTCCATTCTCTGAAATGCAAGATCAAGGATTGAATGTAACATTCATGAAGAAAAATCTTCTAGAAAATAATGTTAGTACAAATTTAATGATTGAAGTTTAAAAAGCAGCATATTTATCATTGTATTAACAAAATGATAGACTGAGATAAAGTAAATTCTGGGGGAAAACATGCAAATATTAATATAATCCAAATATCTCCAGAACACCACTGTGTGTGGGTACAAATGGGCTCAATGGTAACAATAGCCCACATATTATTGGCTTTCTGTCTTGTCACAAAGTCATTTCAGTGCCCTTCAAGGTCTCATCTGTGATTGCCAGTTGGTAGGTTCATCTTGGCTTTGTGGCCTGTCATCAGTCTATCCAGAAATCAGTGGATGTATCTTAGCAAGGCCACTG
Source organism: Enhydra lutris kenyoni (assembly GCF_002288905.1). Lineage (NCBI taxonomy): Eukaryota > Metazoa > Chordata > Mammalia > Carnivora > Mustelidae > Enhydra > Enhydra lutris. Next base: position 16,230,886 of record NW_019154087.1, read on the forward strand.
CTATAGGCACCCACCATGGAAACACTATTGTACATGCAGAGCTGCAGCTTCCTATACCCCAGTGTTCTGTGTGCACTAGGGTCATGAACACATTCTGCAAATCAACTGAGGCAAATGTTTGGAAGTATGCTTGTTACTCCCTGAAGATTCAAGTTGATCAGAGATGCCAGGACCTATCTCAGGGGTAGATGAAACTTTGACTTTTGAGGATCTACCACTCTTTTTACTCTGAGTATTTTATTTTCCTTTTAGTAACAGAAAAATATGAATTTTGTATTTTTAAAGAAATATTCAGATTTGGGCTTATCAGAAATAATTGATGCATCATTTGAAGATAATTTGGTTGTAAGTTATTTTCCAGTTTTTAAAACTTTAGATTTGAATTCTGAGCTAGTTGTTCCAAAGGACTATTACAAATATGAAATATCAATTTAAGTTATGATTGATTATGACTATTGATTGAGTTATGATTATTAAATTTCTACTATGTATCTAATTTTGTATGTTATGTTTGAGGGTAGGGAGAGGAGCCTAGTGTGAAAAGAAACAATATACAGACTAATCTATTGAAAATTTACCCACAATCATTTTGGAAAGAAACATGAATCAGTTAAATAAAAATGTAAATTTATGATAAAAAAGATATGGAGAACATGCTCTTCTAATATTTAGAAGAAAAATATTACCAGGGACCAGCATAAACAGGGAAGGCTTATCATTCACCAAATTAATGAAATTTAGAATTTAAAGCAAACTTAATGTTTGCACACTCACCCCCTTTTAAAATTTTCTACTTGGATTTTTTGGTAAATATTTTTATAAAGATAGTACATTTTTTAACTAAGATAGTACCTTGTTCTTATAAAAAAATTCAAATGATATAGAAAAGTATGAGATAGAGATTACCAATCCTTTGATGAGCATCCGTTTTCATCTCCCTTGATGAATGGGTAATGAAAAAAGAAATGGTAATGGAACAGGTAATGAAAATAGAAAAATATCAAAAGGTAAGCATTTCTAAATTAGGTTTCTTTAATTTTGTAATGAAGAAGATGAAGCTGAGATTTGTTCTTCTACCTTACAATTTCATGGAGAAATTTCATTGAGCTGTATCTTGGGGGTATAGAATGAAGGTGAATATATGTCAGATGTGAATAAATTGATTTGGCTTGATTATTTTGTGCATGTGACAAATACTCTTTGCTTGACCAACTTTAGTCAGTCTCCTGCACCTTTTTCTGGGATGATCTATGCACTTCCTTATAAAATCTAGTTTTACAAGAAGTCAACTCAGTTTCACCATCAATTTCTCCCATCTTCAGTATCTGATCACATTTGGCATTTGATCAGATACCTTTGGTATTTGATCAGATGACTCATCCTCCACCATGCTTTAAATGATATCTGAACACCCTAGCCTATCTTAAGCAAGAATCCTTTTAGGTGGATGTTTTCTCTTAATTTTCAATCCACTGACCTCTACCTTGTTCCTTGACTATAAATCCCCTCTTATCCATGTTGTATGAGTTGAGCCCAATTACTTTATCCCACTGTGAAACTCCATGGCAGTCATCCCTATTACCTATCCCAATAGTCCTGAATAAAATTGGCCTTCCCTCTTAACAAGTGTCATTGACTATTTTTGTCTTTAGTATATGGCATACAGAGTGATCTACAAAGTGGTATAGATTCCTGTGACTGAATAATCAGTCCCTGGCCTTATGGAAAATCACTGATAATTAAAATATCCTGTGATAGAGGCTGTACAAGGGGAGCACAATGGAGATATACCCATCTAAACTAGCTTTTGCAAGGTCAGGAGTGATTTTTCTTGAAATGATTTTCTCTAATTTAAATTTCTCAAGATGAATAAGAGCTGATCGGACTTAGCAATAGCGGAGCAACTTTGGTCAATCCAGAACTGCAAATTATTCAACATGTAAAGTGTGGGTTTGACAAGATAAAAAAAAAATTTGCAAGAGAAACTCTTTCAAAAAACTTGACTCTAAAGGTAAAGAAAAATATTAAGGCAGTTGCTTGGGTTGTGGTGACTGTAGCTGTGATAAGAAATTTTATGAAGATGGATGTGAGTTAAACCTGGAAAAAAAAAAAAAGAAAATTATACCTGGAGTCTCAAGCTAAAATAAATACAAGGCCAAGCAGATAGACTAAAAGTAGCAAGCAAATGGTGGAGACTAAAGCCATTCAAATATCAAAACATTTTAAGTATCTAACAAAGCATATGTAGATGTTGTTTATGGTCATTACTAACAAATGATTATCCCCAGATTTTAACTAAGTCCTTAGAAAAGAGAGTTTGAAGTTCCGGAAAAGACGGGGGGAAAGTTGTCTTTATAAGAAATACACATTTTCCATGCAGCAGGAGGCAAATAAGTAAGGTGAGAATTCCTAGGTTTGGGAAACATTGATGGAAGTCAGCTTGACTCCCAGGGTGATATTCAGCTAGTTCAACCCTCACTTTCTATTTTCTCTGTAAAATAGAAAGTTGGGAAATTGGGAGCACCTGGTGGCTCAGTGGGTTAAGCGTCTGCCTTTGGCTTTGCCTTTGGTCATGATCTCATGGTCCTGGGATTGAGCCCTACATCAGGGGCTCCCTGCTCAGCAGGAAGCCTGCTTCTCCCTCTCTCACCTCCCCCCAGCTTGTGCTCTTTCTCTCTCTCAAAATAAATAAAATGTTTAAAAAAAAAAAAAAGAAAGTTGGGAAATTAGGTAGTGGGGCTTTCAGGCTTAGAAGTTACTGAAATCCTCAAGATATGATTACGAATAGAAATGAAAAAGCAATGAGGGATATAAGGAGGGTTTTATCATTTTCACTTTTATAATAACTAGTTATGTTTTTTAACTTATATAGAACAAATTTATTTTTGCATAATTGCAACCACATAAAAATATACAAAAGTAAACATACACAACTACATAAAAACTACATAAAACAAATTACATATAAAGAAATAGAAATACATGAGAGGTTTTTGTTAAAAAATATTTATTTTTATTTGTACTTTTCCAGGTTTTCAAATTTTTCGTGCTTGTGCCATACAAATATACATAAATTTCATAAAGAAAAAAACTTAGCAGTGTCAATTTTTTTTAAAGATTTTATTTATTTGACAGAGAGAGATTACAAGTAGGCAGAGACGCAGCCAGAGAGAGAGAGAAGAGGAAGCAGGCTCCCCGCCGAGCAGAGAGCCCGATGTGGGGCTCGATCCCAGGACCCTGAGATCATGACCTGAGCCGAAGGTAGAGGCACTGAGCCACCCAGGCACCCAAGCAGTGTCAATTTTAAAAACATTTTTAACATCACCTTTGTATATGAGATAATTTATAGAAAAAGTTTCCTTTTGAGACAAAATTGTTAATAAAACTATATCCAAACAAGGAGGCATCATATATTGTATTTCTTTGGTTACTTTTTGTGATTCCCATATACATTGCTTATATGGAAAGAAAAAATGGAAACATTGTTACATAGACCTACTGATGCATGCCCACACTCCACATTAAATCTTATTTGAAAAAAAAATTAAATTGGTAACTTTAAAAGGAAAGAAAAGGAAAAAAGGAGAAAGATTTTTAAGAAAGAAAAAAAGAGAAAGGAAAGAAAGGAAGGGAAAAGAGAAAGGAAGAAAGAGAAAGGAAGAGAGAGAAAATAAAAGGAAAAAAGAAAGGAAAAAAAGAAAGGAAAAAAAGAAAGATTTTCTGGTGATGGAAGGAAAATAGTAAATAAAGAGAAGAAATTAAGAACAGATGAAAACAAAAGAACTTAGGTAATTTTTATGATGATATGAGTTACAGTTGAATTTGCAGTGTACCTGGAAAATAGTATACTCTTAATAAATGTTAATACTTTCATGTGTTGAATAGGTGCTAGATGAACATCTTTGTTTCTTCCCTAAGGGAGAAAATAGGAGCATATCCAAAATGGAAATGAATTTTAGACAGCCAAGCTGGTCCTAGTTTTATTTATTTATTTATTTTAACTAGGCTTAAAACAAAGGGCCTGAACTCATAACCCTGAGCTAAGATCAAGATTCGGAGACTTAACTGACTGAGCCACTGAGACACCTATACTCCTAGTTTGTTCTGAATATCCCAGGAAACATTATGCCCAAATCTACACAAAAATGAGATAGATGTCACAGATCTATCTCAAAGTCATCCCGAAGTCCTAAGGGAATTATCTGAATTTTAGGGACCCTTAGAACAGACACAGGCATTCCAAAGCTGTTTGATGCTGTTTAATTGTGAACTACAGATTCTGGAGATATTATTTTAATGGTGTTAAGGGTAAAATTTGCTGATGAAATCTTGACTATAAAAATAGATACAGAGTTCTATGCAACAATTTCTTGACTAGACCTTTCTACTTGGTTACAAATAGCATATCTGCTGCTATATCTACAAGCTTTATATGGCAAAGCAGAACAATGTCCAGTTAGTATTTTCCTTCTTCTCAAAGTTCTCAGGTTTTTCTAATAAACAAAATAAACACATAGATAGTTACATTTTTATCTTAATAAAAATGTACTCTTTCTTTTGAAAATCATCATTTCTTCTGCTTTAGAGAATAAGATCTATGAAATGGTAAATATGCACCATATGTATGTACTATCTATATCTATCTATCTCCAGGATATGGTAATAAAAGAAATTACCTGACATTTAATCTCATATTTACTGAGTTCCCTTCATAATCTTTTGAAGTGTGAATATAGCTGACAGCTCAGAGCCATGCACCTAGTATAATATTATGTTACAATATAATTTGGTGATAGTAATATTATCATTTTGTTTAAAATGACACTTTTAGGAGTTTGTGCTGATAAAAATGCACACATATGGGCCTAAAATAAATTTATTTTATGCCACTGAAATCAAGAAAATATGAAGTGTATAACAATTTAGTAATAGTCATCTGTTTTTGTATAAGTAGAAAATATTATTATTTCAGAAAATCGTAAATCAAGCTTACTACTTTGATTTTGATTAAATATAACAATTACCCATCACTTTGTACCTTCATATATGTGTGTATATATATATGGTTGTTGTTGAAAATATCACAGTATTTTGAGGTCTGGAAGCTGAAAAGAGTTCCAAGGGATCAACCCATGTGATATCAAACAATTAGTCTCAAATTCTGTTTAATCAATAATGGGTATTTTCAGAAAGCACTCAGAATCTTAAGAGAATAAATTTATCTTTAGCTAAAGCCTCTGTGATCTTTATAATTCTCTTAAAACCAGGTTAAATAATTTGAATTAGCTGCACCTTCTGGAGTAGTGTTTTTCAAGCATTTTTTGTTCTGACCCAGAAAAGAAATAACCTTCATTGGGATCCAGAAACACAAAAAACATACACATACAAAGCTATCAAACAAACGTTTCCTAAAGCACTATTCACCCTCACTTCATGAAGTACATCAGTATTTCTGTTCTGGTATATTTCATTCCCATTTACGTGTTGGTGAACTATAATTTCAGGAAAAAACTGCATCTTTCTTGGAAGATGATTATAAATTTTGGAATTCTCCCCAAGAGAGTGCAAGTATCATTAATACATGGGAATAAATGGTTAAATGTTTACATAACACAATTTTTTATTGAAAATTGCTGCTTTATTAATATGAAATATGAGCTAATTCTTTATAATATTCCTAAAATCAAAGAGAAAACTCATGAAGCATGTGGAAATGAGATACTTGATAAAATATGTTCCCCCTTGCCCAGTGTATTATGAAAAGTCGAAGTTGAACTATTTTAAATTCTTAGGTCATTTCAACTTACAACACAGTCTCTTTTGCACTAATTCAATTCATATCTAGATTGTTATCTGCATTTTTGGTGGATATTTCTGGCTTGGAGTATCTGAAATTTTGAAATAAAACTTGCTGATATTTGGGTTAAATTATTTAATTATGCTAACTGCTAAGTTTTTGGTTTCATCTAACTCAGTTTTTCTTACCAATGCAACAGTGGAACACAGAACCCTGGCATCAAAAATCACTCATAGCATGATCTCAGACCCTTTCGTAAGCTCCCTAAATCTCCATTTTCTCATTTTAAAAATAGACCGAAAATGACTAAACAGAGCGATGGATGCAAAAAATGTAGCATAGTGTCTGTCAAGTAGTGACCATTCAGTAAATGCTGGTAATTGTGTTTTTACACAATTTGTGTAATTTTTCATTGTGGTAAATATTGTGGGTTTTTTTTTTTTTCAATTTCAGGTGAATTTTAATGAACCTCTGTGATAATCTGTATAGTTCATGACATCTCCTTCAAAAAAGAAACAATCACTCATACATTCATTGTGATTCCTAGTCCTCAGCTTATTTCTGAATTTCCTTCTTTCCAAAAAATAGCAATAACTATAATAGTTTCTACAGTTGCTTTGTTTACTAATTTCTCTGCTGCTACTGCTACCAGAGATTACTAGAAATTTACAATGATTGAGAACCCTTGGTAAATGGATTTCACAGACTATTTTTTTTAAATCTATAAATGCATTTTGGAAATAAGTCAAAGAACATTCTTAAAATAGATACACGAAACAATATTGTTGTCACATTATCTAATATTCAAAGAGAGTGACAGCTTCTGAGAGGTTTTTATTCTACTATCACTGAGGTGATGAGTCACACTTGGAAGGCTACAAGAAAAGAAAGAGAACAAGGAAGGCAGCACCTAAAATCTTCCTTTTTTTCTCACCAAAGCCTGCACAGGGGTCATGGACCCCTAGTTTTTTGCGATAGGTTGTCTCAAAAAATAATGAGTAGGCCTCCCTTTCCAAATTTTTAATGATAGATGTATTAGGACATGTGAAAGGTAGATTTACCAGACTTGGGATCAAAGTTTATTTAACTCAAGTGGTATGATAATTTCTTCTCTCTGACTTTGAGACAAATCAAGGATTCTTACACCCTAACCTTGGATTCAGATTCAATTGTTTGCTAGAAAGCTCACACAACCTGGAATCACTTTGATTTACCAATTTCTTGTATGATAAAAAATACAAATGAACAGCCAGATGAAGATACATATAAGATAAGGTATGGTAAGGTCCTAAGTGCAGGAATTTCTGTCCCTGTGTATCACCCTCCTGGTTTGTGGATATCTTCACCAACGTGGAAGCTTTACAGACCTCCAAATTTTGGGAATTTTATAGAAGCTTCATCATTCGGTCATGATCCATCACTGACCCAAATTCCCTCTCTCTTTTCTGTAGATGGGGGCCAAGCTGAATGTTCTAAGCTTCTAAACAGGGCTTGGTCTTTCTAGTGACCACCAGGAGCCCATTAAGCATTGCCTCACTAGAGAAAAAGATACTGCTATCACCCAGGAAATTCCAAGGGCTTTAGGAGCTCTGTGTCAGGAACCAGGGTCAAAGACCAAATATTAGAACAAAAGATGCTCCTAGTGCTCTTATCATTTAGGAAATTACAAGTGTTTTGGGAGCTTTATGCCAGGAACTGGAGGGCAGATATGTGGTGTGTGTGTGTGTGTGTGTGTGTGTGTGTGTATAATTTTTTTCTATATTTCACAATAAGAGAGTCAAACAAATCACAGACTACATCGCTTTGGCATCCATAACGATGTCAAACTGTCTCCTCTCTCAGGCATAGAACATAAGTAAACATCTTTGCTGTACCATCTTTTATTGTCCAGACTTCCTCCCTTCCACTGGATAATTTTTGTTAGGGAAGGATAGGTAGGAGGATTGAATGGGAAGGATAACTCCCTAGGATAAAACACACACACACAAACACACACACTCACACACTCATCCTCACACTCACACATTCAAATTCACATATCTACAATAGTGATAAAATGTATCTATCATTCTTCTAACTCTGAACATATTAATGTTAAATAAATGTCACATTTAAATTTTATTTATTCTTTTGGTTGGCAAATTCTAGTTCCATATGCTTTTTAATTTTTTTCACTATTGCATATTAACATGAGCTGTTCTAATATGCAAAACTGACATCTCATCCTTTGTGTATTCAAAAATAAAAATCACATCTTTAATGTCAGAACAGATAAGGATTTAGCAAAGTATTAACTTTTCATACATTTAGTTTCTTTTTAAATTCCCAACTAAATTTATTTTTAAAATACTAAACAAACCCCCAAAGTATGTGGATTAAATAGATTTCTGCTCTAGTGGGTGATATGGGGGGTGGGAAGGTAGGGATGGGGCTAATTCCATGTATGCTTAAATGGATTTCTAAATCAATACATAAACTTGGAGAAATCTAGTAGTAGACATAATACAAGACTGCATAATTTCCTTTGACAAGTTTCAAATTTCTTTCAATATTTATGATATAATGTTTAATTTAATTTTTAATTTTAAAATGTACTTTATGAAAATTATCAGATACATATAAAAATAGAGGATAGGGTATAATTGATTTATACACTTTAACCAAATCAAAGCCTTTTTATTGCTGTACTTCATTTGTTTTTAGTAAATTACATCTCAATTTATTTATAGGAAATAGAATTTTGAAACACTTGAAAAGTTTTTGGACAGCAAATAATTATCTTAAAGAATTATGTTTGATACCAATATTAGTAAGTCCCTAACATAGAATTTAATTTTCCTTTAAAGTAAATATTAAATCACTGGGAAGTTTTGACAAATTGCTTTACTGTATTTTACAAGCAAAAATTCAAGTGTCTCCTCTTTCTTTAACTATACACATATATATTGCATATGAAGAATTAAAATATCTGGTAGAAATTATAAAATTTCAAATTATGGATTTGGGGGATTGTTTTAATTTTTTTCCAAAATCTAAGACATAAACAAAAGTTATTTCAAGTTATCATTGAGTTTTATTTAAATTACCAACTAAGGGGTGCCTGGGTGACTTAGTGAGCTAAAGCCTCTGCCTTCGGCTCAGGTCATGATCTCAGGGTCCTGGGATCAAGCCCCGCATTGGGCTCTCTGTTCAGTGAGGAGCCTGCTTCCTCCTCTGTCTCTCAAATAAATAAATTAATTAAATATTTTAAAAAATAAATAAGTAAGTATATAAATAAATAAATTACCAACTAAGAAAAATGTATTTCAGAACATAAAAATATAAAACGGAAGTAGTGACACAATATTATAAAGTATAATAACTCGATGTTTTCATCATTAATTTTTAATCATTAATAACCATTAATTACACAAATTCCTTAAATTTAAAAACAAAATACAGAAATCCATAAAGTAGTTACAATATGATACAATACATACAATATACAATTTGTTTACATTATATAATACAGGCTACTTTGATTTTTATGATGTTGTATGTCAATAATATACAGTATTATTATGTATTAAAGTATATGTATCACAGATTGAAAGCATGAACTTTTTGATTGCTTTCCACTAGTTTTACATTAGTTTGTCAAATTGGGAAATGGAAAATTCCATAAATAGTCTAAAACAGTTTTGAGGAGAATGAATAAAAATTTTCTAGAAAGCAATTCACTAAAAATCAGAGTCATCCTTCAAAAAAAAAAATCTAATAATGGAAAATTATATCCATTTGTGTGAAGCCATTTGGGGAAAGTTTTTTTTTTTTTTTAATTATATCTACATTCTTTTTCTTTTGAACTAAAGAAATAGAACATGTGATAGCTGGATAAAAATTAATAATGGATAAAAATAAATTAATAAAAATTCCACTTTAGTTCTGATTATAGGAGTAAGCCAAATTTAGGAATGTATTTTGAGACAAACATGTCAAAGCTTTCCTTCTTATCTAGGTTCCTGACCTCTTATTAGAGGGGTCTGAGCATGGGTGTTCCCATTTTGTTCTTTCTTCCATAGTTTTTTCTCACTTTGCTTCTAAAAATAGAGGACAAATCTTACCTATTTTGGCTGTTACAGTGAAGGAGACCAAGTGCCTCCTTGTAACTTCTGAAAAGGATACGTTATTGAAGGGAAAAACCTGTAACAACTGTATACTTAAGACAAAATCATTCCCTCAGCTTGGCACTCCAGATACTGAACAGATACTTAAGAACATGTTTCACTGTTCCAACTCCCACACAAATACATGATTTCCTAATTTTTTATGTAAATAATGGTTACCAGTTCTGTAGAAGCCATCTTTATGGTAATTAATATTTGCACTAAAGCTTTCTTTCTTACCTCTCTTCTCTTTTGAGATGGCTAGTTTGAAAAATGATCTAAAAAATGTGTGTGTGTGTGTGTGTGTACTCTTTGCCAAAATCAAATAAGATTAAGATTCTGTATTTTTGAGGACATGAACAAATCTACTCTAATAATAAAAACTTAGACTGTAAACTTCAGCCTATTAATATTTTAGCATATTAATATTCTAAAATTATCTCCAATATGTATGTTTCTTGTATATAAGCATCTATATCACATAAATACTTCTATTTCTATTTATGTCTTAGTCATTACATTTCTCTTTTTTTTTTTCAGATAATGTTTAAAGGATTCTGCATCAATATTTGGTGTTGGACAAATTCAAAATCTCTTCGACTTTTGATCTCCTGCTCCGTTGCCTTCCAGCTCTAACTTACTTGTGACCCCTTCAAACATTTTACATGGTTTGCAATGGTTACATGAACTTGTGGGGAGTGATATTTGCATCATCTCATACTTTATTCACTATGGCACTTTAGGAAAAGAAATTGGAATAAACTTCCAAAGCGGTATTTTAAAAAATGAATCTTATTGTGAAGCTGCGGAGAAGTTTTCGAACATTGATTGTTCTCTTAGCTACCTTTTGCTTGGTGAGCATTGTCATTTCTGCCTATTTCCTCTACTCTGGCTATAAACAGGAAATGACACTTATTGAAACCACTGCAGATGCAGAATGTGCTGACATCAAAAGTCTACCATATCGTTCACTGGAGATAAAAACAATTAAACCTATTGATACATCCAAAACTGCTCCTACCATCCTCCTATTTGTGGAGAGCCAATACTCTCAACTTGGTCAAGATATCATAGCTATCTTGGAATCTAGCCGATTTCAGTACCAAATGGTCATTGCCCCCGGCAAGGGGGATATACCTCCTCTTACAGATAATGGCAAAGGGAAATATATTTTAGTTATTTATGAAAATATTCTGAAGTATGTCAGCATGGATTCATGGAATCGAGAGCTTTTAGAAAAATACTGTGTGGAATACAGTGTTAGTATAATCGGTTTTCATAAAGCCAATGAGAACAGCTTACCAAGTACACAATTAAAAGGCTTTCCATTAAACCTTTTCAATAATCTAGCTCTAAAGGACTGTTTTGTCAACACTCAGTCTCCTTTGCTGCATATTACCAAAGCCCCCAAGGTTGAGAAAGGCCCTCTTCCTGGGGAAGACTGGACTATTTTCCAATATAATCATTCAACCTACCAGCCTGTGCTTTTAACTGAATTACAGACAGAAAAATCCCTTTCATCCTCATCCAGCAAACCACTCTACGCGACGGTGATTCAGGATCTGGGACTTCATGATGGAATTCAGCGAGTTCTTTTTGGCAACAACTTAAACTTTTGGCTACATAAGCTCATCTTCATAGATGCCATTTCCTTCCTGTCAGGGAAGAGGCTGACACTGTCCTTGGACAGATATATTCTGGTGGACATTGATGATATCTTTGTTGGGAAAGAGGGAACAAGGATGAATGTCAAAGATGTAAAGGTAAGAACATTTATAAATAACATTGTAATTTTTATTTCACTAACTGTGGTATTAATAAAATATAATTTTGAATATTTTAGATTCCTAATTACACAAAATTTTCAGATGTGGTATGTTTGAAATTAATTAGGCATTAAAAAAATTTTGAACTAAGCCTTAACTACTCCTCACACACATACCCAGATGCTTTAGAGGAGATAGAACTAAAATATTCCAAAGAACATTTGAACTTAATCTCCTTGTCTCTTCTTAGAGACACCTCAGGTGGAACCCTGAGAACTGTCTCCCTTATTTTAGCACATGTTGCAGTTTGTAGCAGTAAGACTGATGTAATCACAAAACTTGATCTCTCCACTGATCCCCGGGCTCTACTTTGGTTTGACAATGATAGTTGAAATACAAGGTGAAGAAGTAACCCAGGATCTTTTGTAACTTCCAATAAGCATAGTGTTTGTTTATATGAAATGTTCGTAGATTCATAAATATAGATATGAGCAAAAATACAGTTTGTAGGGAAAGTATATTGGATTTGAACTCAGAAGTCTTCCATTATTATCTCTTTTATTAACTTATCATATTATTTGGGGTAACACAACAGTGTTAGTACTTCCAGTTATGATCAAATTGACTATATAACAAATTTACCTTGCAATTGCTATTAGATAGAGGAAAAAGCCACTTGGTTTGGTAGGTAATTCTGAGAAAAATTCCGTCTTTTTCCTCTTGATTCAATATTCTCATTTGTGTCTGCCTTGTCCTATATATAACTAAATTCATTATTGGACAAATAAGTTTAGCCAACATAGGAATAATAGCACACAACTTAAAATTATGAGAGAAATAAAGATTATTAAGATCATGGCATTTTTTTTTGAACTCCTGCTTTTTTAATCCCCCAAAGAAGAAACCTCATTAACTTCAAAATGATAACATTTTTCTCCATCCTAAGACCTCTGACCACGAAAGTAAAATATGATTAAGACCAGCGATATAAGATCACTTTTTGAAAACCTTCAAAGTACATGTGAACCAGTGAACTTTGCTTTTAATGAGCCACTGAATGAAACATCGCTTGACTGGTACCCAAATATTTTATTTTGGACATTATTGTAAAGGAATTAAGTGATGCCTCTTGAGTTCTCTCTAGATCCGTTTTTTTTTTTTCTTATTTTGTATTTGCTATTCCTTTAATTAGTATAAATACTAGTTTTATTTTTATTTCAAAATCATAAACTTAAGAAGAGGTTATATACTTCAAAATTTCTCTGAGTGATTCCTACACTGAAATCCTCAAAGGAAAGTGTTTCCTAATTTCAGTTTAACAAAACATGAATTGAAAAGGTTTTTGTAACTCTAACAAATTTTTTATTTCAAATTCAGCTCTTTCACTTATTCTCAATAAAAACAAATAGCTATTCATCATTATACAATATTCACTGATGCATTATACAATATTCACTGATGACTTCTTAACTGACATAATCCCCAACAAAGTAATAGAATACCGAAATTTAACAAAAGCTGGAACAATGTCACAGGCAGAGAAAGGATTAGGAATGTTGTATGTGTATATGGGTATATATGTAATTTGTGTATGTATGTGCACATGTATCTTAATTATATACTGTACACACACACACACACACACACTCATGCACTGACTGTCACTTTGAAAAAAATACTTCTTCCTGCCCCTTTTGTTACCCCTTTTGTTGCTGATTCCTCCTCAGAACTGTTTGTCCAAGAGTATCAGAAACTTGATTGGATGTGAGGTCTATTATCCTCTTGGTTATTTAAAGGTCAAGAGGAAATAGTTTTCCAAGTATAAAAATTCTAGTCCCAGCCCTTGGCATTTGATTTTTATTTTGACCTTATTTTTAGATTAATATGATATTGTGGAAAAAGAAAAATATATATTTGTAGAGAAATTCTCAATACTCCCCTGTTCTTCACCCTCATTTTCCTTTTCTGGTATTGTAACATTTAATTATACACTGGTAAAAATGAGGAGAGACCCATCTTCCTTCAAACTCTCACTGAATTTACTAAACAAGAGTATTGCATGGTAACTAAAATTTCTCTCTGTAATACTGAAATAGAAAGTAAAGGTATTCCATTCCTCAACAGAACACATATGGGAAAGCATATGGTTCATGGTTGAAAATTCTTGGTTATTTACATGATCGGACTCTCCCTGGCCCACTCCCACAGTTAAACCTGGAGCACATAGCTGGGAGCATTTAACAACAAATTTAAACAGTTTTGCCTACAAAACCACTTCACTCTGTTGATAAAAAATATATTAGCATATTTTAGCTTGAACGTATTTTCCCATTTTGAGATAGAGATTCTGGATCATACTGCTAAAAAATTAACACATTTAAGATTTAGTATTTGATACAGGGAAAGATCTCGAGTTTTTGGTTTTGTTTTGTTTTTTAAAGATTTCATTATTTATTTATTTCAGAGAGAGAGAGAGAGCATAAGCAGGGGGAGGGACAGAAGGAGAAGCAGGCTCCCTGCAGGGAACCCAATGCAGGACTCAATCCCACGACCCTGGGATCATGACCCCAGCCAAAGGCAGAAGCATAATGACTGAGCCACACAGGCTCCCAGGGTTTTTTGCTTTTTGTTTTTAACTGAACTTGAAAACCCATATTCTTTTCACTTCAAGGTTCTACCTGACCTGAGCTACCATGTATCTAGCTTCTTTCAGAAACCTGCATACTTTATCTGAGTTTATCATGCCTTCCTCTAACCAAAGCCATTGAGATAGAAATCAGTAGGTTCATTTCCAAGGCAAACAAAATTAAGATCAGGTATTTGCAGTAACTATCATTTAATTATTGCCAAAATTTTATCATATATATAAAAACTCAAGATATAAGAGAAAAATTATTTATGTATATGATCTTCTAAAAACTAATTATATTTCAAATGATTATAAAATATAGCTATCAATATAGTCAGAGAATATGGTCATGTTTTGACCTGGTAATATTTCTGTGTGGTCTTAGAGGCAATCACAAAATATTGTACATCTAAACTTCTATTAACAGGATGACTTCAGGCTTTTTAGGGTAATGTCTTGTATACTTGAACTTATTCTTTACTAGTTTTGAAGACAACTCTCATTTTCTTAATGGCCTTAATTATATGTTTGTAATGTTCATTCCCAATGTCATAACAGTTGAGTAATGATGCATTTTTAGGGAAAGCAAAAATAATAAAAGGCTAAACTATTTATTAAAATTTTAATTCTAAAAAACTTCTTGCAGCCCACTAATTTGATTTCTATGGAAAATACTTTACTCTTGGTTGGAACTTTTGGTACAGCCATAGATGTTTGGTAAAATTAATATGATTTTTTATCATAGTTTCCTAAGATAGAATAAATGTTCTTTCCCAATAAGGGTTTTGAAAACATGAACATGGTGAATGTAAGCTTCCACATGGGCAAGGAAATCAGATTTATTATTGATGCTCTCAATAATTTTAATGCTTTAATCAATTCTTTGACCTGCTGTTACTTTGTCTGTTGGCAACAAAACATCATTATTAGGATTTTTGTGTGTCTTTACATTTCGTAAAGAAATACATTTATTTATTTATTAACCATCTACTGTATGTAAGACTATTGGACCTTTTCTGCCTAATAAATCTAAACTTCTTATTTTAAGGTTCCATATGGTCCAGTTCAATTTATCTTCTCCATATTTATTCTTAATATTTCTCAGTACATGCTACTTGTATTAGGCTAGCTCCCTGTCTCTTCCTCAGCCAGAGCTTGCACATGTCTACCTTGATCTCTTTTCTCAGTTTTTGTGCCTTGACTAAAATATGTTCTCTGAATCTACCTTTATTTCAAAAGGTATCTTAAGTCCTACTTCTTATGAGAAGGTGATACATGTCCTAATGACACCAGTAGATGGAGATTTCTCTTTAAGTTGACTCCCTGAATAAATCGTTAGCATTAACTCTTACTTAGCATCCTCATGTACATGAACCAACTCCAAAATTAGACAATGAGACAGTTTTTCTCACACATGTACATATGAGAAAGAACATAACAAGGAAACTTAGACATGTTAAATTTTATTTTTTCAGTGTTCCAAGATTCATTGTTTATGTACCACACCCAGTGCCCCATGCAATACGTGCCCTCCTTAATACCCACCACCAGGCCCTCCCAACCCCCACCTCCCTCCCCTCCAAAAAATAATTTAAGGGTAGTTTTGAGGTTTATCTCAAAACAAGTGACATATATTTTAAGTAGGGGGCAGAACTAGAAAAAAAAAAAAAAAAACCTATGTTATAAATCTGAAATCCAAAAGAAGAAGAAGAAGAAAAAGAAGAAAGAAAAGAAGAAGGAGGAGGAGGAGGGGGAGGGGAAGGAGGAGGAGGAGGAGAAGAAGGAGGGGAGCAAACTCATTGGTTTCTTTTTTTTTTCTTTTTCTTTTTTCCCTCTACATGGTATTTTTGATGGATCTGTACCCTAGATTAGTGTTAAGGCTTGATCCAGATAAAATGATTTAGGAATATCTTAACCTGGATATTTCCATGCATTTATTTGACTACATATTTCCTGAGTTGAAAATCATATGCCCAGAGATTTAAAGTGTAAAAGATATTGTGCAAATTGAATGACCAAAACGTGAAAGATGGGAAGTTAATAGATATAAAGGCATTTGTAGGAATTATCACATTTAACAAAGATCAGATTGCTATGAATAGGAAAGAAGAAATCTATCACAGAAGAAAATTTTAAAATCTTGATTAACCATTTCAATAAGGGTTGGAAGAGAAAAAGAAAAAAATGTTATGATTTCTAAAGTCATGATCTAAGAAAACAGGAGCTTTCTGGTGCTAGAATATTGATATAGAAGATGAGAGGCTACACTGGTAAATGAAAAGATTAGTTTTCTAACATTTTATAATTAGAACTGAAACAGGTTGTTATATCTGACAAATTAATAGGGAAACATTTTTTTTTTAAGAATCCTTGATATCCTAGACTGAAAGGATCACTATCAAAAATGGAGCTGAAAAGTAAAAATTATATGTGATAAATGGAATCCATATTTGACACTTATCAACCAGTGTAGATTTAGCAATGCAGAACAGTCCAGGCAATAGGAGTTGGATGGATGGCCTAGTCAGACAATCAAGCAAGAAGCATCTGAAAGTTTTTGGCAGTTTCTAAGTAAGTGAGCAAGACATGCAATCAGTAACAGTAGCATAACAACCAAAAACTGGCCCAGAAAGATGGGATTAGGTTTTACCAACGATATTACAAAACAGACTGAAGGTACCCAGTTCTGGGATTAGTCTGTAGGCAAAGAATGTCTTCCACCTGAGAAAAATGGCATAGAAGGCAGTGCCCTAATCATAGAAGAAGGGTAGCATTTAACAACATGGAGTTCAGCATTGGACACGTGACAGGGAACTTGGAAGGCAAGAGCTCAGGCATAACAATAATGCTGTACAGAAGAAAGGAGCCATCAGCAAGACTTGCTGAAATTGCAGTCCTGACACTGACCTAGAATGCCTTAATCCTCAGGACTCTAAGAAAAGGACTGCATTTAGTACCTCATGGACTCCTCAGATGCCTGGGTACAAGAATTAGGTATACGATTTGAGGATGCTTGGTTGGTTCAAAAGATAAGCAGACAAAAGTGAATAGTGATCTCAGAAAAACTCAAACAAAACTTGAATTTTATTTCCAGGCTTGGAAGAGGACAGCCAACATATAGATGTATTTAATAAAAAATTTTCTTCTTTTATTTATAAGCTCAATGTTAATGTCTCAGATTTTCTTCTGAATTTTTTTCATGTGGTACTTCGACTTTGACTTTGACTTTGACTTTGTCAATGGAAGAAAAAACTCTCTCTTCCAAAAAAAGATTTATTTACGGAAGTAAATATTGTCTGTACTTAAAAAGTTACCAAAGTGATATAAAAGTACACTTTTAAAAGACAAGAATGGAAAAAAAAGAGAAAACATATATTAGTAATACCCCTCCAAATTGGGCATTTAACTAAAAAGATTTACATTTTGTTTATTAACTTCATATAACTTAATCCAGTTATATATTTATACAGGTGAGAAATAATGATTTCATCTATGGGCTCTGAATGTCATTTTTTATTATAAAATTTACACAAACATAAAATATTCAGTTCTTGATTTCATTAGTATAGGCAGGACATGTTCACAATTATCTGCATTACAAGGTAGAATGTAAAATATACCATGACAAAATGTGAACAATGGGAACAAAGAAGAGGAATTCTTCTAGTAATTAGGGAAATTTCATGGAGGAAGTAGCATTTGAGTCCTCAGTCATGGTATGACATAACACTAGCAAATCTAGAGGGGGTGGTATATTCATGGTCAATGTATCAACCCAAGCTAAGATTTGGCTAAAAATACCAGATTTGGGGGAATGGTAAGTTGACTGCATTGGCTGCATGAATAAGTAAGGAAGTAAAGTAAGTGTTATTAAATGATGAAGATACTGGTTGTGTCCATAATATAGAGCTTTCTTGCAGAAGGATACTATTTGAGTCACTGAAAATTTTAAACCAGAAAGTAAAATGATCAGAACGGGATTGAAGAAAAATATATTGTTTGAATCAGGGACATGTTTTTGTTTTTTTTTTTTTTGTTTTTTTTTTGTGGAGACCTCTCAAAGAACCTATTACAATAATATAGAAATAATAATTCTTACATATTTTTTAAAAATGATTTATTTAGCATAGTCATATACACTAAGCATTGTGCTAATCATTAACAGGAATATCATTAAATACAACAACACTAAGAGGAAATATTTTGTACATTTATGGAATGAATAAAATGAGGTTTGGCAATATTAAGATACTCATCTAGCTAATAAGTGGCAGAGCAAACAAACCCAGACTGTCACTAATGTCTATGCTTTCTTTTAGAAAACGATGGTGTGGATTTGGGTTTGAGTCTCAGTGCCAGCAGTAACCAGTTAACTTTGGACATACTTATTAACCTCTCCAATTCTCAGGTTATAGATCTGTAACACTGGTGTAAAAAGACCCACCTCTTAGCATTATAGTGAGGTTTTAATGAAATAAGACATGGTAAGTTGCTAGGACAGAGCCTGAATTCTAAGATTTATTCAATTTAGCTTGGTGGCAGTTAGGATGGAAAGGGGAGATTAGGAGAGCCCATGCAGAAGTAGAATTGACAGGACTTAGGCACATACAGAAAGGAGGAACAGAGAAACAGGTGGAGATGAGATAGCATCATGGTTTTTCCTGGGTGTATGCTTTAACATATGCAGAATCTGGCAGAAGAAAAGGTGTTGGGAAATTAGGTGTTTTGTTTAAGGTCTAATGATTTAATGTATAGGGATATTCAGATGTAGGCATTTAAAAAAGCAAGTCTGAATTTTTGGACACTGTCAGAGGTGGAAATATCATCAAGCTTAATCTTAGTGATGATTGCTAAAGGGAAATCAAGGAAGGAAAACAGGTTGACTCCATCTTTTGGATATCCTGTAATAAACCCAAGATTATGACAAGTTACTTTCATACAGAGGAAAACTTTTTCATGTACTAAGATAGTAGCCATCCAACAGCCTCTTCATTAATTATATGGAAGAAAGCCTGAAACCTCAATAAATGCTTGTTGTCCAAAGGAATAAAATTAAAGGAATGTCTAACTGTAAACAGCATGGTGTTCATGCAACAGAGTAAGCACAATCATTTATCTGGAATTTGGCAATTTGAATTCTTTCTCCTTCTTATTTATGACCTCTTGATTAACAAGAATTGCAATATGACCCCCTTCTAACTTGACTGTGAGGTGTACCAAATGACTTTATCATAAATATCCTTGAAATGTGGAGTGATGTATAGGGGTTAAGTATAAAGGGAACAAGAAAGCTAGAGCCTCATTTTTAGTTATTGTGTCCAGAAATTTTATATATACATACATATATACACACACACATATACATATATATTTAAAGATTTTATTTATTTATTTGAGAAAGAGAGAGAGAGCATGAGAGGGGAGAAGGTCAGAGGGAGAAACAGACTCCCCATGGAGCTGGGAGCCCAATGTGGGTCTCAATTGCAGGACTCCAAGATCATGACCTGAGCCAAAGGCAATTGCTTAACCAACTGAGCCACCCAGGTGCCCCAGAAATTACATTTTTAATGAAAGATTTTTATTTAGGTTTCATGTGATTATTTTCATATGATTATCTTGATGACAGTGTTCATTCTGAACATATCTGCATTTTTTGTTGGAACAAGGGTTTTAAAGGCATACTTTCATTTAAACCTGTTTTCTGGGTATCAATTAATTATTATTTTTTTAAAAATTATATTTTAAAATAAGACCTCTTACTAAGTGAGGATTTTCTGCACAGAACAAAAGCTTTTCGCATACAAATTCAATTTTAATTTAAGATTGGACATTCCCTGAATTCGTTTGCACTCAAAACAGGTTAAATAGTAATGGATCTAACATGAACATGAGTGCTCACTTTGGTCAGTTTATAATATAAGATAATTACTGAGTAGAGAACAATCTCTTGATACACCAGGGGAAGAACACAAAGTCTATGAGCTCCATTTTGCTACTTGAGATGTAGCAATTGTCTCCAAGGGAAAGAGAAAATGTTAGAAAATATTTTGGTAAAAACAAGCAGGCTAGCCAAGTCTCAGCAAGGTAGAAAAACAACCTTGATTCGAGTTCTTAAATCTCATTGTTAATGCCCAAAAGCCCTGGGGATATTTATGCGGATATTTTCTGATTAGTTTTGTATATTTTGTCATTCTCTGTGATGATATAAATAGTGATTAATGCTCAGATTATAATGAACCTCTTTTGCTAAGGCCACCATGTTTTTGTTATGATAATCATGAAAAGATACCACAAAATGGTTTTATTTCTAAAGAATAACTAAAGAGAAAAACAAAACAAAACAAAAACTTACTCATTTTATACTGACTATAGAAATACACATGTTCTGAAACAAATTATCATGTAATAAAGCATCTTGATTATATAATCCTGAGGCAGCTAGAATATTATTATTATTATTACTACTACTACTACTACTACTATTAAGATAACAGATTAAACTATTAAAGTAGTTATAAACATTGAATTTTCTTTTCATTCAATTCATAATTTTTCATGTCTACTTTGAGCTGTGCTCTCTAGCTCTTTGCTGGGGTTGAAAATTTCCACCTGCTACTTTCTTTTTTCAAATAAATCAAATATTCCTCTGATGTGTTCCTTTATTATTATACTTTTGAAACATTTCATGCATTTTAAAGAGTGTATATGATGAATATTATTTAAAGCATGATAAGAAGAAAAATGGCTTTGTCCATACCACTTAGCTTAGGGTATAGAATATTACCACCACCTTCCCTGTCACATAACCACTTTTTCTGCTGGAGAGGTAGTGTCCTGAATTTTGAGAGATACCATACATTGTGAATGTTACCATACATACCATACAAATTTTCTGTAATTTTCTCCTTTTATTCCTTAGATTCTTCTACACTGATGATTATAATTCTAGTTCATGATACTTAATTTCTGTGTAGTATTTATTTTTTCCAATGTTGGTTTTGTAAGACTTTTAATTTTTTTGGCTATTTGGTGGATATATAATTGTATATGAGTTGTTATTTGCATTTCTTGATTATTTATGAGGTTGAATAGCTTTTTTGTACTTAATAGCCATTTTTTTTCAAATTTTCATATTTTTAATTGTAAAACATCCGATTTCATTTCTAACTACCTCAGTGTTGATTGCCTAAGAAAAGGATTTTCTCCTTCAATAAACACAACAGTATCATACTTGAGAAAGTTTAAATGTACAATATTTTGTTATACACTATATTAAAAATTTATCCAAGTGGCCAAAAAATTACTTTATATCTTATTTTAGTTTTTCAGGATCAAATCAAGATTTGTAATGTAATAATGCTTATCAACATAATCTGTTTATTTTATTCTGAAACAGTTCTCTCACAATGTTTGCTTTCATCACATTGACTTTTTTTGTTATGACTTTATTTTTTTGAGCAGTTTTAGGTTTATAGCAAGATTGACAGGAAGGTCCAGAGGTTTCCCGTATATTCTTTGCCCCCTCACATACATAGCCTCCCCCGTTACCAACATCCCTCACCAAAGTGATACATTTTGCAATTGATGAACCTACACTGACACATAATCATCCAAAATCCATAGCTTACACTAAGTTTCACTCTTGGTGTTGTATAGTCTATTAGATTGGACAATTGTGTAATGATAAGGATTCATCATTAATGGTATCAAACAGAACATTTTCACTGCCTGAAAAAATCCTCTGTGCTCTACCTATTCATCTCTCCTCTCCTACTTTTTCACATATTTTGCAAAACCTATGTGTTGTTTTCTCATTTTAACTTTGAATCATTTGTTTTTTTTGTTTTTTTTTTAATTTATTTTTTATTTATTTATTTCACAGAGAGAGATCACAAGTAGGCAGAGAGGCAGGCAGAGAGAGAGATAGAGGAGGAAGCAGGTTCTCCGCTGAGCAGAGAGCCCGATGTGGGACTCAATCCCAGGACACTGAGATCATGACCTGAGACGAAGGCAGAGGCTTAACCCACTGAGCCACCCAGGCGCCCCTGAATCATTTGTTTTTATATTGATTTTTAGTTCTTTATATAGTCTGGATTCATCCTTTGTTGATGATATGTTTCCAAATATCTTCTCCTGCATTACTACATGTCTTTTCACTTCTTTAAAGGTCATTTCACTGATGAAAAATACTTAATTTTTATTGTAGTAAAATATATCTGTGTTTTAAATACATTATGGGCATTTTTTGGTATGTATATTTTGTCATCTCTATCTCAAGAAGTTTGTGAAATACTGATCTTATCTGTTATTTAAATGTTCTCTAAAATAACCTGAACCTAAAAATTTCACTTGGGGATATTTTAAAATTATTAACTCTTTTAAAATTACTATTATATATTTTTTTCTTTTTAAACTATCTTTATGAGTTACTTTATAATTTATATTTTTAAGAAATTTTTCCATTGTATTACCTCAATATGTCTAGTTTAAATTTGTTCACAATAAAAATTTGTTATATTTTTAATCTCTCTAGCAGGTGGTTATATCACAGTTTCATTTCTAATGTCCATTTTTTCCTCTTCTATTTTCTTGATTGATCCATTTTAGCTAATTTTATTTTCTCTTTTTTTAGTACTCTTCATTGTTCCTTTTTATTTCCCTTTCAGTGTTTGCTTTTATCCTTGTACATTCTTCCCTTGTGGAATTTTTGTTTTATTCTCTGGTTCTTTTTCTGTCTTCTTAAAATATATAACTAACTCATTAACTACCCTTCTTCTCTCATCTAATATAGTTTTTAGGGTCATATACTTTAAGATTATAATTTAAATAACTGTGTGTGCTTTTTAAAAGTGGTATAGTTATCATTCAGTTATGAGTTTTGTCTAATTTTTATCACATTTCTTTTTTTGACCTTTGAATCAATCAGGAGTGTGTTTTCAAATTTTCCCAATATATAAAGCGTTTTAAGTATCCTTTTGAAACTGATTTCTAATTCAGTATGATCTTTATAGTGAGTGTTTGCTAATTTATTTGGAGTTGTATTATGGGGGAGTACAATGTTTCATTTTCTTTTGGTTCCTCCTACATGTGTGCTTGAAAAGTGTGTTTCTTCTCCAGGTTCAGAGATCTAGTTCTCATCCTTGCATAAGATTGTTAATTGTGTTGCTCAAATCCTATGTAACCTTTCTAAATTTTTGTCTGCTGATCTGTGTATATTTTATCTGTTTGATCTGCGAGAGGTATGTCTATATCTACATTGACTATCGTATAAACAGTATTACTGCTAATGCTTTCAGTTTGTGATTTATATATTATACAGCTCTGCTTTTTTGACTTCTTAGACATTTACTATTATTATATCTTTCTGATGAATTAAAACCTTTATCATTATCATTATGAAGTGACTTCTATCATATCTGCAATATTTTTTTAACTAAGATTTTTTGTTGTTGTTTTGTTGTTTAATATTATTATAGTTCCACTTTGGCAGTTTTACTCACTAAACCATTATGCATGTTTTTACTCCCAACCTTTCTATGTCTTATGGACTTAGTTGTGTCTCTGTAACAAAATATAACTTCATATTGCTGATTTTTTAAATATAATCTGAAATCTTTTTTAAACTAGTGAATCTGATCTAATCTCCAGAAGATAATAGAGATGTAATATTCAAACAATAATAACTCTGACTTTTTCAAAATCAATGAATGACAACAATTTTCCAATACAGAAAGCTTCCTCACAAAAAAAATTGCAGAATAAACCAAAAATAACTCCCTACCTAGGTATATTATAATGACACAAAATAATACAAGACGAATTACTCTTCCTGGAAAGAAAAAAAAAAAAAAAAGGTTAGACTGGCTGGTGACTTTTGAAAAGCAGCAATGGAAGCCAGATTTAAAATTTTCTTTTTTAGGGATGATAGCATTCTTTCTGCAAAACAGAGAAACAGAGAGTTGGTTTTTGGTTTTTTGGGTGTTTTTGGCATAGCAACTGAATAATGGGAAGATGCTTCATTCCAATCTTAAAATTCTGCTTCAAACAAATCTGATCTAAATACAAGTTGCTTGTTTTCTGGACATGAACATGTTTCACTGAAGGAAACTTGATTTAGGTGGGAATAAAACTATTCTTTTTGTTGGCAAAAATAATACTTAAAACATTAATTTGAGATAAGGATTAAATCCTGACTCTATTGGTCTTTAACTATAATTATGGGCAAGTTATTTAACCTTATATGCCACACTTTTTCTTCATTTGTAGAGTGAGATCTATAGCACATATT
Source organism: Enhydra lutris kenyoni (assembly GCF_002288905.1). Lineage (NCBI taxonomy): Eukaryota > Metazoa > Chordata > Mammalia > Carnivora > Mustelidae > Enhydra > Enhydra lutris. Next base: position 16,255,511 of record NW_019154087.1, read on the forward strand.
CAACAAGTGTCTGTGAATATTAAATAATTTAACTGAAGGATACTAAGGTACTAAGGATAGTACCTGACATTTTGTAAAAATCGACTAATTTTCTTTTTTTGTCCCCATTTTATTTTATTTCTTTTCAGTGTTCCAAAAGTCATTGTTTATGCACCACTCCCAGTGCTCCATGCAATACGTGCCCTCCATAGTACCCACCAGTAGGCTCACCCAACCCCCGACTTCCCTCTCCTCCAAAACCCTCAGTTTGTTTCTCAGAGTCCACAGTCTCTCATGGTTCATCTCCCCCTCCTATTTCCCCGAACTCACCTGTCCTCTCCTTTACCCAATGTCCTCTGTGTTGTTCCTTATGCTCCACAAGTAAGTGAAACCATATGATACTTGACTCTCTCTGACTGACTTATTTCACTCAGCATAATCTCTTCCAGTCCTATCCATGTTGATATAAAAGTTGGGTATTCATCCTTTCTGATGGAGGCATAATACTCCATTGTATATATGGATCATATCTCCTTTACCCATTCATCAGTTGAAGGGCATCTTGGTTCTTTCCACAGTTTGGCAACTGTGGCCACTGCTGCTATGAACATTGGGCTACAGATGGCCCTTCTTCTCACTACATCTGGATCTTTGGGGTAAATACCCAGTAGTGCAAATGTAGGGTTATAGGGTAGCTCTGTTTTTAATTTCTTAAGGAATCTCCACACTGTTTTCCAAAATGGCTGTACCAATTTGTATTCCCACCAACAGTGTAAGAGGGTTTCCCTTTCTCCACATCCTCTCCAACACATGTTGTTTACTGTCTTGTTAATCTTGGCCATTCTAAGTTGTGTAAGGTGGTATCTCAATGTGGTTTTTTTTTTTTTTTTTTTTTAGATTTTATTTATTTGACAGAGAGAGATCACAAGTAGGCAGAGAGGCAGGCAGAGAGAGAGGGGGGAGAAAGCAGGCTCCCTGCGGAGCAGAGAGCCCAACGTGGGGCTCGATCCCAGGACCCTGGGATCATGACCTGAGCCGAAGGCAGAGGCTTTAACCCACTGAGCCACCCAGATCG
>NW_019154087.1:16256664-16309492 GCF_002288905.1 Enhydra lutris kenyoni
CTAACAACGATGAACATTTTTTCATGTGTCTGTTAGCCATTTGTATGTCTTCTTTGGAGAAAAGGTCTGTTCATGTCTTTTGCTCATTTTTTTTCCTATCTTTTTTTTAAAGATTATTTATTTATTTATTTGACAGGCAGAGATCACAAGTAGGCAGAGAGGCAGGCGGAGGGGGTGAGCAGGCTCCCTGCTGAGCGGAGAGCCCGATGTGGGGCTCAATCCCAAAACCCTGTGATCATGACCTGAGCCAAAGGCAGAGGATTTACCCCACTGAGTCACCCAGGTGCCCCTCTTCTGCCCATTTTTTGACATGATAATCTGTTTTATGTGTGTTGAGTTTGAGGAGTTCTTTATAGATCTTGGATATCAGCCCTTTGTCTGTAATGTCATTTTCGAATATCTTCTCCCATTCCGTGGGTTGCCTCTTTGTTTGTTGTCTAGCTAATTTTCTTGGTAATGGAGTTTGAGAAAATTATTCCTGTGACTTTTTCAATAATTTGAATACTATATTTTACTCATTCTGAGACTCACATTTAGTTTCATATTTTATCATCTCAGACATTATGGTATGTCTTTTAATTCATAGCCTCTTATATTTTATGCAGTATAGTAATGTAAACTATTTTTGTTTACCTTCTTTTTTAAAAAATTTATTGAAACATAGTTAACATACAATGTCATATTAGTTTCAGGTATACAACATAGTGATTTGACAATTCTGTATGATTCAGTGCTCACCATGATAAGCCACCATCTGCCACCAAACAACATCATTAAAATATTATTGATTAAATTCCATATGCTATACTTTTCATCTCCATTACTCATTAATTTGTAATGAAGTTTGTACCTCTTAATCCCCTTCCCCTAGTTTTTCTCCCTCCACCTTACTCCCCTCTGGCAACCACAAGTTCATTCTCTGTATTTAAGAATCTATTTGCTCATTTGTTCGTTTTTTTTAGATTCCACATATAAGCGAATTATTTATTATTTGTTTTTGACTGATTTCACTTAGCAGAGTACCCTCTAAGTCTATCCATGTCACAAATTGCAAGATCTCATTTTTTTATGGTTGAGCAATATTCCACTGTGCGTGTGTGCGAGATATATATATATATATATATATATATATATATATATATATTCTTTATTATCCATCCATCTATGGATGGATACTTGGGTTGCTTCCATGTCTTGGCAATTGTAAATGATGCTGCAATAAACACAGTGGTGGCATATATCTTTTCTAACTTAAACTAATTTTGTTTAAACTGAGATCATAGGTTTTTTTTTTATTTACCCACTTAATTACTTAAAGTAAATCCATATAATGAAATCTGCAAGTTGTCATTATTAGGTGTGTCACCTACTTGAACTGAAAAATAAATCTACAAAAAATTTTTGCTCTTCAGAAAGATAATATATGAAACAAGTACTTCTTCTAGTTGCTTATAATAAAGTTGTGGGAAGTATATTTCTGTTATATTATAACTTTTATGATGCATTCAACGTGATTGCAAATGCATATGATGAATGACAAATATATCAAGTCATAGCACTTTTAAATGAAAGTAGCATAGTACTTTTAAATGAAAAAAAGGTGCTCTACTCATTTAAATGTTAGAACACAAAATTGAAAGTAGTTTCTGAAGTCTGTATTGCATAGTTAAAATTTGCAGTCATTTGTTTAACATTAGCTAATGTCAAGGCATTGATGGTATTTTAAAAATTTTAACCACTTTATTGTAAAAAGTTGTACATATTTAATGTATACAACTTGGGGAGTTTGAAGTTAAGTACACCCCTATAAAACAGTCACCCCAAAAGAGGACATAAACTTATTCCTATCTACCTTCTAAACTTTCTCCCCACTTCCATTATGATTGGCATTAGTGTTAAGTCTTAGTCTTGGTGTTACGGTTGTAAGAATACTTAACATAAAATTTATCTTCTTAGCAAATTTTAAATATATAATACAATATTATAATGTATAAGTACTATGCTGAACCGTTGATCTGCAGATCTTATTTATCTTATATAACTGAAATTTTGTATCCTCTGGTCAATACCATCTCATTTCTCCCTCCCCCAGCCCTTGGCAACCACCATTCTACTCTCAGCTTCTATGAGTTTGATTACTTTAGATTCCACATTAAGAGCAATCATACAGTATTTGTGTTTCTGGGTCTGGCTTTATTTTAGCATAATTTCCTCTAGGTCCTTTCATGTTGCTGCAAAAGTCAGAATTTCTTTTTTTTTTTTAAGGCTGAATAATATTCCATTGGATGCATTACCACATTTTTCCTCATGCATTCATCTGTTGATGGGTATTTAGGTTGTTCTCATATCCTGGCTATTGTAAATAATGCTGCGGTTAAGTGTGGGAGTACAGGTATCTCTTCAAAATCCTGATATCAGTTCCTTTGGATAAATACCCAGAAGTAGGATTGCTGGATCATATCATAGTTCTGTTTTTAATTTTTTTAGGAACCTCCATACTGTTTTCCATAATGGCTATAATTTAAATACTTTTAAAAACCCTTTGTTAAGCTTATAATATATACTGAGCATTAAATATTATAAAAATTATAAAGCAATTTTAATCTAAGACAATGAAACAAATAGAATTTATAGAACATATGTGCAAAAATATTTCATTTACATAAAAATAAATGTTTCAGAGCTATAAAGCCAAACTTTCTTGGAATTTCTAAAAATATATATTTGAAAAAGCCAGCATAATTTGTCAACCATCCCTTCTTTTGATTTGAAAATTGAATGGATTACATTGAAATATAATACAAGTGGTTTTTTATTTGCTTGGAAATAACTCATAAATAATATTTGGTAGAAGATATGTGATATCCAAATGCTTTATGAAATTCACACCACATATCTGCTGCATCTATTTTTCTTTTTAAGATGCAGTTAACCTAAAAGAAGGTTGCAGTGAACAAAACACCAAAGAAATATCAGTTAAAAGTAAACAGGGGTTCCTGTGTGGCTCAGTCAAGTTAAGCATTGGACTGTCATGATCTTGAATCATGGGATGAGCCCCACATTTGGCTCATGCTCTGCAGGGAGTCTGCTTGAAGAATCTCTCCCTCTGCTAGACCCCTTCATGCACACACGTGCTTGTTCTCTCTAGAATAAATAAATAAACAAATCTTTAAAACAAAAAGGAAACAACACTTTGCTTTCTTAAGAATGTCTGCATAAGTGAAACTTACATTTGGCAAATATTGTCTTCTATCCTTGAATAATCTAACCTTTCTTTTTTTTAAATCTATTTAATTATCCATCTATATATAATGCTAGTGTGCAATGTTTAATTATTCTTCAATTTATTTCACAAAGGGAAATGAACTCAATAAATAAATGGTTTTCTAAAGTCATTTTTAAGTTATCATTTTCTATTCAATGTAATATTTCAGAATAGCCACGATACACAATAAACACTTCATATATAAGATGAAATATGTAAAAGTTACATAAGCTTTTTTACACTATTATTTTCCCAACATTGACTTCATTTTACATATAAAGTATTCATAACTTGTAGACTATTTCACATATTTTTAATAATAGAGCAATAATCCAAAATCTTATTTCAGTTTACTCAGAAATTTTTAAATACTAACTTAAAGGATGAAATTTGCTTACTTTATTCATGTATTATAGTTTCTATAATTTGTTTAATTATTTTTAAAACTTCTCACTTTTAAAAATGCTGTATTAGACCTATAAAGAAAGAAAAATAACATTTTGGGTATGTGGAAAATATTGATGTAAAATATTGCTGTTAGAGAAAAAACATGTATCATTCTTTATTATATAAATTTCAAAATACATACATTCCCCCAAATAATATTTAATACATACCTAAGAGGGACCCTCACAATTTACTCCCTGTTACTCCTTATATTCAAGACAAATTTTAAACTGTATAATTTGTTTCAAATATTAAACTCCTTCCCTATTTGAATATTTTTAAATGAAATTTTAATTTCTAAATGCGTAACTATTTTAAGTTTAAATTTTATTTTTAAATTTCTCAGAATGACATTAGCAATTCATTTGATTGCAATTAAAGCTTTTAGGCTACTTAAGGAAGACGACCTTGACCTCTCAAAATAAAATTTTTTTTTGTATTTTCATAGTGGAAAAAATGTAGTAGTAATTTACAGTAAATATAGCAAATTGCTCTTTCAAAAAGTTTTTCCAAATTGAGATGTAAGAATGTCACTGATGAGAATTGTTCATCCTAAGGCTCATAAAACCTATTGGATTTTTTTCCCAAATGGCACAAATAAGAACCTAGTAAGCTTTGCAGAATTAAGTAGGAAGGTATTGACTGGCAATCATGTATCATTACTCTGGAGTATAAGTAAATTCCACTTGAATGATTTATGTACCAGATAGCCATTTGTTACCATATTTTAATTGTCTACATAAGATATAAACAATATAGAATTTTTTATATGGGAATTATGTGGTGGTAGAAGGGGACAACACTTGAAATGAGACAATACTTGAAATGACAGGATTTTAGAGATGTATAGAGTTAGAGGGAATAATCCTCAAAGTAAGCCATTCCAAGTAATTCCTATAGCACAGCTTTAGGGAGAGCTAACCTAAAAGATTCGGTGAGTTCCAGGAAACTATTATAAAAGTTTTAGGATTTCTTGTGGCTTCTTGTGTGTCTTTGTAGAATTTGTTTTCCTTGGTTACTACTAGTTAAAAAACTAGGAGAATTGGGATGCTTGCGTAGCTCGGTTTGTTAAATGTCTGCCTTCTGCTCAGGTAACTATCCTAGGGTCCTGAGATGGAGTTCCCAGATCTTATAAAGATATATATTGATTCTATATTGTTATATACAATATATATTATATATTTGGTGTATATATATTTTTAAAATACTATAGAATCAATATATATATTTATATATAATCATTATGATGATTGGTTGATTGGTTTGCCTGTTTTATCTTGGTTGTTGAGAGATGAAGTTACTATACTTTGGACAATTACTCTTCATCACACTAGGAGTAGTTTTAATAATTTGCTGTTCAGTGCTATGTGCTATTAAGAAAAAAAGAAGTTCTTCATTTGTGGCCTCTCAGTCTAATTTTGAGTTGTGTGTGTTTGTGCATGTGTGTGTGTGTGTGTGTGTGTGTGTGTGTTTACAACTTAAGAGCACTTTCTATACTGTCAGCTACTAGTCTGTTCTGATTCTTTGGAACCATTTTTAAAAATAAAAAAGCACAATTAATTTTTGCTATCTGCTAAGCTTACATGATTTACTTAAGCCTTACTTTCTACTCTACTTAAAAAAAAAAAAAGGTTTGGAGTTTCTGTGGAGTACAATTTCACTTGCAACATTGCTATTGAAAAAAGGGCATTGAAAGAGATCTTGAATTAAAACAGTTTCTGAAAATGCTACACTCAAACATTGTTGCATGCATCTCAAAACAGGAGAAACCAGTTCAAAGATTTGTGTTCTGCCATAGAAAAGCACATCTTAACTGCAGTGTCTTAAAATGTTAAAACAAAAACAAAAAGGAAAAGAAAAAGAAAAAATAAAGGAGAGAGAAAAGTTCAACTATGTTTTAAAATCTCAGAGCAAAATAATAAAATTTCACAGTAAACAAAAAGATTGTTTTTTATGTTGGAAAATAGACATAGATCAAATATCTTACTAGGATATCTAGCTCATCCAAACTTAAAAAGCAGTCATACAATAATTACCTTGAAAACTCCTGTTGCAATAAACCCATCATTTAAAAAATGTCAAATATATGGCATTTCCATTTGCAATGGTATTATTGAAGTTGTTTTGCTATTCAAATGAAAGTAAAGAATAAGCACTTAGGAAAATAATATACTTTAATATCATTAACATTATTCAAGCAGTTTTTAAAAAGTACTATTAGTAACAATAATGGTTCTGATGGATGGATAGCTATATAAAGATAAAATTATTTCCTATGCTTAGTAAGGAGAACAGAAAAGATCCCGTGTGTGTGTGTATATGTATACATATATATATGTATACATACACACATGGCATATACATATATAAGTTAACAGGCAAGTACATATGTGTGTATTTGCACATACATTTATATACGTATACATATATATGCATATATGTATATATGCATATTTACACAAATATGTAAATATACAATATGCATTTGCCTACTAACTTTATTATTTACTAAAATTCTACACTTTTTTATGGGCTTTGCAACAGTGATATAATCATATCATTGGCATCTTTCTAAAAGACATCAAGCAGTAGATAAATATGAATCACATATCTGAACACTGTCCATTCTGATTTGTGTGTGCCCTGTAAGTATGTGTGCATGTGTGTATGTATATGGGTAGCTGTGTAGAAAATTTCTAGCCACAGATAACAGAACTATATCTGTGTATCCAAGTCATTCATTCAAGTATTATGGTTGAATTGATATGCTTATTAAGTTAACTAAAACAAAAACCTTGGAAAACCAAATTGAAATATTTAAATAGTTAATACTAAATGTAAACTGTATACCTTTAAGCAACTGTTTTTGGAAACAAAATAATTGGATTTTCAATTTTTTGTAATTTTTGCCAGATGTTTCATAACTTTAACATAGTTTTAGTGTATTTACCAGAGTTAGTTAATTTAACTGAGAGAGAAATGAAATAAGGATATCATAGCAATGAGTGAAATGAAATATTAAAATGAAAAATTTTAACTACAAAGCAATAGGTAAAAATGTAACCCCACTAAAAAAATGATCTTTTTTTAAACTATTGCTCCATGCAAAGCATTATTCTTTATTCATTATTCCACAGGCTTTTAAGTCAAATCTTCAAAGCAGTCTACTTCACGGGGGCTTCTAGTACTCCGTTTTATAGAAGAAGCAACAGAAATGCACAGTGGTTAGATAACTTGTCCAAGGTCGTATCATCAGAAGATAGCAAAATTGTTCTTTGAATTCTGGAAGTCTGGTGTCAGAGTCTTAACAGTAACAACACTGCAATACCTCTCAATATTGACTTTTGATCTTGAGGTTTTCCACTAATCATTATATTGTAGATTTTTTTCTCTAAATGTTTTTATTTGAACATATTTTTTGTAATTTGACTGTCCTCATTAGAAGATGTGACTAGCAAATGGAAATTTAAGATGGGAATCAATTCATAATTTGTTCTGTTGCCAAATTTATCTAATACATTTTTTTAATATTTTATAGTGAAGCTTAAGTTAAAAATTAGGTATTATTTGGCTATTAAATTTATCCATGGTAAACATTAGACTTGATAAACCATACAAATGCACATATTATATATGCATATGTGTTTGTATATCTAATAACATTCATAAAAATGATTTTTCAAAGGTCTGAATATTTGTCTTTGATAATCATTTAAAAATTATTAATCAGTAAGTCATACCTCTTTATGCTTACTTTAAAATTTTATCTAATTCCAGTAAATATAAAAATACAGACTTTATATGCTAATGTTCAGTTATAAATATAATAATAATACAGAAACACTTCAAATTTATCTGATATCTGTCAATTACTGGTGGTCATAGAGTGCAACAATATATAAGAGATGTTTCTCTATATAGAACTAGATTAGCCATGGTTGAGAGTCAAAGGAATTGGATTTTTGTCAGTAAAATGTATTAATGAAATTCCTAGCAATCAAAGTACAATTTCACATGATTAGGGCTAGTATGTAGTATGAATAGTTGGAAATTTTGAATAAGATCTTTAGTCAGCTATTGTATGCAAAAAATGTACTGTTGTATGCAAATAATTTCATTGTGTTATAAAAATATGACAAAAGCACTTTACAAATAAAGAATGATTATTGTAGCTACTACTAGAATGCTGAATAGAAAATTAATTGTGATAAAAATAACAAGATAAGGGGCGCCTGGGTGGCTCAGTGGGTTAAAGCCTCTGACTTGGGCTTAGGTCATGATTCCAGGGTCCTGGGATCGAGCCCCGCGTCAGGCTCTCTGCTCAGCAGGGAGTCTGCTTCCCTTCCTCTCTCTCTGCCTGCTTCTCTGTCTACTTGTGATCTCTGTCTGTCAAATAAATAAATAAAATCTTAAAAAAAATAATAAGATAAAATTTTGTGGAGAAGGTGGAGTTTTAACCAGGTCTTCAATGATTAAGGGAATGCCACCAGAGAACACTCCAGGCAAAAGAATCCCTCAGCAAAATTCTGAGATGGGAAGCTACAATATTTATCGGGTGTAGCTTGTTCTTATATTTGTGTATAAAATCTGAAAGGGAGACTAAAATTCTATTTTTGTATTATTTAAATATCAAATGTAGAATTTCAAAGAACATATAAAGGAGTTTAGGCTTTATTCTGCAATAAATGAAGAATCATTGGATGTTTGGGTATTTTATTTTGTTTTGTTTTAAGCAGGAAATTGGCCAATGTTCTGTCTTTGAAAAACAGCAGAGCAGGATGTACAGAAGGAGTTGAGGCAGGAGACAAGCCCTTAGAGACATGGCTCAGGGAATTGTGGCAATAAATCAAAAGACTTTAATAAGACCTGAATTAGCCCTCTGTCAGTGGGACTAGACAGGACAGGATGGATATAGAAGACACCTGACAAATAAAAATTCACCACTTAAGAAGAAGGATGAAAAAGAAGAAAAAAGGATAACGGTGGTGAGCATCTCAAAGGAAAAGAAGAAAAGAAACATTTTCAAATTTTTCTAAAGATTGAGCTAGGGTCATTTTAAATACTGGTGATGCCATTAAGAGAGAGAAAAAAACGGCATGTATTTTGAGGTCATGGTTGGGAGTAGTAAGTGAGATAGAGAACTGCAAAATAGTGAATATTTTACTGTTTAAAGAATGACAATGTTGAAAATAAACAATGTTGAAAAAAACTTAGGTGAATTTCATGAAGCTGAATATTGATCTGATTATTCAAGAAAGGTTAAAGGAGAGAGATGAGAAAGGACTCCCCGTGGAAACTGCAAAAGGGAAGGTGGGTAACGATGAATGATTTTGAAGTCCTTGTGGGGAAGCATTAAAAGTCACAAATGAAATTAGCCAACGCTAGCAGTGTCTTTATATTTCGTTTTGCTCTTACAGACAGATCTACAGAGGGGAGTGGTGTAGGTTTGCCAGGAGAGACTTTCAAGGAAAGTTGTAGTATGCTGCAGCAGAAATTATATCCTACATGAAATTATATCCTAGAGTGGACTGTATCAGGGAAGCAGGGGAGCATGGAGTGCTCCTTCACTGAAGTGGTGGATCTTACATCAGAGTGGCCACGATAAGTACTGGAAGGAAGACATAAACCTGAGATATTTGATGAGCATATCTCTGAACTCCGTGAATTGCATGTATGAAACAAAGAGCGGGGAATCATAAGTATAACTTCAAGTTTACATTATGAAACTAGAAAGTGAAGCGAAGGGCAATCCATTGACACAAACAGAGCTGTTAAAGAAGAATCCAATCTGAGATTTAATTTTAAGCAAGTAGACTTTGTGCAATACAAAGCATTCCAAAGAAAACATTTGTCTAATTTTAGAAACACATATTCATAAATTAACAAAAGAGGAAAAATAAAAGAGAAAGTTTAGAAAAGGATCTGGCGACATTCTTCCTATTATTTATTAACAACCTGAAAAATTATACTTCAAATATATATTTTGAATGTATACATTGTGATAGGTAATTTACATTCCCTCTAATCTTCTCAAAAATTTTAAAGTGGTTATATAATTATACTTATGTTAAAAATAAGAAAAATGAGATGCTATAAATAATGAATGATTTATTTAAAGCTGTACAACCAGGAGGTGACACAGAAACAGAACTGAGCATTTTGTCTCTACATCCGGATTGTTCCCTTGCATATTGCCACATTCTCTTGATTCTTCTCCCAAAATACCACATAGAGCACTTATTTTAAACAGATTTTGATGGAGGTTTGTAGATTCAAAGGAGACTATACTATAATAGTACATAACAATAAAAGCAAGTAAAACCCAATACTGTATATCGAACTTTACAAAATCCTTTACCCACCTCAATAACTGAAATTAATTTCTGGCTGACATTTTTCTGCAAGTCCCTCATGGATTACTTCTTCCTCCACTCACCTGCTCCTTTCCCTCTTCACCTCCCTTCTCAGTTCCCTTTGCCTTCTCACCCCTGTCCACCTTCTCCATCCTTTTCTCCTCTCCCTCTGCTTCTTTCTCCTGCTTAAGGTTCACCCGAGACTGCCAATTGAGGTAATCTGTTGTAAAGAACAATTTTAGCAACTCTTTGTTTGGCTATTTCCTCTTTCCTTCCCATCTACTCCCATTTACAGGCAGAGGTTGCTGCACAAGTGTACCTCCATTACTAAAGAGAAAAAAGATCTCTCTTTTTTATAAGCAGAAGAAGCATCAGCCTCTGGGATTATGTACTTCTGATTTACCTACATATTTGTCACCTTGGGATAAGTTACTACAATGTAATATACTAATACTCTTCCTATTTGACAATACATTAATACAAAATATCAATTCTTACGTTGGCAAAGTCCTCATTTAGCAATACGTATTCATAAACACTGAATATATTGATGCCCTTCCTATTAGGCAATACATCATCTGCTATAAAGCAGTCTGTCTAGCTGATCTATTTGACTGCATTTTTCTCAAGCTTAGATGACCAACACACCATCACAGGCTATGATACATTGTTCACTAAACCACTGACATAACAGTGTAATTTGGCCAGATCATTAGTAATAATAGCAGCTCCAAGAATGACAACCTACCATATTTGAATTTAGGTGTTAGGTCTAAAGTGAGTACTTGCTGTGGTCATATTTATGATATATTTTGCTTTCATGTTCTTTTTAAATAAACTCCTTTATAAATGTGTGTGTGTGTGTGTTTGTGTGTGTAGAGTGGAAGTGGAGAGAAAAAATAAATATAAATAGTAAACCAGGAGGATTAAGTTAAAACCATTGAAAGCATTTGTAACTACACATATACTAATATGAAAATTTAAAACAAATCTATTTTTATTTATATTGAAATCCTTAAGGAAATAAGTGCTGCCTAAAATATGTAATCTATGAGGACTACCAATTCCACTTAAATTGAAATTTCAATTCCTAAAGGTAATTTTACCATATATGTGTGTGAATGCATAAATGAGACACACAAAAAAGAAAGCATAAAAATACAAAAAAGATCATCCAAAATGATGTTGCTTTTTCTTTCAAATTTGTTGCTATTTATTGTTATCATTAGAATTTACTGCAGCATAGTTTTCAAAATTGAAATATCTGACCATAGGCATCCAGAGACATGAAGGATTTCATTTTTCCTATAATTTAAATTTCTTAAAGGAAGCACAATTAGTTTTTAGAAACAAAGAAATCATATTAATATTGAAATCCATGGTCCTGGAAGTCTATAAACTATGCTTAAATCATAGTATAAATATTTATTCACTGAGCATGACCAGAAATACAGTGAAGAGCTTGGTTTTATGGTGATACAACAATTTCTAATAAAAGTTGTATGGCACATTGTGAAAGTGACATTCTATCATAAACTGGGTAGAGGGAATCTGATTCTAAGTTTATTTCCTATGGCCAATGAAATGGCCTTTCAGAATGCTTTATGAAACTACAAATCATTTGAGCTGCTCCCTGGCTGAGAAACTTAAATTAAATTGGAAAGAACCTCCAAGACAAATCAAGAGTCTTTTGAAACTGAGTTAACTCTATCAACATATCCATCACTCTTACGTGATTACAACTAATTTAGAGGCCTACAGGGGTTGCTTCACTCTTTTTAAAAAGTATAAGCTAATATCATAATTTTAATGTAATTTACTATTCATTGCATTTTTAATCATATCCTTATCAGTGTTTTTAAAATTCAAATGTTTTCTGAGTCTCTTTTAAAGAAAAACAATTATGAATCACAATGATAATTTAAATCATTTTATATTGTAACAAAAAACTGTTAATATAAAGCCATATGTAAGCTTATAGTTTGCATTCAGTTATCTCACCCTGTGAAAGCTATGATTTAAATTTAAACAAAGTAACCCAATGGTTAGTACCAAAATAAACATTAATTTAAAGTAATAGATGATGCTGTTGCTTAAATTAAATGTTACCCATAATGTGAGTGATGTGAATGGTGTGAATATTGTACTATCCACTGTACAAGATACATTTGAGTTCAGCTTCCTCACACTTTCTCTTGGCATCCGTGACTCTCTCATTTGTACATCCTGTTGGCCTTTACTTGGTGTCATCCCACCACTTATTAATTATGCCTATGTTCATTCTCATTAACTACAGAATCAAATAAATATTACTTTGTATAGATTACATTAAAATAGAGGACAAAATTAGGCATTAATATCACCTGTACTAGGCTATAAGATGGAAGTATACACAAAACCACAAAATCTGTTTGGATTTAAGACCTGATAAGAATGACAACTTGAATTCCGGTTAAGCTTCATTTTTATCTTGTTTTACTTCCAAATTAAAAACAAACAAACAAACAGTGGAAGGATTTATACAAATCAATAACATAACATAGGTGTAGAGATACAGCTTCCTATTTATTCATGGGTATGTACAGGTGTTTCCAATGGGCAATGTAATGGTAATGGAATAAAGAAAATTCCAAGTCAAATGTGATTTGAGTTTTTAGATTTTGTGAATTTTATAAAGCAATCAACCAATGGGTAGGGACTATATCAAGAATCAAGAACCTAAGATTTCCAGATAATAGTAACATATGAAGAAATTCTTGATTTGTAATTGTTCAGGTCTATACCATAAGCCTCACTGCAGTCTAGCCATTGATGACCTTTGATATTTCTCTAGATCAGCAGTCAGTCTACAAAGTAAGTCGCATGGACCCCATTGGAATGTCAGGAGAAAACATCAGGTTTCAAATCCTTAGGTTTTTATCTTTTCTTTCTAATAATTATATTTTGTAGCATATATGTTTAAGTCTATATAAAATCAAAAAGGTTGGTGATCATATTTCCATTTGATCTGGAATATGCGTGATACTTTCTAAGGACAATCATTAAAAAGTACAAAATTTTATATTATATGAGTGTAACAGAGAACATATATGATCACTGCTATAAATCCAAGGACTCCAGTTTGAAAAATACTGCCCTAGATAAATCCACCAAATCACACACACACAAAAAATTCAATTCAACTACATTCTATCTGATATTCCTTTTTTATTTAGTAGAAATCATATGTTAAGGGTGTGACTTCAATGATTTCTTACCTCACAGTAGATACTAAGAGGTTTTGTTTGTCTAGTTCTATGATTCTTATATTGAGAGTGAACCTGCCATGTCTTTTCATACCATTTCATAACATTTTAAATAGATCATGCTTTCAATATTGTAAATATTCATTTATTATTGTTATAAAATTTTTAAACTTAATATTTTTTGTTATTTTTTTTCTTTCTAAGAAACTCATGTTACTTATTAGCATTTAAAGAAATTCAGTGAGGGGGGCGCCTGGGTGGCTCAGTGGGTTATGCCTCTGCCTTCAGCTCAGGTCATGATCTCAGGATCCTGGGTTCAAGCCACACATAAGGCTCTCTGCTCAGTGGGGAGCCTACTTCTCCCTCTCCCTCTCTGCCTGCCTCTCTGCCTAATTGTGATCTCTGTCTGTCAAATAAATAAATAAAATCTTTAAAAAAAAAAAAAGAAAAAGAAGAAAAGAAATTCAGGGGCATATGGGAGGGTCAGTGGGTTAAGCCTCTGCCTTCAGCTTAGGTCATGATGTCAGGGTCCTGGGATTTGAGCCCCACATCAGTTTCTCTGCTCAGCAGGGAGCCTGCTTCTCCCTTTCTGCCTGCCTCTCTGCCTACTTGTGATCTCTCTCTCTGTCAAATAAATAAACAAAATCTTTTTAAAAAATAAAGAAATTCAATAGGTAACATATACAGAGATTCAGTAGATAAAAGATTCTTTACTAAGAAACAATATGATTAAGATCCATTGTTTCTATGCCTGAGATAATGAAACAATGAAACTTTAGATATTAAATAGATATCCCCTCAGTGTAAGAAGGGGGCAATATCACTGTCAAAACTAAGTAGTTATGGGAGGCTAAAAAAAGCCAGTATGGTGTTAATTAAGGAAATCAGAAGTTCAGAGACAACTTTGGGGGGACCACATTATTTCGATTCATATTTCCTCGCTCTCTTCATCAGACTACTTTCCCCCACAGTGTAAGTACATGCTAGGACAGTAGCTATTATAACAATAGTTTTGATAAATAGTACATAAGATTTTTGCATTTCCAGGAAAATTTGTATATTCTTGAGCACCATTTTGTGATTGTGTTCATCAGGTAAATGTCTGAGCTATCCAAGCATATAATAAAGTAGTCTGGGAGTGCAGAGGATAGAATTTAATAGTCAATGAAAACTGCCCAGAGAAGAGCATGGAAGAGAAAAGGAGACAGAATTAGGTCTCAGACAATAATGAAATGTAAAGTACTGAGACAATTATCTGATAATTTTTTCATTTTTACTGAGATATAATTGACATATAATACTATATGTTTAATGTGTATAGCATGTTGAGTCAATATATTTATATGTTGAAAAACAATTACATGACTTTCATCATTTTTTAAAAAATAATTTGTTTATCAGAGCACATGGGTGGCTCAGTTGGTTAAGTATCTGCCTTTGGATCAGTTCATGATCTCAGGGTCATGAGATTGAGCCCCAGTGGGGGGATCTCTGCTCAGCAGGGAATCTGCTTCTTCTTCTCCTTCTGCCCTTGCCCCAACACATGCTCTGTCTCTCAGTAAATAAATAAAATCTTAAAAAAATCTTATCTATTAATTTACTTGAGAGAGAGAGAGCGCAGGGGGAGGAGCAGAGGGAGTGCGACAAGCAGACTCTATCCTGAGTGCAGAACCTGACATGGACTGGATCCCACAACCCTGAGATCATGACCTGAGCCGAGATCAAGAGTCCAATGCTCAACCAATTAAGCTACCCAGGCACCCCAACTCTCAGCATTTTTAAAGGATAAGTCCATTCTATTTCAGTACATCGAGTATATTGTGTTTTCCTCAAATTCCACTACTAATTCTTTACTAGTAGTTAGCATGTTCTTCAATGGTTATTATCCAAATTTCTTTGTAAATCAGACAACAAAATTTTGTTTAAATGCCTATTTCAGCTACATATTCTCTCATGGCCACTGACCCTGAGAGAAAAGTGTTTCTCATTCAGTTTTACCTTGACTCAGTAAATTAATCTTCCATAATGTATGTTGGAGCCTCCATTTATTGGTGGTTCAGGATATGCTATGCTGGCCACCATGGTTTTTCACTGAGCTCTAGTATGGAAAAAATGACCTTATTTCTTTATATACAGTTGTATATTGCTTAAGTAATACACGGACATTTTGACATAAAATATTTTTGGTTTTCCTTTTAAATTAGTTTACAGCTACATCTCATATCAGCATTTATTTTGTAGCTTTTCCTCACAGAAATCACAATAAAGCTTTCAAAGTGTTTATCATTCTTTCTTAAATACCTTTCTCTAGGCAGGTATTTAATACTCATGCTAATTGAGTTAGGATGAAATTGCTAATGCTGTACAATGTTTATAGTATTCACTGAATATTTGAATGAATAGGTGAATGAAAATTTATATGTATGTGTCTTCTGAAGAGAGTTGGGTAAAAATTTTATAGGGGGTAAAATAATGTTAAAATCCGATAACCTGGGACGCCTGAATGGCTCAGTTGGTTAGGTATTGGACTTGATTTCGGCTGAGGTCATGATCTCAGGGTCCTGGAATTGAGTACCCTTCAGGCTCCACACTCAGTGTCGAGTCTGCTGGAGATTCTCATTCTCTCTCTGCCCCTCCCCCACCCACTTTCTCTCTCTCTCTCTCTCTCTCTCTCCAAAATAAATTAATTTTTAAAATAAATGAATAAATAAATTTGTACCTATTGACAATTCTGGCTTGTGGAACAACCAC
Organism: Enhydra lutris kenyoni; assembly: GCF_002288905.1. Taxonomy (NCBI): domain Eukaryota; kingdom Metazoa; phylum Chordata; class Mammalia; order Carnivora; family Mustelidae; genus Enhydra; species Enhydra lutris. Next base: position 16,272,726 of record NW_019154087.1, read on the forward strand.
AGACAACCACTGATTTTAAAAGAAAGCCTAGAATTTTAGTATATGTGCTGCCAAAGTGAGCACTTAAAAAAAAGCCTAGAGATGGAAAAGTGTTTAGGCTTAGATTCGTGTAAAATTTCAAGCCAATCCTTCAATGTTTGGGAAGCTAGAGGCCAGTTTCCACATATATTTTACAGAAATATATGCTTTATATGAACTTAGGTAAACAGTATGTAGAGGCTCTAAAGTTTGAACTACTGTTGGGAACACCTTTAAAACTAAGTAAAATCATAAAGCAAGTAAGAATTTAATAAAACTAGAAAATACAAATAATAACCTACTCTTGTCACAAACAAAGTAAATAAAGGAAGCCAGTGAATACCTCCTGGCTCAGTAAAATCTTATAACGTAAGAAAGAATTTTACCTATAAAAATTGATTGAAATTACAAAAGTATATTCTTATTTAAGTAAGTTTAGAGGTACTTAGAGCAATTTTACTGCAATAGTTACAATCTAAATAAAATGCAATATATCATTCCAAGAAACCATTTTCCACTGTTTAATCAGAGGATTTGTTTCTGGAACAGGATAGTTTGCATTACAAACCTATTATTTTTTGTTCAAAGGAGATATTATATTATTGATGCATGTATGCCCTACTTATTTCTACAGTTGTAAGTATTTAATGTACTGTAGCATCTCACATCTCACAGTTTAGAATTGTGACTAGTCACAGTTCTTTTGGGAGAGAACATGCAAACACAGACTATGAATCCTTTATGATTCTCACAAACTGTGCATTCTCCTCCCAGTAGTACCTGCTAAGATTCATGGATACAATAACCAAGCATGATTAAGATATTACAAGCTATAATTCTACCCGATTTATTATTGAAAATGAAAACAAAGTTTCCCATAAAATGATATCATTATTTCTATGAAAACTAGAAGTATGTTTCTAAAGCATGGCCATGACCATAACTATAAGTATCTTAATATCTCTGGGCAGCCTCTGAATTATTTCATTCCATTAAAAAACAACTGAATAAGTGGTGTGTGTGTGTGTGTGTGTGTGTGTGTTGCTTCACTTTCAAAGCAACATATGCCAAGTTAGCCAGAATAATTTATGATAGATTAAGTAGACTCTTACTGTTTATATACTTCTGGAAGGTCACTTTGTAATATTTGCAATTGATGCTTTCAGAGAAGTTTCAATGGTGGTACAGTATTTTTACAAGTTTGAGGATTGTGATTGCCCAGGACAATGACATAGAACAGACCCAAAATATTATCATGAGGGTCTTTCCTGTTAATGGATGATATAATACGAAAGCAAGATATTGAAAATAAGTCACTCCCATAATGAACTAGAGGTTCTATGATGAGGTATAAAACCTCCAAGTCTACAATCTGATTATTTTGTATTGATGTAACAAAAATAGCATCAAGCATATATTTTACATAACCTCAGTTTTAAACTTCCTTTTTCATTCCCTCACCTTAAATTTTTCTCTATTACCTCAACTCCAAAAATTGTTTATCTCATCCTTATTGCTCACGTGTTCTCATTTCCCAACTAATTCACTACAGTTTTTTGTTTTTGGTTTTGCTTTAAGTAGGCTCCATGCCAAAGGTGGGACTTGAACTCATAAGCCTGAGATCAAGAGTCATACGCTCTACCAGCTGAGCCAGACAGGTGCCCCTAATTCACTATAGTTTTAATCCCTTGTATACACTTTCAATTTCTGCCCATATCTCACAGGCCACACTCCAGCCTTGTTTTATATCTAACTGTCCAGTTACTCTACCTATTTAGACTCCAGCTGCTAAAATTCATTGGAGAAAAACACAATTACAAAAATTTTTAATCTATAACTTCTCAAGAAGGTGCTTAGTACTACCTGGTCATCTATATCTAGAGCAAAGGTCTACCAAATGGCTGACCTATATGTAACCTGCAAAGATATTCCTAGCAGGAGTGGTTTACGATAGTCAGTGACAACATTCTCAAGAGAAGGTGGGAGGTCCTGACATCTTAACTGGTCTCCTTTTCTACTACCCTTTGTATATTTAACTTTTACTCAACTTCCAAAGGAAAGTCACCATTTTTAACCAATGTCAATTTTTAACACAGTGCGTTCCTGAAAGTTTACCATCTCTAACTTGCAAAACAAATAAGTTTCAAAATATTGGTATTGATAGAGTACCCTATTCTAAAGATGAGGCAACAAATCTTGTTTCGAGTCAAGTGGTTCCAACTACTGTCTTCAATAAAAAATAATTCAACATCCTCAATCATGGTGATGGGAGGCTGGGAGACACAGAGTAACTGCAGAGAAGCCCCTCTTTAATATTCAAAAACCCTATTTTCGTCTATTTTCCTCCTACAACTCTGATTCCACTCAATTTACCACATAAAAAATACTATCCTAATGTAATATAGGCAAGGAAATCTCTCACATTATTCTAGAAAAATGTATTGAAATCTATATTGTGTTCTATTTTCTTTTTCTATAAAATTCTAGGTCTTAAAAAATGCATCTGGATTGAATTGGCATTATCATTAGTATGATTTCGATCAAAATGCAATGATCTTTGAAAAGGGATTAATAAGCATAAAATATATTATTTGAAATGATCTCTTTAGGAGTTGAATAAAGAATTTTTTCAATAAGTTTATGTTTCCCTGGATGATTTTCTTATTTTAGAAAGAGACCAGTTCAACACCAGTTATCTTTCTATTCTTTTTGTTTTTATAAAAGTAAATGTTAAAAGCCTTGTTTATATAACACTAACTGGGAGTAGAAGTTGTCTTTTATCAATGATTCAATTCTTTTAACTTCTTCCAAAGTAGATGCATTTGAAGGCATGCTTATGCCCCACTCCTGACACACACATACATACACACACAAAACCCACATAGCTATCTCTTATTATAAAAAAGGTTATTTTTAAAGATCTATCAATAAAAAGTTAGCCAGGTTAGATGCTTTTTAAATTTTTTTCAGTAAGAAATGATAAAGTTCTTGCTGTTTAACTGGATGAATATTCACCCAGTCATTAGAGATTGTCCCTTAATAAGTTTCTGGAAAGAACTCAAAAATACTTTTCCACATTTATCCAATAAATACTTTACATATTAACTCACATAATAGCATTTTGTCTAATTTCAGATACTCAAAGAGGGTTGGGAAAAATCAAAATATTATTAATTTTATTACAACTTTAACATTGTATTATTTTTCATAAGACACTTTATTGGAAATTAGAGAGAAAGCAAAAGATGATAGTTAATAAGAACATAAAAATGTAGATACATAGATATATAGCCATCATAACTATGGAGCTGTGGATTTGGCTCAATTAACTTCAACATATCTAACATTAAACCCCCCAAAAATCAAGTGTGGTCTTTACTATCAAGGCTACTGGCCAAATTAGACTTATTTGCTCTCAGAAAAAGCCTATCCCCATTAAATTTTTAAAAATACATTTTTAATAATAATATCTAAACTACTCTGAAATAAATTATGAATGCATCTTATCAAATAGGTTATAAACAAAGCAATGAAAATTAAAATCAAACAGAACTTCTGTTTGATTTTAATTATTCCTTCTTAAAATGTTGTAAGACAATCATAAATATATGTGCTATTTTAATTTCTTATGTTTATAATAATGCTAATAATGTATAATTAGAATATTATTTATGGAGCAAAGCAAAGAAAGCCATGGATTTTTTTGGCAAATGTGTGGCTAAAAGCCATGGATTTTTTTTTTTTTTTTTTTTTTTGGCAAATTTATGGCTATTTATCTGGTATTTATCTTTGGGGAATAATTAATAACAGTGATGTAGAAACTCAAAAATAGTGCTATCAATTTCTATAGGTTGTGTAAAAAATAAATATATAAACTATTAAAATATAATGAGTTTGACACCTAGCATATTTTATTTTAGTAGATTTTTAAAATAGTAAATATTTTATAAAATGAAAATAATTGACTCTAATTGGATGAGTTTGTGATATATCTGATACAATGGTTTTTAATTATCTTACTACTATATCTGGAAACAAAATCTTACAAATTTTTTCTCAGTGGTTTTTATCTATTTTATTTTGTAAAATTTAAAAATCTTGAAAATATTCCAATTACATTTAAAAGAATGAACACCATTAAGTACTTAAGCTGTTAGAATGTGCTTTTTATTCCAGCTAAAGGTACATACTTGGGATGAATTTTGAGACTATGTGAGATGTATTTATTCAAAAATATGAAAAGAAAGTACTTTTTAGGAGTTAGTATTTCATGCCAGTTTTCTCTTTGATTTGCTCTCAGTGGACCTTCTCTTAAGTGCAATGAATATTTGACAACAATTCAGAAATGCAAGATACATTAATCAACAGCTGTCATTACTCCAGTCACCCCATTTCATATTTCTTTTTTCTTAAAGATTAATTTATTTATTTGAGAGACAGAGAGAGAGTGTGTGAGTGAGCATGCAGGAAGGAGTAAAGGGAGAGGGAGAGGGAGAGAAGCAGACTCCACTAAGCAAGGAGCCCAACATGGGACTTGATCTCACCACCCTAAGGTGATGACCTAAGCCAAAATCAAGAGTTGGTCACTTAACTGACTGAGCCACCCAGGTGCCCCTCAGATATATGAATAAAGAACAAAGGGCTAAAATGCAAGCTTAACAGATTACTCTAACTACCAAATGTATCTCTATATCTATCTAATCTGATACATACATACATACCAAACGGGAAAATATAAGAAACCAATGTGTTTATGGTGAATCATTAATAATTAAAGGAGGCTATCATGAAATCAACATTATGAATTACCCCTTCTCCATCTCCACATATAGCCAAGAGATTTTTTACCTTGGGAAAATGTACCACAGTAGGACACAATTGAGGTAAGTGGTATGGTTTCCTTTACAAGTTGCAGATGGACTACTATGAATGCAGGAAAATACTAAACAGATTTATAAGAAAAAGAACGTACAGAAGATAAAGATCTGGACAGTGATTTCCTTTAAGTTATCTTAGTTTGGGCTCTTTTTTTTTTTTTTTTTTTTTAATTTACCACCATCTTTTTTTCAAAAATTTTTGGGGAACTTTATTTTTATTTATTTGTTAACATATAGTATAATATTGGTGTTAAGAGTAGGATTGAGTGATTCATCACATACATATAACACCCAATGCTCAACACAACAAGTGTTGTCCTTAATACACATCAACCATTTAGCACATCCCCAGCCAACCTTCCCTCCATCAACCTTTGGTTGGTTCTCTGTAGTTAAGCATCTCTTAAGGTTTGCCTCCCTCTTTTTTTTTTTTTTTTTCTCTTCCCCATATTCATCTGTTTTGTTTCTTAAAATCCACATACAAGTGAAATCATATGGTGTTTGTCTTTCTCTGACTGACTCATTTGGCTTAACATAATGCACTCTAACTCCATTCCTGTCATTACAAATTGCAAGATTTCATTCTTTTTGATGGTTGAGTAATATTCCTATATATATATATATCCCAATATATATTCCTGTATATATATATATATATATATATATATATATATATATACCACATCTTCTTTATCCATTCATCTGTCAATCAATATCTGGGCTCTTTCCATAGTTTGGCTATTGTGGACATTGCTGCTGTAAACATCAGTGTACATGTATCCCTTTGAATCAGTATTTTTGTATCTTTTTGATAAATACCTAGTAGCACAATTGCTGGGTTGCAGGGTAGTTCTATTTTTAAGGTTTTGAGGAACCTCATACTGTTTTGAAGAGTGGCTACACCAGCTTGCATTCCCACCAACAGTGCATGAGGGCACCCCTTTCTCCATTTCCTCGTCAACACCTGTTGTTTCCTGTGTTAATTTTAGTCATTCTTATAGGTGTGAAGTAGTTTCTCATCATAGTTTTGATGTGTATTTCCCTGATGATGAGTGATATTGAACATCTTTTCATGTGTCTGTTGGCCATTTGGATGTCTTCTTTGGAAAAACGTCTCTTCATGTCCTCTGCCCATTTATTAACTGGAGTATTTGTTTCTTGGGGTGTTGAGTTTGATAAGTTCTTTATAGATTTTGGATACTAACCATTTATCTTATATGTCATTTGCAAATATCTTCTCCCATTCCATAGACTACCTTTTAGTTTTGTTGTTTCCTTTGCTGTGCAGAAACTTTTTATCTTGATGAAGTCCCAATAGTTCATTTTTTTCTTTTGTTTCTCTTACTTCTGGGGATGTGCCTAGCAAAAAAGTTACTGCAGTTGACTTCAGAGAGGTTGCTGCCTGTATTCTCCTCTAGGATTTTGATTGATTCCTATCTCACATTTGGGTAGTTCATTCATTTTGAATTTGTTTTTGTGTATGATGTAAGAAAGTGGTCCAGGGGTGCCTGGGTGGTTCAGTCAGTCAAGTGTCTGCCTTTGGCTTGGGTCATGATCTCAGGGTCCTGGGATTGAGCCCTGCATCAGGCTTTCCACTCCATGGGGAGCCTGATACTCACTCTCCCTCTGTGCTCTTTCTCTCTCTCAAAGGAATAGAATCTTTAAGAAAAAATAAAGAAAAGAAAGTGGTCCAGTCTCATTCTTCTGCATGTTGCTCTCCAGTTTTCCCAACACCATTTTTTGAAAATACTTTTTTCCATTGGATATTCTTCACTGCCTTGTCAACAATTAGTTGACCATATAGGTGTGGATGGGCTCTCTAGAAGCAGAATCTGAGCAGGGAATTCTTGTTTAAGAGATTTATTGAGAAAATGCTTAGAACAAGGCAGTAGGGAGGCAGGATGGGGCAGAGCCAGGTGGGGAAGAAAGAGATCTCAGCTAGAAACTAGTTTCAGTATTTCTCCATGGGGGATCTCTGGCCTAAGCTGTTTAAGAGTCATTTGTCTGGGATGGGAGTGGGACCTGGGGCTAGTTCTGCATAACTGTCTGGCATTAAGGTTCCTGTGTTGCCTAGGATATAAGTGATTCTTATAGAAGGGAACAGCTATGGGCCATTAGCGGAAAGTACTTCAGCAGTTGGGAGATGGATATACATTTTGATAAAGGTAATTTGGGCAAGGTACCAGGAGATCTACTTCAACTATCCATAACCCCCAATCCTTTGCCATTTCAAGAATCAGTAGCCTTATATGTAATTGATTGCTCATGGACTTTGCAACAATTCCTCCTCCTTTCTCTCACATCAATTTTTCCTTCTACTAAATAAGACTCAACACACTCCTCACTCTTGCTGTTGTATCTCAACCTTAATCCAAGCAAAATAAAACACAAAAGTACTGTAAACAGGGAAGGCAAATCCATGTTAGGAGCAGATGTCACTTCTGCAAAGATACTCACTGCCTGCTCCAGAGGAAAGCGGTCTCAAATTATGGTAGGAGATCAAATGTTCAATGTCAGTCTCTACAGCTGAGAGGTCAGGAATTCAGCAATAGCAAGACCTAGAACACCCTTGTGAGAGAAGGTCCCTATTGAATAACTTCCACAGCTAAAAGCATGTCCATTCCTTTCATTGATTATCCCTATGGAGATTACTACAGTTCTCAATTGAAGTTGAATTCCCGTAAGAGATCTATATTCACTTATATCAATCTCCTAGGGAACACTACCAACAAAAGATAATTTTTAATTTAATTTCCCAATGAAGTTTTTTTGTTTATTTTTTGTTTGTTTTGCATATGATTTTGGACTTCAAACATATTTAAGAGTTGGTTTATAGCTCTAAATTCTTCCAGAACCTAGGCAAATTTTCCCTACTACCTAGGCAAATTTCCTTGTTCCCCTTATGGATGTAGGTTTATCTTCCCCTTACCCTTAGGCTTTGCATGTAAAAACAAAGGGTCTCATATATATGTGTTTTTCTTATTAGACCTCATTAGAATTTTTTATGTGTAGAATTGCTAAATTGTAGAGAATGCACACGTTCATTTTTATGATTAGTGCCAAATTGTTTTATAAATGATTCTACCAATTTGCATTCCCACTAGGAGAGTATAAAAGTTCCCATTGCTTTACACTCTTGCCAACATTTAACATTTCCAGACTTTAATTCTTCATCCAGTGAGTGTGAAATAACATCCATTGTAATATAATTTGAATTTTCATGATTACTAATGAGCTTGAGAATCTTTTCATATGTTTATTGGTCAGTTTTATGAAATTTGCCTGGTTATTTTTGTTTTGTTTTGCTTGCCTATTTTATCTGTTTTTCTTTACACATTCATACATAATTATATTGTATTATTCCTCTAATAACTCTAGTATCTGGTATTCTTGGTAGTCTAAATCTGCTCCCCACCCTTTCTTCCTTCCTACTGACTTTTACTCATGGGGGCATGTTTCTTTACATGTTTGGAACATTTGATTTTGAGTTTAACCTGTGAAAATGTGTAGGGACTACACTTAGGGATCCTTCTCACCAGAGTGAATTTGAATTATTTTCTACTACTGAATTAGTAGTTGCAATTGACGTAGACTATTTTAACTCTTAACAAGGCCCTTGATTTAATTGGAGAATCTCTACTTTACCTTCCCATCTTGCCATGGCTCCAAGACTTAGCTTGTTTCCCTATAAAACACCCTTTACCATATATACCCTCCCCTACTCACTTGCTTCTTCCTCATTGCTCCCTACTCATGTTTCAGTTTACAGTTGTGTGTGTGTATGTGTTTATTACTCTTGAATCTTTAAACTTTCCTCTCTTAATTTTAGTGAGCACATGAATATAAAACACATATGCCATTGTAATTTATTCCAACTACAGTTATAATTTTATAATTTTATGTTTATAACTTTATTGGAAAATATCTAAGTCCACCATACTATTAGAAGGATCAGCCCAATTTCTGTATTATTTGATTCTGAAATAAATGTTCCAACTCCAATTCTGCTCATTCTTTAAATCAGTTTCTGCCAATCTATGGGGTATAAAAATGATTTAGAAGGTTGTTTAGAAGCAAGATGCATCAAATATAAAAATCTAATTATAATTAAAATTATATAAAATTAATGAGTCAAATAAAAATGCATTTATTTGTATGTAGTCATGGCAAAAATTTTGAAAGTCACCTCTCTAACCTACTTCCAAAAGCCACTCCTGTACATCTTTTTTGATCTCTCAAGCTGTAATTTCTTCCCATTCTGAAGTACCAGTGCCTTTTGATTATATTATTCATATAACAGTCTATGAAGTCAACTTTTTAACATCTCTTATTTATTTTATTTATTCAATATTGATTCCATTAATAACATGTATAAGTATTCTTGGTACCATTCAAATCACAAGTTGCAAAATTAATATTATTTACCTGTTTTATAGATGACGAAACTGATGTGCAAAGAGACATTTGGTAGTTTTTCCGTGGCCTCACAGTTATTTGTTTTTTGAGCCAGGGTTCTATTCCATGTCTCTCATTTCTGAAAACCTATATTCTTTATCATGCTGCCTTTATGTAGCTTCAAAAGGTAGTTTCTGACTTTATATTTCTGCAAAAGATATGCCCCATGATGAGCACAAGTATATTAACTATATTCATGAATGTATCTTATATAAAGATAAGTAATGAACAATTTCTGATAAGCTAGATATGTGTGTAGTAGTTTATTTCCTCCATTCAATAAAATATGTGGAAATGAAGTACATGATAGTGATAACTTTGAATCACTTTTGTTTTTAAAATGTACATCATTCTCAAACCCTGGATACTTTAACATTCTTATAATACTTCTGCCAATTATTAGACACATTCAAGTGTATTAGTAGAAGACTATGACTGAGAACAAATACTTTTAAAAATACATATTTGTTGGAATTTTACTTTGCGTTTTTAGTCATAATTTTGTTTGTATGTTGTTTTGATTTTTAAAAATAATTTTTAAAATTGATAGGATATTTCTGGTTTCTTTGTGTTCAAAGACACAAGGAGTAGGGACTGCTTCTTATATGTAAGCAACATCTGTAGTGGTTAAACAAGTAAATCTGTATTTCCCAAACTTTGTACCTTGGCACCCTGGAGCATGCGATAAACTCCCAGGATCTTTTAAATATTTGAGAGAAACACAGGGACATTTGTCAGGCACAACCTATAATACTATTACTAAGTTTAGGAAACTAAATGCATGATAATAGGACTCTAAGATCTATTTCTTTTAGTCTAGAAACACCATGAAGTAAATTACTGGGACACTAAAATGTGAATGGAAAAAAAATTTTAGAACCTCTGGCACCTTGGGCTCAGACTCTGAGCCCAAACTCTTGAGTTTAAATCATATCTGACAGTTGTAAAGATGCCCAGTATATAGTAACTACTATAAACTGTTAAATAAATTTAGTAAGTAAATAATCATATCTCTAATACCCCCTTAGAAGTTGGCATATCATGGACACTCGGTAAATATTTGATGACAATGAATGCATTACTGAGTAACTAAGCCCTCTCACAAGAAGCCATTACTTCATAAAGAAAAAATTACCACTTGTTTTTTATTTCTCAAGTTACACTCACAAATATTTGATGGATAGAGCCTTTACTGAGTCTGTGTTGAAAAAATTCAAACCTATAGCCAGGGACTCAGACTATCTCACCAGTACAGAATGTGATGTGTCAGGAAAAAATAAATGGAAAACACCAAATTCTGGTTATAATGATCAGTAACATTCTTGAAATGAAAAGGAGATAGATATCAAAGCTCAGTGATTAAATTAACTTCAAAACAAGACATTTAATCTTTTTCTTTACATTCATATTTCAGGGATACACTTTCATTCAGAGGTAATCCTTCTCAGAGAATGTCATTAGCTAGACTGTCAGCACATGGCTAACCAGAAATCACCTTGAATTGATTTGCATCATAGCCTTATTTAATATTGAGGATTTTTTAAACCTGTTTGAATTTTCTTTCAATTAACTAGAAAAATTCTCTTGGAAAGCTGAGGCACTTGATAAATATTCACATGTTTTAATAGAGTTATATTTAATAAATAATAATAAAGAGATCTAAGAAAAAACAATCATTTGTTAAATAATTTGTCCAATCCTATGTACTTTTTATAAAATGAGAGTTGGATCTAGAAACAAGATGAGACCCAGATTCAATATTTAAGTAAGACTTCTTCAAAAAGTAGGTTGTTTTCTTTTATCAGAAGCCAGACAATGTCTGGTTGTCTATGTAGTTTTAGCAGCCGTTCATGATCAATGCCTCACTCCATTAATTCATTAGGTGTTATAAAATGGTGATGTTATAATTCCTTATTTATTCATTAGTTGGAGTAGTAGAGATAAGAAGAGATAAACATCTCTACTATTTTGTTGCCACTGGTAGAGTTCATAAAGGAAGGGAGAAATAGATGCCTTTTTTTTTTTACCTACTTGTTTTCAAAAGAGAGTGTTGATTAATTGGTCTTCAACTATGGACAGCTATTTGCTTTTTGTTTTCTGTATCCTTATGAATGAATGAATTTAAATATATACATATGTGTGTATATATTTAAATATATATGTGTGTATATATAAGTTCACTTAAATACAGGTACCTGCTCTGAGAACGTTCATTGTTTTAATATGAAATGCATTATCTAAATGTCATATTTTCAATTCAGATTAAACCACAGGTTTTATTTCTGTTTCACATGTGTATCTCCTTTCTCCAATGCTGAGAGGTATTCAATGACACTAAGAGTAACTGAAGAACACAAATGATTTATTTGCCATATCTCACAATATGCCTTATCTCCCAACATTATTAGAATAATAACACCAATGTAATTATTAATAACAAATTCTTTTGTAGTTTTTCTTGTTCTTGAGGTTTATCCCAGTAGAAATTTATAGAACAATTACTTTGATTAAAAGGCCCATTGGCTAGTACCCCACTGTGTGGTTATACCTTTAACTAAATACATATGTACCTTCATTTCTTTAATTTTATTTTTACTATTTATAGATGGCTTTTTGAAAATTAATGTTTGAAATTCATGTAAAATTGTTAGATGCTTCCAAAGAAAACTTCACTAAACAAGGTATACTTAAAGAAGTCTGACTTTTATCTCTATCCTATCTTCTATCAAGCCCATGTAGGTTACCTTTCAAAAGCTAATTTTGATTTACCATTCTAATTTTTTAATGTAAGTAGATACATATATATTACATATATACCCTCTTTTCTAAGATAAAAGCCATTATACACTGTGCACTTCTCTGTACCTTGATTTGGGTTTTTAACCAAAAAAACCTAGAAATCAATCCACAATAGTGCAAAGAGATACAGCATACTGTTGGATTTAGCTTTGTTAGGCAATGTAAACACATTTTCTTCTAATAAATGAGTTAAAGCATTTCTATTTATTGATATAATCAGTATGGATAGCTTTGGTTCTATTATATCATGTACCTATGTGTGCCTACACACACACACACACAGACACGTTTTATATCAATTCATGTGCCCTATTTTCATTTCTTCCTCAATTTGGATTCTACTACAAACAGGTAGAATTTGTTCACACTGGAATCTTCTGTAGGTGAGTTCTGAGGTTCATACGCCTAGATTCTCTAGCTACTCTAAACTTTACAGTGCTTTCCTTTGACCTCTATGAAAAGGATGCATAAAAACCTTTCCAGCTCAACAACTACTCTACAATCAGCACACAGTACTTTCTTGAGGGCACTGTCAGTGATGTCAGGGTCCTTTTCTCGGGTGTTTCACAGATCCGATTACTTTCCTTTGTTTCCTCTTCTACAGTCGGGAAATTACATGGATCTTGTACCTCTAGGTAGTTTGACCCTACTCATATATTTTTGTGGATTTCATTGGCATATGTGTTCACATACTTTTGTTTCAGATATACTCCATAATTTTTAGTTTCTCTATACTTTCATGTTTATGGGAAATTCAGAGAGATAAGCTACCATATCCCCAGAATATTGCTTATAATTTAATATTAAAGGGGAAAAAAGTCACATATTAAAAAGTTGGCTAAACAGGTTCTCTTTGAAAATAAATGATCATAAAGCTCTTTTTAATTAATTTTTTTAATAGTGTATAGTTGACACACAGTGTTACATAGTGATTCACCATCCCTATATGTTATGTTAGTCTTACCACAAATGTACCTAACATCTCTTGTCATACAACACTATTACAATATCATTGACTGTAAAAAACAACAACATCATTTCCTATATTCCCTCTGCTCTGCTTTTTATTCTTGTGACTGATTAATTCCATAACTGGAAGCCTGTACCTCCCACTCTCCTTCACCTATTTTGCCCATGCCTCTACCCTTCCCTCTGGCAACCATGAGTTTGTTCTCTGTATTTACAGGTGTGATTTGGCCTTTTGTTTGTGTGTTTTTTAATTTGTTTGTTTTCTAGATTCCACATATGACTGAAATCATATGGTATTTGTCTTTCCTTGTCTTATTTCACTTATTTCACTAACCTCTAGGTCCATCCATGTCATCTCCCCTGAGCTATTTTAAACCGTAATAATATATTTAATTTTCTATATGAATATAGAATATCTATATGAAGACACTAATTAGAGATTGGGTGATTATTTTTTAAAGATTTTATATATCATTATTTTTTTGAGAGAGATCATGAATGGAATGACAAGTAGAGGGAGAGGGAGAGAGAAGCAGACTCCATGCGGAGCACAGAGCTTGATGCAGGGCTCGAGCTCATGACCACAAAATCACGACCTAAGCCAAAACCAAGAGTCAGATGCTTAATGGACTGAGGCACCAAAACACTCTGCTAATTTTTTTTTTCATAGAATGTTAAATTTAATGAATGAATGTTAAGCCATTGCATCCTTTGTCAAACCTAATTTGGCTTCTCTAGCTGTCTTCTGTTGCATAAAGTCAGAGAAATTTAGGCTTCTTTGATGGTTTTCATCATCCTTTCTTTTGCCTAGGGTACCCATTTCTGTTGTCATCATTTTCCTCAGATTTCCTGTTCCCATTGCCTCTGAAGTTTACAAAAAATCTAATTGTAATGATTTTTCTAGCCAATAATTACATTAAAAAGTCTGAAGACAACAAAAGAAACAAACATGGGAAAATTACAAAGGTTATTGGACTTTCTAAAATTTATTGCAGTAGTCCTTGTTTATAGTTTCTTACTTTCATAAAATGGTGAAGAAAACTCCACTTGGGTCCATTTACTCACTAAACAAATACTTAATTGAACAGATATAATGTGTAAGACAATGGTGTTTGATTCTAATTCACAAAATATACAGTCTATTCTAGATAGATGAGGTTTTGACTTCTGATTTTTCCTTCAGATGCGGTCAAAACATGTATTTATCATAGAAGTCACCTATAAACTTACCTCAGATTTCCATCTCTGTTGACCTATTTATTTCACTAGGTCATTCTCCATCCTCTAGCTGCTCTCTTCAGATATTTTCTCATAAATTTATTTCTTCTAATTTGAATTTAAGGTATGGAAGCTAGCATAATATTGATGGCTTATGCTGTTCAATACCTGCATCAGTAATGGCAACTCAGAACTAACAGTTACTAGATTTAACTAAGATTCTAACTTTGGCCTTCAGCATTAGTTATTCAAAATAATTTCTTATTCATTAATTATAAAAATATTTGTTGAACACAATGTTCCAGATACTAAATTTATGCCCTGAAGAAATATTTAAATAAATAGTCCCTCATCATAAAGAACATTCTAGAGATAAAGAAATATCTATCATACACATATATACCTACATACATACACATATACATATACATAACAAGATAGTAAGAACAACCAAAAAATGTTCCTGATAGGAATTTTCAGGATCTGTAGATAGATAGTTCAAAAGACAAAGTTATATATGTCTCATTTTGTTATGGATTTATAGACTCAACTTTTGATCCACAAATTAGCAAGCATGTGCCCAACTCAAAATTCAAGAGATAGCCATAATCTCCTTCTCTTTCCTTTGGTGGCACATTTTGTTCATTTGCCTTGACTTCTCTGGCTTTGGCTCTACTTCCTTGAGTCACTAGTCTCTAGCAATGTTCACTGTACTACCGAATACTGTCCTTTTTCCATCTTCTTTTCTTTCTGAAAGAATCATTAATGGCCACCATTCTTACAAAGGAGAAACAGCTTTCAGATCACTGCCTTATTGATCTTAACTAAATCATCTGATTGCTCTTTTCATGAACGCACTTGTAGTATATACATCCTTTCACTGTCCCCTCCTTTCCCTCCATCTTTCTCTCTCCTAAAATACAACATAATTTATCAAGTAAAATAGTATGTAAAAAGTTATTTCCTGCCTTATGTATTTTAAAGGTTTTAGTCTTATATTTTAAATAACTTTTGCTTCCTATTTCACTTCTTCTGTTGCTGATAAAAATTTTAGCTTGAAAAAAACAAATATGAAAGATATTATATAATTGTGTTCCCTATTTGATAACAATATGATGTTTGAGAGTTTTTGTTACTATTCAATAATGGTTTTGTTTTAATATTTTCATAGTTAAGAGCATCCTTAGACATCACACTTAGGAAGTTGATTAGTCATGTATCATTAAAACATATCTTTATGTCAATGCTTTATATTTAGAAAAGATACAAAAACATGGAACAAAAGTCCTAGGAAGAATTTAGTTCTTGAATTCTATTATATAATCACAATTTTACTAATTTTATTGATAATTTTATTAATCTATTATTTCAGATTCTATATACATAAAAAGAAAATACATAAAGATTTTTATTTTCATCCATCCACTGAAATGACTGGATGAAATAATTTATCCTAGATAACTTTATAAATTATATATATTTACTATTACGAGTTTTCCTTGTTAGAAAATTTAAACTGATTATGATATATACATACACACACATAATTAGTATATTTAAAATTATAGATATGTATTGTTTAGATTAAGTCTATGTTTTTCAAAAATCGTTTACAGCTATAAACTATTGCAACCAGAGCTGTTTATATTAAAATAATAAGGAAATATACAGAAAAATTATAGTTTCCTTTGAACTTGCATTCAAATATCCGATAAAGGAGTGTCTGGGTGGCTCAGATGATTAAGCATGTGCCTTTGGTTCAGGTCATGATCTCAGGGTCCTGGGATAGCGCCCTGCCTTGGGCTCCCTGCTCAGTGGGGAGTCTGCTTCTCCCTCTCCCTCTACCTCTCCCCCAACCTCAGCTTGTGCTTTCCCTCTCTCTCTCTCTCAAGTGAATAAATAAAATCTTGAAAAAAATACCTAGTAAAGAAAAAGCTCTATTTAAAAAAGTTATATAGTAGTTAACTTAGAAAAAATTTTCTAACCTCATGAAAATATCATTCTCCTTTGAGAAGTAAGATTTTTGAAATAAAAAGCACACTTAGCATTTACTTTTTTGTTAATTCTGTGTTCCCCCATTACTTGTTAAAACTGGTATGTCTTAATCCAAGAAAGCAGTCTAATCAGTTTTTGAATCTTGGTTTCCAAAGATGACTACAAAAGCTAGAATCTCAATTATTTTGGCCTGCATTCAGTGGCGTAAGATAAATCCAGGTTATGCTCCCATTATCTTTCTGTATCCTTACTGGTAATGACATTCTCCATTGTAAGCAGAATTTTATAGTTGACTTTCATAGAACGAATTAGATTTTTTTGCTACATCTTTGGTATGCAGCTGACAAGGAGCCACTGAGCAGGGAGACAGGGGAGTCACCCATATGTGACTGATATATTCATTGTGTGGAAACATTCACAATGCATTTACCTGTAGGTGGGATGTTCTTATTCCTTAACTAGTAGTTCAAATAGGTACACATACTCTAATGTTTGAGACAGTACAGAAAAGAGAAAACATTAACTTCTGTTAAGTCTGTTAAATTTTCTCTTTTTATATGGTTTGAGTGAAGACTGATACAGCTTTTACCCTGAAACTTCTCAAATAAACCCGGTGATAGAAAATAACTTTTTAATATAATGTTATGTAATTAGTCTATCAAATAAAGTATTCTAATAAACATTTATGAACAGAGAATTTTCCTATATGAAAAATTAATAATGATGCCATTGAAAAACAATAAATTTAAAACAAAATAAGAAAACTATAAATGCAGTCAGGACTATTGCTGACTAAGTTTCTTTTTCAGATTGTTCCATGACTACCATTTTAATATTTAATTAGAGAATTCAAATCTTACTAAAGACTAAGAGGCAGATTCCATACATTAGCATTGGAAGAACTTTGTGATCCTCCAGAAGAAGAACAGGCTTACACATGATTTGACTCTATATAGTCACTGAATAATTCTGAAATCTACTTGAAAATTTCCAGAGATGAGCAGCTCATCACTTTATAATAGATGGGACTCCCTCCTGCATTTGTATCACCAAATCTATCACCAGTGATCTTGAATCTGCTTCTGGAGTTAGAGAAATAAGTCTCCGTCATTAGATACCCTTAAGTACAATAAACATTAAGCCTTTTCCAGGATAACAAGAGTGACAAGATGTTCTACGCGGCTTTTCTTGTTTTTGTTTTGTTGTTGTTGTTGTTGTTTGTTTTGTTTTGTTTTGTTTTTGAGGTCCATGGACATTAAGTGCCAACACATTCTAAAGAGATGTATTGGATGATGGGTGGACTTTTTGCCCCTTTCTTATATCTCAGTTATAAAAAAGAAGAGGAAAATCAAAGGACGCCATTCAGAGTGATAATTTATTTATAGAGATGCATACTCAGAATCTTTTCTTCACCCTCTTCTGTTTGGAGAGAAAAAAGTTGATTTCTACTCCCCAACCTGCATGCTTAATCTTTATGAGGGTGTTCAGAGAGCCCCAGAATTATTACAGAACCTGAATGGTGGGTAGGGAAAGAGTTCTTTAAAGAAAGAGCTTCAATAGAGCCTACCAGAAATCAGAGGAGAGAAACTGTTGCTTTACTCTTACTTGGAATAATGCCAAGGAATCAGATAGTCCAGGAATGCCTGTCAGAGCAGAGTGAAGAGAGAGTGTTAATGGGAGAAGCCATACTTTCAGAATGGATGGCAGAGGCTATACCCTTCTTGCAAAAGTTCCACTCAAGCAGTGAATTGATATCAGCAATTAATCCCTGCTACTCAAATAAGATCTTGGCCCTTCTCCACTCACCTATTCCCTGGGCCATGGAGGAGCCAGAAGCAGTTTGTTCCAGGAAGGAGACGTTAAGGACCAGATAGAGAAAAACAAATGAGTAGACTGCTTCTTCCTTCTCCACTGCCTTCACCGCCTTAAATCTGATCTGGGGAGAAGAGGTATATTAAATCAGATAGGGGATCAAAGCTTTTATTTAATGGGACTTTTTTTTTTGATCCCTGAAAATTAAACTGTTTTAACAATGTAAAGTAATAGTTTTTGAAATATGCCTAAGATCATAGCAGGGATAGAGAAGCAGGACCCAATATAAAGGGGATAATGACACTGTTGAGTAAAATAATTAACTCAACTAGCTGCATTGGTTACAGTTGTTTAACCATCCCTTACAAAATATGGTATCAAGATTTCTAAATATCCTTCTAACACTCTTCTGAATTATCTATCATTTCTCCACTAAAATGTGGATAGGCAATACTTGCCTCATTGTAGCCCTGTCCTCAAAAGAATATGACACTGTTTTTTATTTGTTCCTAGTCACCCATTCTTCATTTTATCTTACACACTTCTTTTGAATTCTGAGATCTTTGGAGAACTTTCCACCTAACCCTTTATTTTTCTTACCTTGCTTTAAATTTTTCACTGTAATTATCTGCAACTGTATTATCTGAATTACATTTTTAGCATCTCTATTCATCCCTTTTGAGTTGGCTTTTCAGTCAACATTTTTGACTGTTGAATAATAATAAAATTTTCCTATTTTATTATTTTTTACTAAAAAGCCTGGTTTGTCAGAATTCCATTCTTTCTCTAGTAAACACAGAATGACAGAGCTACTATGACTTCAGGTTTATGTCAAGATGACATTGCTAGTAAGCATTTTTGTGGAGGTCAGAATTAAGTTCACAATAACTATTTCTTGTGTAATTTCTAAGTAAGACAATTATCTGCAAATTAGATTAAGAATTTACTGGATGCTCAGATTTAATAGAATAAAAATTATGAAAAGCATCCAAGTAGATTCTGCTTCTGATCAGATCATATTTTGTAATTTTTATATTATAATTAGTGTTAGGAAAATGTCTCTGGCATTTTTTGGCTTGTTGTTAGCTTCTGACGTATTTCAGCAAGGGTATTACTTTTATTTCTCTCTCCATTTATAAGCATTCAAAACTCTTGTTTTCAACTCTCTAATTTATGGATTTGTGCATAGGAATATTCCTTCTTCACTGTCCTTCTTTACTGCATAACAGGAAACAGTAGGAGCAATAAAATCACAAAATGAGATAAAATATATTGACTTCCCTGTTTTAAAATAAAAAAATAAACTAGGTATACTTTATACTCACTTATTCCTACTTTATAAAAAATATATATATTTTCTGGGGTGCCTGGTGGCTCAGTCAGTTGAGCAGCTGACTCTTGATTTTAGCTCAGGACATGATCTCAAGGTCGTGGGATCAAGCCCCACATCAGGCTCCCAGCTCAATATAGAGTCTGCTTGAGATTCTCTCTCTCCTTTTCCCTCTGCCCCTGTTTGCACTTGCTCTCTCTAAAATAAATAAATAAATATTAAAATATTTTAAAAAATATTTTCCTCTTGCAACACTACTCCAACCTTCATTCTCTGCAGTTTGTTTGCTTATGAACCAATTTCCCTGATGTCTCAATATTTCCACAGAAGGCTTTTACCTTATCTTGCCTTAACTGAAAACTGGGATTTCTGGAGACACACCTTTCTGTATAGCCCTTTCTATATCTAAAAAGATACTTTATGGTGTCCTTTACTCAATAGTCTTCAGTCTTAATAGTTTTATCCTACACTTTATGAAGAAAATGAAGGCCACCCAGATGATGTCTCTAAGATATTATTTCCCATACATAACACATATCTACATATGAGTAGATCCTTATTTTTTTCTAAAATATAAAAGGAAGAAATGTCTCTCTTCCTATATAAGACCAAACCCTCAACCCATGCCTTGACCCTAATTCCATCTCCTCTAGAATCTTGTTCTAAGAATGAACAGCTCTGGATCCTACTTTTTCAACCTGTCCTCCATCAAGGCATCCTTCTTCATAGCCTGTTAACAGGCTCAATGCTTGTTCATTCTAACAACTCATCTCTGACTTCTTATGCCTTCCTTTCTGGTTCCAGCTGATTTTTCTTCTTATTATTGAGAGTTCTTTAAACAGTAGTCTACTCTTGAACTTAACACTTCTTTTTTTTTTTAATTTTTTTTTAATTTTATTTTTTATAAACATATAATATATTTTTATCCCCAGGGGTACAGGTCTGTGAATCACCAGGTTTACACACTTCATAGCACTCACCATAGCACATACCCTCCCCAATGTCCATAATCCCACCCCCCCCTCCCAACCCCCCTCCCCCCATCAACCCTCAGTTTGTTTTGTGAGATTGAGAGTCACTTATGGTTTGTCTCCCTCCCAATCCCATCTTGTTTCATTTACTCTTCTCCTACCCCCTTAACCCCCCATGTTGCATCTCCTCTCCCTCATATCAGGGAGATCATATGATAGTTGTCTTTCTCCGATTGACTTATTTCGCTAAGCATGATACCCTCTAGTTCCATCCACGTCGTCGCAAATGGCAAGATTTCATTTCTTTTGATGGCTGCATAGTATTCCATTGTGTATATATACCACATCTTCTTTATCCAATGGAAAAAAGACAGCCTCTTCAATAAATGGTGTTGGGAAAATTGGACAGCCACATGCAGAAAAATGAAATTGGATCATTTCCTTACACCACACACGAAAATAGACTCAAAATGGATGAAGGATCTCAATGTGAGAAAGGAATCCATCAAAATCCTTGAGGAGAACACAGGCAGCAACCTCTTCGACCTCAGCCGCAGCAACATCTTCCTAGGAACATCGCCAAAGGCAAGGGAAGCAAGGGCAAAAATGAACTATTGGGATTTTATCAAGATCAAAAGCTTTTGCACAGCAAAGGAAACAGTTAACAAAACCAAAAGACAACTGACAGAATGGGAGAAGATATTTACTCTTGAACTTAACACTTCTTTTAACCATATTTGTGCTGGATATCTTCGCTTCTCCAGATCCAGGCTGACCTGTATGGAATATATCAATGAACTACTTTGTTCTACAATGTCCAGTTGAGTTTTGACAGTATGAGACACATATAGAATCTTAGCAGGAGGGAAGTGAGATAAAAATATCCATTTACCTGTGGAGTTGCTGCACTCTGGGTATCTTGACTGGAACTCTTACCTCTTTCAGATGGTCTCTCCACACAGAATTATTTTTCTCTCAGTTCTGGCAACCTGTCCCATCTCATTATCCATAGGTTTGGAAGTGATAATGGAACCCCGCTTTTAGGGCCTAGCCTATTGTATTAGCCTTTTTGATCTTTTTTCTTTCTTTCTTTCTTTCTTTCTTCCTTCCTTCCTTCCTTCCTTCCTTCCTTCCTTTCTTTCTTTCTTTCTTTTAGAGAGGAGGTGAGCAGGGGGAAAGGGAAAGAGGGAATCTTAAATGGGCTCCACTCCCAGTGTAGAGCCTAATGCAGGGTTTCACCTCACAATCCTAAGACCATGACCTGAGCCAAAATCAAGAGTCAGGCACTTAATGAACTGACCCACCCAGGCACCCTACTCTCCATTATTTTTATAAATCACCCCTTCATAAAATGCTCCTCTAATTATCTTAATTTTATGGATCCTTTCTGCAGGGATCTTAAACTAATACATTCTATGTTCAGTTCTACCCAATGTCATCTGGCTTCTACAACATCTGTGTGGTAAATTTGTTCTTTTTAAGTGTTCTAAGTACCACATAATTTCTATTCCCAGTTAGTCTTTTTCAATTCTTATTTTGTTGACATCATCATTTCATACAGTGATAATCTCCTGATATGCTGTTTTCATAAATTCAGGCATACAATAGTTTCCTTGTTTTCCTTTAGCTTCCTATCTCTTCTTCTCTGACGTTTTTTTTTTTTTGTCTCTAATATCTCCTCTTAGAGTATTGTTGTTCCCAGTGGTTCCAGTTCAGCCCATTATTATTTGTATTCTGCACCTTCAGATTTGTGGGGTTGATCAACAAAGTTTCAGTAATCACATATAGACTGATATATTCCAAATATTTATTTGTATCCCAACTCTTCCCCAAGATTCAGATTTTAATACTAAGCCTCTTGTTAAGCATCACCCCTGGCAGGCCTTGTCTAAAGTGTACCCATCACTTTTGGAAGGGTTTTTACTCTGCATTTTTAATATTATTATTCTTTAATAGCAAGTTCATCCAACCAGACACTCATGCTAAGAATCCCAAGAGTCGTATCTAATCCTCCGTAACCTCTAACATCTAATCAAGACTTATTACTGATTATATCCTCTAAATATCTCTTGGAATTTATGCCCTCCTATCTGTCTCTACTATAAGTGCTTTTATATGAATCAGTAAGATAATAATTTCTTCCACTCAGGGTTATTGTGAGAAGGCAGTGAGTTGATACATGTGAAGTTTTTATAACAGTGCCTGACAAAAAGTTAAATGCAAAAAAAATGGTGCTTTAACATGATGTTAAAATTTAAGTTTCCAGCAAGCAACCAAGGTACAATAGATATTGAATTATAAAATCAGATCAGGATAAGGATTTACAAAGGAAATAGTCAAAACCATATCCATGATATTTGAAACTTCACTCTCACCATGAGACTATAAAAAAGATCAGGAGATGGGGCACCTGGGTGGGTCAGTGGGTTAAGCCTCTGCCTTCAGCTCAGGTCATGATCCTAGGGTCCTGGGATCGAGCCCCACATCGGGCTCTCTGCTCAGCCGGGGGCCTGCTCCCCTCCTCTCTCTCTGCCTGCCTCTCTGCCTACTTGTGATTTCTGTCTGTCAAATAAATAAATAAATAAAATCTTTAAAAAAAAAAAAGGATCAGGAGCAATTTGAAAAAAATTTTCAAAGAGATCTTATGAAACCCTTCCTTCTTCCCAAGAGAAGATAGAATGTAGGTTACTCTCTTTTTCATCTCAAACACACAGAAATTGTACTTTAGGGAGCAACTCAGAGAGTCTGATATGTTTTACCTATACTTTTGTGACATATTGTTCTCACCAATAAATCTAGAAATCACTATGAGGTGACAGACTAGTTTGGGGAGAAGTTAGGTGAGAGCAGGGTTTCATTTCCCATTTCAGTTGCAAAGGATGCATCTGTGTTTCAGAGGGAGCAAATATAAATCCAAGGACAGAAAAAAAGGAGTAGGTTTTTAAGTCCTGTCCAAGAGGAGCTTCTGGGAATATATGTATGGAGCTGCCCACCTGTTAAACTCAATGGCAAGGAGTGGCGAACAGGGAAATAAAATACCTTACCTAGCATGCAGAAATACAGCCTGAGAGTATCATGGCATTCACAACATTGGAAACATTCAACGAACTTGTGAAAACACCCCAACAAAGAAGGGGTCAGCCAGATTACCCCTTTTCCCTATCATCCTTCCTTTGAATCTGAAAGGGAGTTAAACAGCAACAAAACTTTGAGGAAGTGTGGGGCTTAGTGGAGAAAGGAAAAGCTGAGCATACCTCCTTTTCAACACAAGTTGTAGACTAAGGTAGGGAGAGAAGAGAAAAGTTTTACTTTAAAAGATTGACTTGTGGGGTACCTGGTTGGCTCAGTCAGTTGAGCTCCAACCCTTGACTCACTTTCCACTGGGGTCCTGATCTCAGGTTGTGAAGTCAGTCCCCCTGTCAGCCCTGCATGAGACTGGAGTTTCAGTGGTGCACCTGCATCTCTCTCTTCCCTGCCTTCTCCTTCTGCCCCTCCCTGTGTGCACTCTCTCTCTCTCTAAAATAAATAAATCTTCAAAGAAAAGACTGACTTGTGATTAATGCAATTAATACTTCCATCTGAGTACTTTTAATTACCAAGTGAATGAATCTGTGTAAAACTAGGACTGCATACCGTCTGGGATTGAGCAGAAAAGTCAGAAGACTGCTCAAGTTTTCTCGCAGTACAAGAAACACTACACCTATTGTAGTTGTTTTAAAAGGATAGTGGATGGGGTGCCTGGGTGGCTCAGTGGGTTAAGCCTCTGTCTTCGGCTCAGGTCATGATCTCTGGGTCCTGGGATCGAGCCCCGCATTGGGATCTCTGCCAGCGGGGAGTCTGCTTCCCCCTCTCTCTCTCTCGCTGCCTGCCTCTCTGCCTACTTGTGATCTCTGTCTGTCAAATTAATAAATAAAAAAAATCTTTAAAAAAATATAAAAGAATAAAAGGATAGTGGAACACAAAATAAAGTCAGGTTTTGGTTATGTAGTAAACTGAGTACTCCAACCATTAAGGTACATTAGCCCTTATTATTATTTCTATTATTATTATTATTAATGATGATGATGATGGTGGTTACTTAAGGTTCCTATCCTCTCTTTTGTAAAACTGTAACACCCTCTTAACTTTTTACTGATTCTACTTTGATTCATTTTCCACAAAAGTACTAGAAGAATCCATTTAAAACATGAATCAATTAAGTCTGTATGGTCCTACATAAAACCCTTCAGTGACTCCTTTTCCTATAAACTGTGCCAAGGAGTGCACATCACAAGGTTGTGCCTGCTCATCTCTCTTGTGGTACAGAAGATATCTGAGATAAAAATCTGAACTAAGGCAACAAACAAACAAAAACATGGTGAGTGAGGAATGGCAAGTTTCTCATATCTGACTTTAATTTGGCTAGCCTAGAGAAGCAGGACAGTAAACCAAAGAGATGGTGAGGCTCCGTATCATGGCTTCTTTCTTTAAACTGGAATTTATGTGAAAAACAAGTTGTGTGTGTGTGTGTGTGTGTGTGTGTGTGTGTAATATAGTCTTTTCCTTCAAGAAATGAGACTGAGAACATGTGTACCTGAGTGTGGTTGTAGGCTTATGAGTGTGTATATTTGTGTGAGTTTTTATGTTGGGGGGGATGTTTGGGAAACATGTAGAAACTAGAGCTCAGATACATCTTACTGAAAAGTTAACCTCCACCTTATTCTCTAGTATAGACAGCAACAATCATGATTTCTTCTTATAATCTCTCTTTGAAAGCTCTATTCTGACCCAAACCAATGTGTTTTAATAAAAATCAGCTTCAATAAATCAATGATACACTGTTTGTTACACTATAGAAAATTAAGTTCAGTTTTATACACATGCAATCAAATAAAAAATTAGCTACCCGAGAAAGTTAAAAGATAAATAAGGTTTTATTATTCTAGAATTAGAGATAAGAATGTTAGAAGGTAAAGCAGTCTATATTATATTTAATAATATTAATGGAAAATCATATATAGTAATTGTTAAGACTACAAAAATCACTTCAATGACAATGTCAGTATTGCCTTAGTGACAATTTTATAGAAAGGAATAAGCCTGATAGATATTATTTAAGAAAATGGTTTAGTGTATAAGAAAACTTTGTAGAATTTATACAATTTTCATCAATAAAGTCATATTATGTAAGTACAAATGTTGAATAAACATGTTTTTAGAAATATATCCAAGACTAGTAAGCTTGAAAGTAAATAAACCTTAATTTAACCACCACTTTAAATTGTGTCCCTGTATACTAAATTCTAGTTCATCTATGGTTATAAATCAACACCACAGGATATGTGAACTCTAAAAATGTAATGTATATTATTCATATGATAGCAGGCCAATGTTATTTTTACAGAATAATTCTCCTTTGATTGTTGCCGTTATATAGAACTAATAACAAAGATGGCAACTTACTAATGAGCTAAAATTCTTTCTGAAAACTGTCAGAAACTTTCAATAATATTCTCCAATTCTAAGTTTGTATTTGAGTTTACATTTTGTTTCTTCATGTTTATGAGATAAATGTTGTCAGTGAATAACCTATCTTTGCCTCATCAAAGTCATTCATTCTCCAGATAAGAATACTGAGCTAGGGGGCACCAGGGTGGCTTAGTCGGTAAATCATCTGCCTTTGTTCAGGTCACAATCCCAGGGTCCTGGGAATGGAGTCCCTCATCGGGCTCCCTGCTCAGTGGGGTGCCTCCTATTCCTTTCCCTCCCTGCTCCTGCTCCCTCTATCTCTCTCTCTCCAACAAAATAAGTACAATCTTAAAAGAAAAAAAAAGAGTACTGAGCTAACAAGTAGGAACAGATTGTCCAATCAGATTGACATGAATTCGATCTTTTACTCCATATCACACTTTACTAAACAATTTTAAGGATATAGGCAATCAAGAAGCTTATATGAAATAGAGTATGTTCTAGGCTATCAAGGCTGTACTTCAAGTTCCTCTTCCAATGTTGGACTTGCCTCTCTTGCCCATAAGGTGGGGTCCTTAAAGGGCATTTTTGGAGTATGTAACATAGTGGGGAGAACTTAAATTATGAAACTTGCCCATTTCATAACCTTAGGGTTTCATAACTTGTGTGGCATTCCCTTGGAGAATGAAAGATGCTGAGTTCTGTTAGTAAAGATAATTTTCAGCCAGGGCATCATTCTCAGAGCATTTCAGAAGCCAGCTCTCTTCCTTCTAGCTATCTAATCAGTCTATTTACCCAAAGATTCAGATGACAAGATTAGACTGGCTTCCCTGCTTCTTTTCTTTTTTTCTGGGGATATCCTCAATAAAGGAAGAAAATACATCATAAGTCAGCTGTTCTAAATCCTCTTTTTCCAGGTAAAATATTTTATAAAACTCTTTATATAAAAGTATAATTCTTGTTTAAAGGGATTTATATTTTAGAGGATATTTTGAAAAGTGTTTTACTTAGTGGCATATTTTGTTTTGAAGGAAAATTTAAGAAGACCACTGGACAAGGTTAGTAATTTACCCACAATTATACATTTGGCATAAAATGTCTGAAAACATGCTTTTTTTTTTTAAAGATTCTATATATTTATTTGACAGAGAGAGAGAGATCACAAATAGGCAAAGAGGCAGACAGAGAGTGAGTGAGAAGCAGGCTCCATGCTGAGCAGAGACCCTGATGCAGCGCTTGATCCCAGGACGCTGAGATCATGATCTGAGCTGAAGGCAGAGGCTTAACCCACAGAGCCACCCTGGTGCCCCAGAAAACATTCTTTTAAGCACAGCTAAATGAAAACTAAGTATTACATAGGTGATGGTTCTTCCCTTAGCCCAAGTTATTTGACAACCATGCTGTTGATAAAGAAGGATCCAAGAGAAATGGTAAGCAAGAACAAAAATTGGGCTGGTTACATGAATATTGAGACCAAAAAGAAAAAAGAAAAAAAAAATGGGGAGGGTAGCTTTGAAGAGAGAGCTACACAGAAAGAATAGATTCTCTCAAAAATAATTATCACCTTAACAAAAGTTGTTCTCTCACAGAGAAATTTTTATAGGAATTGACGCAACTTTCTGAAATAAAATAAGAATTTTAGAAGATCCAAGTTTTCATATTCTCATATTTTTTTTATTTTCTATTGTACTGATAGATGGATTTTTACTAAGCATGGGCAATAAATCTAATAACAATTTTATAAGCACTTTATTAGCTCCATAATTTATTTTTAAAATATTCTGAATTTTTCATTCTTTTTTTTAAAAGATTTTATTTATTTATTTGACAGACAGAGATCACAATTAGGCAGAGATGCAGGCAGAGAGAGAGAGGAAGGGAAGCAGGCTCCCTGCTGAGCAGAGAGCCCGACGTGGAGCTCGATCCCAGGACCCTGGGATCATGACCTGAGCCGAAGGCAGAGGCTTTAACCCACTGAGCCACCCAGGCAGCCCCTGAATTTTTCATTCTTAAAAAAAATAACACACATCTGCCACATATACCACTTAATTTTAGTTATATATGCAAAACTCTGCTTAGGGTATTAATTGATAATGGAAGATTTATAATCCATTTTAAAATAACTGACAAATCACTCATTTAAATAGAATAATTATAGAAACACACTCTAATAATTTTGATGCATTTCTTAATTTTTACTCATTTGTGAAAAAATAGTTTAAAGTCAAAATAATGCTGCTGAGAGTGCCCACAAAAAAAACCCTATCAATTTAAAAGTATAGTTAAAAACTCTTAAGTATATCAACTCCCATATTGTTTATGTACAAAAAGAATTTCATAAAACAAAATCTAAATTAACATATTTCCATACTGTCCTGAGGATTTTAACTGTCTTCTACGAAGAAATCTGTCTGCTACACATCATACTAGTTAATGTGGCAACATTTCTGCTGTACATATGCAAATATTGCAAGTTGAGCTAGACATGCAGAAATCAGTACATCAGGAGTGGGTTTGGTAATTGCTCTCAACTATCATTTTTTCTAAAGATGTATTTATTTATTTTAGAGTGAGAGAGAGTGCATGTGTGCAAGTGCTTTCACACTCAAGGGAGGGGTGGGGCAGGGGACAAAGAGAGAAGGAGAGAATCTCAAGCAGACTCCTGGCTGAGTTCAGAGGCTGACTGGACTTGGAGTTCGATCTCAAGACCCTGAGATCATGACCTGAATTGAAATCAAGAGTTCCACACTTAACAACTGAGCTACCAAGGCATCCCCATGACTATCATTTTTTTTTTATTTTTGAAAGTAAATTATTAGCTTAATTTCATTTATAATTATTAATAAAAATATTTGGATACAGATATGTTTAGTGACCTATACATTTCAACAGCATTTTAACTAAAAAACAAAACGAAACAAAACAAAAAAAGTCTAGATCTTGAGAAAAATGTGTATTGTGGTTCAAACCACGACCATACCTTATTACTGACCCATAATGTCATACCTTTATTAATATAGTAGATATCTATTAAATTTTTCTTTTCTAATTTTTTTTTTGTGTAAAAAGACCTCTAATTGTTATAACTAAACAATTATGTCCTACTCTACACTCCTTTCTGTGCCCCCTAAATTAGGAATGGGCTATGAAGTTGGGTACAAGGAGCCTTTGTTTTGTTTATGGATGATATCTAGTTCAAAGAATTTGAGAAGCACTGCTCTAGTTTTAAAAATGATTGCCTTATTATTCCTAAGTATCAAGACATGCCATTGTAAAACTATCTCATTTTTACACTGAATTAACCCCTTGTCATCTGAATGTTTACTTGCTTCCTTTAGAAAATAAAATGGCTTTCTTTCAAGGAAGTGAATTAGGTAGCAAGGGAAAATCAAACCCACACATGATGTTGCCCAGACTAACCTGCTTGGTGTTTAAGTATCCACCACCTAAATGCAGGAAAATGATGCTGAGAATTTAAGAGTGTTTAGGGAAAAAAGGAATGGCTAAAGAAGGAGGGTTCTGGAGAAAAGAGTATTCTACATAGAAATGTTTCATAAAGAAAGAATATTATATGGCTCTTTATCTTGGTGATGTGTTTGGTGGGTAAAACAAAGATAAATATATGTGTTGAATAAAAATGGTTATAAAGTATAATTGAATTCTATAGAACTTGAAAGTGTCACAAAAAAAGAAAATAGTAATCCATCCTTGCTTTTTCTGTAATAGTATGCTGAAGTTTTGAAAAGTCAATTTTGTTTATTAAATAGTATGTTCTCCCTTAATAATAATTAGCAATATTTGACAGCTTTTATGTGTTTGTTATATTTGAGTGACTAATTATAATTAAAACAAATTTATAATTAAAAATAAAGTAACTGAACAATTAAATTTACTTTTACGACAAATAAATCCCTAGGTTCTGTTAAAGAAAAGCTATTTCCTAATTTTAAAATTTCTGGTTTTTTAAATTGTTCTGAAGTCTGATGCTGATAGTTAACAATATTGTATATTTGCAAGTTGCTAAGAAAGTAGATCTTAAAAGTTACCACAAGTGGGACACCTGGGTGGCTTGATTGGTTAAACGTTTGCCTTCAGCTTAGGTCATGATCCCAGTGTCCTGGGATTAGTCCCACATCAGGCTCCCTGTTCAATGAGGAGCCTGCTTCTCTCTCTCCCTCATCCTGCTGTTTCCTCTGCTTATGCATGCTCATTCTCTCTCTCTCTCTCTCTCTCTGTCTAATAAATAAAGCAGTTTTGAAATAATTTTTAATTATGTTATGTTAGTCACCATACAATACATCATTAGTTTTTGATGTGGTGTTCCATGATTCATTGTTTACGTATAACACCCAGTGCTCCATGCAGTAAGTACCCTCCTTAATACCATCACTGGGCTCACCCATCCCCCACTCCCCTCCCCTCTAAAACCCTCAGTTTGATTCCAGGAGTTGATAGTAACTCATGGTTTGTCTCCCCCTCTGATTTCCCCCACTTCATTTTTCCCTTCCTTGTCCTAATGTCCTCCATGCTATTCCTTATGTTCCACAAATAAGTGAAACTATATGGTAATTGTCTTTCTCTGTTTGGCTTATTTCACTTAGTATAATCTCCTCCAGTTCCATTGAAAAGGCAAGAAACAACTAATGTTGGAGAGGTTGTGGAGCAAGGCAAACCCTCTTACACTGTTGGTGGGAATGCAAGTTGGTAAAGCCACTTTGGAAAACAGTGTGGAGGTTCCTCAAGAAGTTAAAAATAGTTAACTGCCCTATGACCTTGCAATTACACTACTAGGTATTTACCCCAAAGATACAGATGTAGTGAAAAGAAGGATCATATGCACCTCAATGATCATAGCAGCAATGTCCACAGTAGCCAAAGTGTAGAAGGAACCGAGATGCCCTTCAACAGATGAATGGATAAAGAAGATGTGGTCCATACATACAATGGAATATTACTCAGTCATCAGAAAGGATGAATACTCAACATTTGCATCAACATAAATCAAATCTTTTTTTTTTTTTTTTAAAGATTTTATTTATTTATTTGTCAGAGAGAGAGAGGGAGAGAGAGCGAGCACAGGCAGACAGAATGGCAGGCAGAGGCAGAGGGAGAAGCAGGCTCCCTGCAGAGCAAGGAGCCCGATGTGGGACTCGATCCCAGGACGCTGGGATCATGACCTGAGCCAAAGGCAGCTGCTTAACCAACTGAGCCACCCAGGCGTCCCCAACATAAATCAAATCTTTAAAAAAAAGTTATCACAAGAGAAAAGTTATCACAAGAAAAAATGTGTAATTGTATGATCTGATGTATGTTAAGTAAACTTAATATGGTAATCATTTCACAGTAAAAACATATATCAAATCATTATATAAAACTGACATAGTTATATGTCAATTATGTTATTCACGGTTCTCCAGAGACAGAGTCAATAAGATAGATAGATATAGATTGATAAATACATACATATAGATATTATAAGAACAAAATAAATAAGTACGAAACTTGGGGATTCTTCTATATTGAGAGAATATATATATATACATATATATATAGAGAGAGAGAATAAAGAATTGGCTCACATGATTATAGAGGCTGTGAAGTCCCATTATCTGGATACCTAGGAGGGCTGATGGTGTAAGTCCCATTCTGAAAGCTGGCCGACTCAAGACCCAGAAAGTGTTGATTTTTCATTTTGAGTTCTGTAGGCAGGAAAAAACTGATGTTCCAACTCAGTCAGGTGGGAGGAGTTCCCTCTTACTTTCTTTCTATTCAGTTCTTCAATTGACTGGATGAAGCCCACTCATATTGGGGAAAACAGTCTACTAAGACTCTCAATTCAAATATTAATCTCACCCAGAAACAACCTCACAGACACACCAGAATAATGTCTGAACAAATGTGTGGGTACCCATGACCCAATCAACTTGACAAACAATAGTAACAAAATGAATTTCAGTAAATTGAACTACTCATTCAATAAATATTTGAGGCCCCACACTAAGTATGATGGCAGATACAAATATTATGGGCTAGGCTTAAATCTAACCGGAAATATAATACATCAATAATATATTCATGGAAAATGTTATCAAGAGGTATAAATACTGTGCCAAGGCAGACCATTTTTAAACACAGTCCACATGACAATGCCATTATTTCAAGCTTGTAGATTAGGGAGGTAGGAGTGGCATCACTTCAACTCACAGGAGAAGACAGTAGTGCTCTAGGTCTTGAATTATAGATTCAACTTGAACATGTGAATATGAAACATAAACAGAATGTCATTCTTCAGGAAGATGTGACATATATTATGTCCATAGAAAAATTTCCTCATTTGAATTTATTTAATATAACTTGGACTTGAGTTGCATAAAGAAAAACCCTAAATGGTAGGTCCTGAAAATAATGTATAAGACAACTACTAGAGGATTGTGTATGCCAGATAATAACATTTGAGTAACTTTTGATAGATAATATGTAGCCATTGAATATTTTGGGGTGGGTTAATATTGACAATGAGCTGGTATTGGATTGATAAGATTCCTAAGTAGTTAGAGGCAATGAAAATATAAAGAAATGAATGGTGAATAAAACTCTTGAAAACATAGTAGGTAGATATTGGGAGAGTGGAGCATGACTTTGAGGTTTTTAGACTGAGTAAAGCATTAGAAATGATTGTAGCAATAGAAGAAAAGGAAAACTGGAAGGATTGCTGATTTTGAAATGGAGATGCATTAAAGTTTAGATATATTAAACTTGAGGTGAAGAAAGTCATTTGACTTGAGAGGTTCATTAGGCAACTGACAACTGGACTGCGACTCAGGAAAGAGTTCCAGGTTAAATGTGTATTTAATAGACAAACACAATGTGGTGGTAGTTAAAATACATTTTTTTTAAAGATTTTATTTATTTTCTTTGACAGAGAGAGAGAGAGAACAAGTAGGCAGAGAGGTAGGCAGAGAGAGGGGGGGAAGCAGGCTCCCTGCTGAGCAGAGAGCCCTATGCGGGGCTCGATCCCAGGACCCTGAGACCATGACCTGAGCCGAAGGCAGAGGCTTAACCCACTGAGCCACCCAGGTGCCCCTAAAATACATTTTTTTTAAAGTGAGTGAATTTTATAGGAGTTATAGAAATGAGTATGGAGCTTGGGAATTCTACATTAAAAAATAAGGAGAGCCCTTGCAATAGAAAAAAATAACAAGTAATAGAAAGAAACCTACTCTATTCAATACCATGCAAAAATGAAGAGAAAATTGTTAAAATATGACCAAAGAAAATGAAAAATGTGAAAAAGAAATATTCCACAACTAGATTTTATTAATAGCAATGGTGTTGAATTTCTGATAGTGCTAATTCTAGCTAAATATTGGAGGGAAAGCAGTAAAGATAGCCTGTTTTTAAAAAATTGACAGATAAAGGACAGAATAATACTCCGAGAATGCAGCAAAGTTCTGTTGTCGGTTTTTTTCAGGAGAAAAAATTATTTGTATTCTTTATACATTTAAGTATAGTTTTTAAAAATACAAACCCCCCACGCAATTTAGAGGTAGGAAATTCAGTTACTTGAGAGAGATACAATAATTCATGAAGTGCTTGATAACTTAGCAAAACTAATATAGTCAGCAAAATATGGTATTAAAATATATTTGGATCAAACTTTATATTAAGAATCATAGGGCAAGCTCATGTAATATAAATGTTTCTTTTACTTAATTTGGGTGAAAAAAATGCAGTAAGAAAAGAGAGCAAATGAGGTCACCTAAACTCTGGTTTTGGGATGATAGTTGTATTTTGTAGCCATCAAGTAATAGCGCCTTTGATTTAGAGTGACATTGAGCCATAACATCAGGTTGTGAAAATTTAAGACGCTGGTTCAATTTCCCATCAGATGGCCCAGCCATTTATAAGTGAAAGCTCCCATATATCAGTGATAAATGTAAAAACAAAAAGTTTTGGTGGCTATAAAAAATGGTCTCAGGAATACTGGGCTTTGATAGCCATAATATCTAGTTTGATAGGCATAATATCTAGATTGTAAACTGATAAGTTGTCATTTGTCTTATGATGTCATTGATGGCTGAAATCAACTGTTGCTTATTAGTTTGTATTTAATGTTTTATTTTGTTTTCTGAAATAATGGATTGGCTCTAAGGTTCTAGTACTCATTCTAGGTGGTCATTAAATTCCCTTTCACTTTATCCACTTCATTCTCGTCCCTCCCCCATACACAAGGACTTTTTCTCTCTTTTTCATTTTGTTATGTATGTATCCTATTGTAAATTATTGTATGAATTATTACAATTCTTCTACTAAAATTAACAAATGATGTGTGTTTATTATAAACAGGAGAAATTAGCAGTGGTCTATGTATCTGCAACACTATTCGTGTAGAACCATATAACTATCATAAGCTAAATAATGTTATTTCTTATTACTGTTCTTAGTGGTTGGTTCCATGTGAAATAAAGTTCTTTTGCCTTAGGAAGATATATTGGAATATAAGATAAAATAAGTTGTTTTAGTATTTTTAATAGACACTATATTATTTATGATTCTGAGATGAGTGGAACTTGAAAAAATAGGGTTTTTATTGTTTATTATTAACTGGAATTTCTATTTCTCTAACACACAAAATTCTTCACTTACAAAAGATAGTGTCTAAGTTGACAGCAGTAGTCCTTACAAGAAATGTCAGTTTATAAAACTATCAATCATTTTAGAAAAGCAAGTATACATGGGGATTGCAGCATGAAAAAAAAATGATGCCTTAATGTTTTTCTGAAACTGTTGTAAAAGTAGGAGGTTTGATGGTGCATGAAGTATAAAGGAAAGGTTAAGAAATAGACTTGAATGGAGTATCTGAAGAGATAAGTGATAAGAATTTTTCAGACTGTAGAAATATAGATAAGTACCAGAATGGCATGACAGCTGTGAAGTGAGGTTAAGGTAACCGTTTAGGGTGCCAGTAGACATGTAATATAGGGATGAATAGAAACTATTCAATAGACAAGGAAGACATAGAATGGGCTAAGATAAACACATTATATTTGACTACTAAACTTCTAAAGGCAAACCAAATGAAAATAGTATGGATGCATCTATCATTTTCCCTTTTATTTTTTTCATTTTTCAGTGGCAGTTGCCCAGTATTGTGGTGATTGTGGAAAAGGAAAAGCTATGCAATCAGATTGCATTAAAATTAAGTTATGTTCAATGTGAAAAAAGAACGCTGCAACATAGGCTTCATTGATTATCATTTTTTGAAACATTCAGTTCTGAATTTATGATAAATTTCAACTTTATATTTAATCAAATGGTTGCAGAATAGTTGCAAATTTTCCTAAGCAAGGATTCATATCTCGTTTGTAAGCAAAGCATCTAATAGCTTCACTTTAAGAAAAAGTTTAGAAGAAATTTGGATTGTGTTTGAAAGAATGAAGAGGTTAAAAAAATACTACCAACATTACACAAAATTTTAAAAACCTGAGGGGAGATAAATTTCCAACTTGTTTTATGAAGAATGCAAAAACTTGATGAGCACTTGACAAGGACATGACAAAAAAAAAAGCAGAATATCAGACTATCTCTTGCATGAACATAGGTGCAATTCTTCTTAGCTAAGTATTAGCAAATTGAGGTTAGTCATATAAAAATGACAAGAAAACATGACCAAATGATATTTATTCCAAGCTTGCAATGTTTATTTTATAAAAGAAAGTCAATGTAATTCACCACATAGAGAGAATTAAAGAAAAAAAAAATCATAGGATTATCTCAACAGATGCAGAAGTAGCTGATGAAACTCAACAATGATTCATGATTTAAGGAAAAAAACCCTCAGCATTCTAGAAATAAAAGAAAATTTCATTAATCTGGTAAAAAGCACTTACAAAATACCTGTACTTACCATCATATCTAATGTAAAACTTTAAACCCTTTTCTCTTGTGATCAGGAAAAGAGTAATGATGTTTGCTTTGCTTTTATTCAACATTTACTGGATGTCTTAACCATGGAAATAAGACAACAAAAGAGAAATTAAAGTCATAAAGTTCAGAAGGGAAGAGAAGTGTATTGATTTGTAGAAAACATGACTATGTTACCTAGAAAACTTATTGGGAGGGATACACAATTTAGTGAATTAAGCAAAGTCAAAGGATACAAGGTCACAGGATACATTGCAGTATACCAAAATTAATTGCATTTCTATGTACTAGCAACAGAAAATTATAAAATTAAATTTAAAAGGACACCAGTTATAATATCAAAAAATAAAATATATGGACTTTTTATGCAGAAAACCATAAAGCATTGCTTATAAAAATAAAAGACCTAAAAAAAACCTAGGGATAAATGATGTTTTTGGAGTGGAATATACAATTGTTATATCTACTCTTACAATTTTATGTAATATAATCATAGTTAAAACTAACCCCAATTTTCATCTTCAGGAGATGGTATATTATGGTATGATATTATGGTATATCCATTCATTGGAATATTAATAAATAACAAAGGTAATGAACTACATGCTTCCATTGATATAAAATCCTGGAACAGATAAAACTAAAATTATTAGTAATAAAAGATTGGTGGTTACTTGGAGCAGAATAGGAGGTTGATGCATGAGGGAAGAAAGTAGGAAGATAAAAATGAGTTCCCTTGTGGAGAAAGGGGAACCCTCCTACACTATTGGTGGGAATGCAAGCTGGTGCAACCACTCTGGAAAACAGCATGGACATTCCTCAAAATGTTGAAAATAGAGCTACCCTATGACCCAGCAATTGCACTACTGGGTATTTACCCTAAAGATACAAACATAGTGATCCGAAGGGGCACGTGCACCCAAATGTTTATAGCAGCAATGTCTACAATAG
>NW_019154087.1:16309592-16511969 GCF_002288905.1 Enhydra lutris kenyoni
TAAGTCAATCAGAGAAAGACAACTATCATATGATCTCCCTGATATGAGGAAGTGGAGATGCAACATGGGGGGTTAAGGGGGTAGGAGAAGAATAAATGAAACAATATGGGATTGGGAGGGAGACAAACCATAAGTGACTCGTAATCTCACAAAACAAACTGAGGGTTGCTGGGGGGAGGGGGGTTGGGAGAGAGGGGTGGGGTTATGGACATTGGGGCGGGTATATGTGAAGTGTGTAAACCTGGCGATTCACAGACCTGTACCCCTGGGGATAAAAATATATTATATGTTTATAAAAAAATAATAATAATAATAAAATGAGTTCCTTAAACAGTAGCCATTGAACAGTACACTTAAAATCGTTGCCTCTCATTGTGAGTTATACCTCAGTGAAGTTGACCTTTAAAGGGTAAATACTGCTATAGGGTGATAGAAATAAGAAAGATCCTTCTGAAAAGGTGGGAATTGACTGAAAAGGGGCACAAGGGAACTCACTGGGGTGAAATAAAAGTTTTTTATACTATTTCAGATTGGTGTTTACACAGGTGTCTTCAATTGACAAAATGCATCAGTCTGAGTACTTAATATCCACTCATCTCATTTCATTTAAATTATTTCTCAATAGAGGGACGCCTGGGTGGCTCAGTTGGTTGGACAACTGCCTTCGGCTCAGGTCATGATCCTGGAGTCCCGGAATCGAGTCCCGCATCGGGCTCCCAGCTCCATGGGGAGTCTGCTTCTCTCTCTGACCTTCTCCTCGCTCATGCTCTCTCTCACTGTCTCTCTCTCAAATAAATAAATAAAATCTTTAAAAAAAAATTATTTCTCAATAGAAACCTGATCTGAACAGAACAATTTCAGGAGATCTCTTATTTTTATTTTTATTCTGGGTTTTTTTTTTTTTTTTTTAATTAACTCTCAGAGCCAGAACTGAAGATCATGACATGAAAAGTTTTCTAGGCCATCAATATATATATCTTAAAGTGTATTGAAATTTTAAATACATACTGTAACTCTTTAAATTCTAATTCTCTCCTATCTCTTCATCAGTAAATCATGTACTTTCTTTTATTTTTATATAGTAAATAAATTTAAAAAGTTATTTTCCCTTTATATGTGTCCATTTCTCAACAGTTGTTTTTTTTTTAAGATTTATTTATTTATTTGAGAGAGAGAGAGCACAAAAAGGGGAATCTCAAGCAGACTTCCCACTGAGTGTGGAGCTGACCTGGGGCTCTGTCTCATGACCATGAGATCATGACCTGAGCTGAAGTCAAGAGTCGGACACTTAACTGACTGAGCCATCCAGGCACACCTCTCAACAGTTTCTTATATGTATATATTGCTTGTTGACATCTGTAAGAATTAGGAAGCTGGGACTTCATATCTTACATTCACATTAAAAGTGGAAAAAAATCCCTTATACCATCAATCAGCTTATTTATTAAATTAAAAAATAATCAAATAATATTACTTTATATAAAAAATATAATAGAACAGTGTGGCATAAAATAATAAGTTGTCATCTTGTAAGGTTGTAGGAAGCAGACAGGAGAAGGATACAATAGGATTACCTCTTGAAGAGTTAATATTAGTCTGATCTCCACACAAATGTTTTAATAAATGAGTTTGAAGATGACAGTCCAGCTGCATGTCTCTCCCTAATTCAGTTCTCTCTCTTGCTTAATTATGTTTTTGTGAAATAATTCTCAAAATTTTAAAGAGAGCATAGCATATTAACAACACTGTCACATATATCAATGACTTATTTGTCCAGAATAGATAGTTTAGGAGCAAGTGAGTGGTTAATTCCCTGAGTTTTATGAGTTTTTCCCCTAGGAATCCTTACCACAAGGTTACTCAAGTAAATTATTTAGTAAAGCACTGAAAGATCAAGGAAATTGCTGTGACCTCATCTCAAAACATTTGAAGTTCTAAAGTTTATGAGAGGGCTAATAGGCAAATTACATCAGCCTCAAAAAATACAGTATACCAGCTGACATTTATATGTGCGAGTTCCAGTGTATGTAATTGCTTGAGTCAAGAGTAAATGCAATCTGCTGTGTTAACTATATGCATATGATATTTTTGTTGGTCCAATATTATAAAGTAAGCTGTCTGTAAACCCTATAAAGCTGTGCCCTGTGTCTTCCAATCACATAATGTGACTGTCATTTACTATTGCCAAATAAATATAGAAGGTTAATTAAGCAGAGGCAAATCCAACAACTTCTAGTCAAGATTACCACCTAAAATTTCAGTTGAAATCAGAAGAATTCTTGAGTAAATTATGAATGTAGGTAAAAGGAAAATTTTCTAAAATAAATTTATGAGGGTTCCTGGATGGCTCAGTTGGTTAAGTGTCTGCTTTTGGCTCAGGTCATGATCCCAGGAACCTGGGATTGAGCCCCACATGGGGCTCAGTGGGGAGCCTGCTTAGTGGGGAGGCTGCTTCTCCCCTTTCCTCCCCTTGCTCATGTTCTCTCTTTCTCTCTCTCTCTCTCTCAAATAAATCTCTAAAAAAAGAAATAAAATATTAAATTTATGGACCTAAACCTAGATAGTCAATGAATTTACTCACTGAAGAACCACAAAATCATCTTGTCAACACAGGCTATGAATATATGTTATTGGTAACCCTATGGAAATAAAGGAAAGATGAATGGTATATTTATGATATCATTGTTTTTATTATGCCCTTTTGAAATAAGTTATATTTGAGGTGTGTATGATGAAAATTATAATAAAAAATGCCAGAAGAGACAAAATTTTGATTCCCTCCAATTTATCTCATATCTCTGAATATCTCATATTCAGAGATATGAGAACCTCTGATAGATCCAGAAAGATCTATCAGAGGTTCTCATATCTCTGAAGTTAATTTTGAGACCAATTCAGGAATTTTCTTTCTTGGTCAGTAAACTAAGAAACCCTGCTAAGCTCTAGGTCATTCCCTAGGTTTCTAATTAGGTTGAAAAGAAAACAAGCAAATTTAATAACCATCTTGTGATGGGTTTAGAAGTTAATTTTATTTTAGTATCCTCTGAACCCCTTGATTCACAAGGCTAACCCAAGCACAGAGCCAACTTTTATTCAGGCTTAACTCCTAATAGGAGTGATACAAAACAGAGGCCAGATAAGGGCCAGGCAAGATGGTCTTTCCCACAATCACATTTATCTCTAGAGAAATAAGAGGAAATACTTGGATATACTGGATGCATCCTGGACAGTTTTCCTGTTGTCCTCATTATCTGAGGAAATGTCAGTCAGTGAGGTTTTCTGCTTTGTTTTGTTTTGTTTTTACATGGTAAATTATTACCTGCCGTTTTATATACCATCTCTCCCTACCTTCTCTGGTACCCTGCTCTATCAATCCTTCCATCATCATTCCCTGTTTCTTTTTCTTTTTTTTAAAGAAATCTTTTTTTAAAAAGATTTTATTTATTTATTTGAGAGGGAGGCAGAGAGAGAGCACGAGTGGTGTAAGGGCAAAGGGAGAAGCAGACACCCTGCTAAGCAGGTAGCCCAATGTGGGACTCGGTCCCAGGACTCTGGAGTCAGGACCCAAGCAGAAGGCAGACATTTAACCAACTGAGCCACCCGGCACCCCTATCATTCCCTTTTTATGCTGGACTTTTCAACTCACCTTATTTTCCTCTTAAGCAAACAAGCAAGCAAACAAAAACCAAAATCATTGTTTAAATCCACATACATCTCTAGTTCCTGATTCATCAATTTTCATCTGTTCACTGCCACACTTCACAAAATTGCTGTCTTCCTTTGCTTCCCACTTAACTCTTTAATGCCATATAGTCTGTATCTATGTCCCTGTAATTCCACTGAAATTGATCTTGTTATTCCCCAGGCATATCTACTGCAAAAGTAAAAGCACATGTTTCTATTACCATTTCACAAAAACAACAATGCGGCTAAATATTTGGAATGTGGAGCCAGACAGCCTATATACATTTGCTAGTCCTGTAACCCTGAGCAAGTTTACTTAAACTTGCTGTGCCTCAATTACCATATAAATAAAATGGGAAGAAAATAGAACTTTCCAAAGTGTGATTGTGAAAATTAAATTATTTAGTCTGCTTAAGGTGATATCAAGTGTCCAGCTCAACAAATTTAAAAATTAGTATTTCTATTTTCTGAGATGTAAAATTGGAGATTATAATAGTTTGTTTCATACAAAATGCCTCTGGGGCTAAATACCGTAATCAGGATAAAGGGCATTAGTAAATATTCGGTAAAACCTAAGTATTTTAAGACTCTCAAAATTGTAAGACTTGATCACTCCCCCTCCATCATCATTATCTCTCTCTTTTTCTCTCTCTTTTTTCTTTTCTCATCATTATCTCTTATTTTTATTTTTGGGTTTTTTTTGTTTTTTTGTTTTTCTGGCTGTTTCTTATTGGTCTCCTTTGCTGCATCTTTTCTTCCATTCATCCCATAAACGTAAATTTTCCCAGGCTGCTCTATTTGGAATTTTGCCTTACTAATTCCATATATTCTGCCTGTAAACCTGTAAACAAATGTATGGTTTTAACTTCACCAGACAAGTGACAACTTCAGACTTTCTGCTTATATAATTCTTATATATACCATTTTGGGGTATCTCAACTTGAATGTTCCTCAAGCACTTCAAATTCATTATGTCTCAAAATACTACCATCATCTTTTTCCACAAACTTCTTCCACTGGATATGACAGTCATTCCTACTCCTTCACATGTTCAAAATTTAGGAGTTAAATTTGCAATCCCTTTTGACTCCCCCCCAACCATCTATTTAATCTCTATCTACTGCCTGTAAATATTATACTAACTTGATGACTTTCCTGTTTATTTTTTCTTTCCCAGTTCAGGCTTTCTGTAGATTATAGCAATAGGCTTCTAACTGTCTATGAATACACTGGCTTAGCTTCAGTCTATCTGCAATGTTATCTCAATATTCATTATTCCCCTGATTGAGAACTTCAATAGCACTCCCTGACTTTTAGAATAAACTACAAATCCTTTGGTTTATAACATAAAACATCATCATTTCCTAATTAATTATTCCTTAGTCATATAAAATTTATTGTGGTTTCTTGAATATATTTTTGTGTCCTCTCTCTCCATGCCTTCCATATTCTCGTCCTCCTCTCCTTTCCAGATTTCCCCATCCTCTCATCTAGTTAACTTGTACTCAATCTTCAGATCTCACTAATTTCTTGGTCATCTTCTTCAGGAAGATCTCAGTCTCTTACAGAAGCCCCATTCACAGTTAAGATTACTGTGAATATAGCAAATCCTGTACTGTACTTGAAATACCAATACTCTTGTCTTTTTCTCCTGGACTATGAACTTAATAGGGACAAGGACTTATCTCCTACTACTCCTCCTCTTTTTCCCTCCACCCCAGTTATCCTGGCCTCCTACCTGGTTCCTAACCACCTTTGACATTTTGTTGTACAGGGATTTGAGCACTACTTGTTCCTTCTACCAAATATACCCATGGGTCACTACCTTACCTCTTTCAGAGATTTGCCCAAATCTCATTACCTTAGTGACAACTGCCATGACCACACAATTTAAAGTGAAAACCTCTCCCAGAAGGCCCAAACACCTTACCTTATTAACGTCTATGAAGTGATATAATTTATTAATTCAGTTTATAGACCGTCTTCTCCCTCATAATGTAAGCATGAAAGAAGGTCATTTGTTTGTATTGTTTTCTATTACATCCCTAGTACCTGGAACAAAGTACACAGTCAACACAAATGATAAATAGAGGCAGTAATAAATGAATAAAACTTCCTTTTAGAGTATATAGCATCAAACGCATGATAGGTATTCAATGACTGTTCATAGAGTTAATGATAAATTAAAAACTTTCAGCTATTTGATTTTAATAATTAAATTAAATATAAGCAACTAAAAAACAAAGTTTTTAAAGATTCCCCCTTTATGGTGAAATTGAAAAATAGTAAACCTTGTAAATTCAGCTATATTCTAGTTTGATGACCTAAAAATTAAATTGATTGCAGCTTAATTTTCATATGAAAGAAGTGAAACTACTTCCCACTTTTTCTCCTATCACCAATTTAGAGAGAATCCTCTGAAACTTTTGCCCAATTATCCCTGAAAAGGACAAAATATTAAGTACTGAGGGAAAACCATACAGGTCATGTATAACTCACCAAACTAATACATCTGTTATAGTAGAGTAATTTTCCATTATATGTTCAAATAGTACTGTAATTTAAGGTTGACCGAGAAGGGGTGGTTAGTGTGACAAGCAGCAAGATGAAGATACATTTATACCAATTCTGTGCTCGAGGCCAGCTCTACCTGTAAAGTGGCAAATAGATATGCGTTTTGTCTGCCACTGCCCGGAAAGCCTATTGCATTCGTCGCACATACTGCACTCACAGCTTAGGGGTTGGGGAATTAAGTATTAACAAGTGCCAACTGCAGAAGCAGTCTGCAAAATTTCTTTACTTTGCAAAGGGATGAAAACTGAATTGTACTGTTTGGAAGACTATACCTTTTCTAGATCTCCACTGAAAATTCTTATATACTTACTGTTTTATAACTAGTAATTTTGAAGCCAAAATATGTATTAATATTGATCATGATCTAAAAAAACCTCTTTGTTTTGTTTGTTTTAGTGGGCTATGGCATCGTATTAGTATAAATCATTGATTTTTTTCAAGTGTTTA
Source organism: Enhydra lutris kenyoni (assembly GCF_002288905.1). Taxonomy (NCBI): domain Eukaryota; kingdom Metazoa; phylum Chordata; class Mammalia; order Carnivora; family Mustelidae; genus Enhydra; species Enhydra lutris. The sequence goes on from NW_019154087.1 coordinate 16,316,298, forward strand.
TTTTTTAAATTTTGTTATTTTTTAAAGTGTATAAACTTTAAGTTATTTTAAAGTTTTTTAAAGTTTTTTTTAAGTTATCTTAAAGTTTTAAGTTATTATTTTATTTTAGCTCCTTAATTAAAATAAATAAATCTTCGGAGATTAAATCCATAGAGATAGGCAAAGGGCAGGACATATATTTATTTTCTAGAAGTAAAGGTAGCCACATATCAATAAGTAAGGACAGAGTAGACCCTTGCTATTGGGATACATCAACCCATATCTTCTCCCCACCCAGCCACTTACTTACTGACCACGTGAAGAGGCAAAATCCATTCAAATATTTTGTGCCTCATTGTCTTTATTTATAAATGATTATAAAATAATTAACACTTATTAAATCTTAGTGCCAATTTTATAACACTTCCTTTACATCATCACGTTGGAACCTCACAACTTCAAGGTAGAAGTTATCCATTTATTCTTTAATAGAAGTGGAGTCAGACTATGTGAACATTGCATAACATCCCCCAGTTGTCAGAGCTCCTGAGTGATGGAGCAGGGTTTAAACCTCATGCTGCTCATGCTCTTTCCAATTTGTAATGCTGCCTTCAGGCATGATGAAAACACCTGCCCTGGAAAGTACGCACAATGGATATGAAAACAAGTTCATTTTATGAAGTAAATTGAAAACTGTAAATTGTTACTGTTAAAACTGGAAATCATTTTAATAATTACTTATTAAGCAATTATTTATTAAGCAACTGCTAAGTTGAAGGATGCCTTGAAAATATGCTACTTGTTTCAACCCTGAAGGAATTTGTAATTTACTATACACACGAAATTAATACATCAAGAAAAAAAAATCTATGAAAGCACTTATAAATATGTAACTAAATTCTAAATATAGGGCTTCTATAAAAGTTACCTGATATACACAATTATTGTTCTTTGGCAATCAAACAGGATCAGACTCTGGTTACCCATTTCTTTTTTTTAAGATTTATTTCTTTATGGGGGGGTAGGGGCAGAGGGAGAGAATCTTCAAGCAGACTTCCCACTCAGCCAAGAGCCCGGAGGGACATTAGGCTCAATCCCACAATCCCTGAAATCATGACCTGAGCCCAAAGTGAGAGTCAGACATTCAACCAGCTGGGCCACCCAGGTTCCCCAAGACTCTGGTTATCTTAAGCCAAATTGGTTCTTTGGAAGATATATGATAGTTCACATATTTGTGTTGAAAAGCTGGAAGGGGAAAAAAAAAACAGATTTCAAAACAGGGAGCTAGACACCTCTGATAGTCTAGACCATGCTCTCTACAGCATCATTTTGATGCATCAGTCTGCTTTAACTATTCTGTCTTTGGGTTGCTCCGCTGAATAGTCATTCCTGGAAGGGAGTGTCTGGTTGAGTGCATGTCCATCCCTTGGATAAGGCAGGGCCAGCATTAAGAGTCCCAGTAAGACCTCATGAAATGGAGGAAAATTAAGGTGCTGTTACCTGTACAAGGAAAGTGAATGATTGGCAGGGAAAATTAAAATGAACACTCTAAGGAGAAAAATCAAAGATTTTTTTGATTTTGTAGATTATAGGTAGAAGATTACAATAAAGGCTTCAGGAAAGATGTTGATCTTGAAAGACAGGATTTAAATACTTGGGTGCAGAAAATTCTTACAGAAGGAAAGGAATTTTGCGTAAAATTAGCAACATACCAAGACTATAGACAATGAAGACAAAGCTCTAAGTTTCTACCTTGGGGGTTTAGGGCTTCTTTTGTTTCACTTTGCTTTATTTTTAAAAAGATTGTCAAGTCGATCTACTTTGAAGTATGTTCCAACAAAGTCATCACTACTTACATGGAAAGGAGTTTAAACCATCTTAAAGTCTTTTGTATCATGAGCTGATTAATGGAGATACTTGATTTCTTAGCAAACTTCTAAGAAGCAAATATTCTCAAGAGGATATATAAAGAGAAATGAAAGATTAAATCTCTGGGAAATCAGGTAAAATGTTAAAATGGAGATAATTGATTTTCCCACACTGTAATTTATGTCAATTAACTTTACTTTAATTTTATCATCCTTTTGACTTTGCATAATAGTCAAATCAATTCCCATTTAATGTCAGATGATCTAACTGCTGTATTATTTTAAAAATGAATTTGATTAATAAAATACAGTTTTTAAGCAATTGCAGAATTTAACATATTAGAACATATTCTTTTACACTCTATGTTGTTGCTTCACAACATAGAATAACAGGGATGCCTGACTGTTGATTTAAAAAATCAGAAGTATATACTTAATTACTGATTTTGAATATATTCTAGAGAGTGATGTTGCCACTTAAACTAAGACTGGTGAACTGGGGACTGATAAGTTTAGGTCTTTTCATTGATCATCTCCACCAAGGACCTTCCAAACATTATATACTTCCTAATAGCACTTACTATAGTGATTCTTCCTCTACTGAAGCCCGTATTTCAAAATAGTCCTAGAAAATCTCTGTGAATGCCCATTGTCTAAAAAATAACTTCCAACTTCTTAATTAGAAATTAAAAGAAAGAACTCTCAGAATATTTTACTATTTTGTGAACATGCTATGCCTTTGATAACTGTATTTTGTATGCATTTATGATGCTTCAAATCTCCATTTTGCAAAAAAATCAGGTATCCAGTTAAGTTTCTTTAAATGAAGGCACATCCATTTAACAATTATAATATGTTTTTAAATTTATCATGATAATATTAATGACTTATTTTTTTTTTTATTCATTCATTTGACAGATAGAGATCACAAGTAGGCAGAGAGACAGGCAGAGAGAGAGGAGGAAGCAGGCTCCCCGCTGAGCAGAGAGCCCGACGCAGGGCTAGATCCCAGGACCCCGGGATCATGACCCGAGCCGAAGGCAGAGGCTTTAACCCACTGAGCCACCCAGGCGCCCCTAATGACTTATTTTTATTGAGAACTTTCTGTATACCAGAAAATAATTCTAAGCACCTTTTCTGTGTAGCATCTCAATTATTCCTCATAAGAAACGATTCAGTAGATGCAAATATTCGTCCCATTTACAGATGATAGAATTAAGAGGTGAGTGAAAATCCAAATAGTCACGTGGCTAGTACTTAGCAAACCAAGATTTGAATCCAGAGATCCTGCCAGGGCTCTGACACAAGATCACCTATGATTAAATCCAAGCTTTGCTGTGTACCAGCTGTTTTACTCTGAGCAATATACTTAACCTCTGTAAGTTACCTGTCTGTGGACAGTTAACTCAGTTTCTTCATCTATAAAATGAAGTAATATTGACATAGTAATAGTAAACTGAATGAGTTAATATGTATATAGTCCATAAAATAGTGCTTAATAATTGCTCAATAGAGGTTAGCTTTTTATTACCTATTAATTTCTATGGAAGTAAAGCCTATATGTATACACAAAAATGAGCTGGTGATAAAACATCTTGAAAAAAGCATATAAATCAAAGATATTGATAATCCATCCATTCATTTGCATACATGCATTGAGTACATAGTACAAACCAAGAACTGTGCTAGGCATTGGTGATATAGTAAAAAAAAAATATACATTGGCTCTGCTTCCATGAAGCTTATCCTTTCGATCTTTGTGATTATAATAGGAGATAAGCAAGATACATTCTCAGCTTGATCCAGTATTAACCCATCATGGAAGGAATAGCAAATCATGCCTTGTTATGAGGAATGGTGGTCGAGGTGATTCATCTAAGAAGGGAAAGAAAAATTTAAATCCAAGGCCTAAAAGGGATCTATCTTTGCCAGCCAGAATCCCTCAGCCGAAGGGGAAAGTATATGGCATGAGGCAGTTTCCTAGGAAAATAGAGGAAAGACAACAAAATACTCTGTTGATGAAGTCTGGGGGTAAGTTTAAAAAAAAAAAATGCTCTGATTGCAAAACTATAGTCAGACCACAAATTCCCTCTATCAGCAATGTCACTTTGATGATATATCCGAGAGCAATGAGGCTTAAAAGCCTGAATTCTAGCACTTATGTTATGAGACTGCTTTTAATTCTTGCCCAGAACCTGCTTTCTTTTAGAAACAATGTTTCCCTAAGGCCTTCATCAAGGCGGGGTGAGGTGTGTGCTCCTCCAGAGTATCTGCTATCCAGGGAATGGTTAATGGAATTGCACAACAGGAGCCATGACCTCCAGGTCTCTGCACTTTGGGGAATCCATTTTCAACTTAGAGTCTAAGCTGGAAGTGATTCTTTCCATTAAAACAGTTTTTAAAAAGCCTTTCTCATAACCACAGCAGGCAAGAAAAAGCTGATCTCTCGAAGAGGCTGTAGACACAGGATGTTCACTTTAGAAATAGAGAAAGTTTCAGTGTGAAGCAGCCATTCTTGCATTTAGCAAAGCAAACACTAAGTTTTGTGGATAGGTGGAAGAATTTTGAGACTAGAGGACATGATAGGAAAGCAGACGAGGGATAAATGCTGCTGGTGGAAATGATTAATCCCCAGGTCCTCTAAGTACAGAAATCCAGTCCAAAGCAGAACGATTCCATTAACCACACTACTTAAGTTATCATCAGCGGAGGAAAACCAGAAAGGACTATCATAACATATTGTAGATGCCTACGTATCATAGACCACATATAATTTCCAATATAGAGTGCCATTTCCAACAAATCCTTTAATCCTCTTCAAGAGATGTAAGTTTAAAACCCCAAGAACCAGGGAGATATTACTCCTCTATTAAAATCAGAACTTTGATGGTTGGAGTGGGTGAAAAAGAACATCACTTACATAATTCTTTCATAATGAGTCATATTTCTCTCCGGGAATATTAAGAAAGCTAATGGAGTATTTGAATCAATTAATTCAATGCAATACCTGCTGGGTCTGGACTATGGATAAAGTACTGTGTTTGTTTTTATAAGAAATATGAAGGTAGGGACGCCTGAGTGGCTCAGTTGGTTAAGCGGCTGCCTTCGGCTCAGGTCATGATCCCAGCGTCCTGGGATCGAGTCCCACATCGGGCTCCTTGCTCAGCGGGGAGCTTGCTTCTCCCTCTGCCTCTGCCTACCACTCTGTCTGCCTGTGCTCATGCTCGCTCTCTCTCTCTCTCTCTCTCTCTCTCTAATAAATAAATAAAATCTTTAAAAAAAAAAAAAAGAAATATGAAGGTAAATAAGGTTCATTTTCTTCTCCCTGAGTCCTTGCTATCATGCAGGGAGTTAGGAACAGACCCACAAAAACTATCATATGAGATTAAATTCATAGACACAACTTTCCTCAGATGTAATGTGATGTTTATACATTCAGGCTCCTTGTACATGGAAGTAGATATTATTTTCTACCTTACTAAAAAAATGTGACACCAAACAATCTGAACAGTAATATGTTTCATACTTTTAAGAGCTGATTTTATGAATTTTTTATAATATTATCATCTATTTGACAGATATGATTTTCCTTTAGGAACTTGGAGAGTGCATCTCCATTTTTGTTTCTCATTTTCTCTCCTTCATCTATATTGATGATGAAATAAGCTAGATAGGAAAAGGAAAAAAAATAGTGTGGAAAAAGAAATTATCTCCTAATGGGGAATCAGGAAAAGCATCATGGAGGGTTTGCATTTACAAGTGAATCTGGAGGAAGAAAAATTTTTGTAATAGAGCTATGGTGGAAGTGAAAAGTACCTCACATAAACAAAAGCTCAGAAACTGGAAAGTGAAGCATATTTCCTACCAACAAGTCATACCATCAGCCTGGATAATAAGGGGAAAGTGAAGAAATGAAAAAGGTATACAGAACTGCCCCTGGGGTCCCTATATTTAACCAAGTAAAGCATGGCCCAATCAGGTAAACACTTCGTGGATACCTGAAGCGTCTGTTCGGCAGAACACATTGCAGCATCATTGATTTTTAGGAACGCACTGAAGTAAAAACAAGTAGTTATTTCTTTTAAATGTGACTTTTCTTTTTTTTTCTTTCCCATTTTGGCCTGTGAGGCTACCTATGGACACATGAAAGGAATTCTCCAGGGCCATTTTCTAATTTAAACCAAATGAAGAGATGCACATTGGCAAGTAATTTGAGTTCTCAGTTTAACTGGTGGAGGGATGCACATTGAATAAAAATTGGATTTTTAATATTGGCCTTGTTTGCATAACCTAGGGAGTTTTTCCTAATAAAACGAGAGATGTTTATTCAATTCTGGACTGATCACCTTTCTGACAGGTACCAGGTGACTGGGTTGGGGTAGACAGGCAGACTTGCTACAGAAAACAAGTACTTCCAGAACACTGAGACAGAACTTTGGAAAGAGAGATGACAGATAAAGTTTCAGTTCTCAGAATGTTTCTTATTGTTACTATTAGGTAAATATGTTCTTATCATAAAAAAGTGTTCTCTGACACGACACTTTGGAATTAAACGTGAACAATAGTAGTATAGCATAGTAGAAAAATGAGGAATCCAAAACCTGAATCCCAACCTCCACATAAAATGAAATTCCTATGGGAATTTAAGCAATCTTATGATTATTCTTGTTTTCTACTCTTTCATACATAAAAAATTATAAGCATAAGGCAGATTTTTATGATTTATCTAATGTATATCTCATTAATTTTTCCAGGTAAGTTTTCTTTTTTTTTTTTTTTTTTTTATTTGTCAGAGAGAGAGGGAGAGAGAGCAAGCACAGGCAGACAGAATGGCAGGCAGAGGCAGAGGGAGAAGCAGGCTCCCCGCCAAGCAAGGAGCCCGATATGGGACTCGATCCCAGGACGCTGGGATCATGACCTGAGCCGAAGGCAGCTGCTTAACCAACTGAGCCACCCAGGCATCCCTCCAGGTAAGTTTTCTATTCCTATCTTAAGGGTAGTAAAAAACAAAGTTCAGAAAATTCATTCTCTCAATAAACAACCCAAGTTTCTACTTTTTATTTTTTTAAAGATTTTTTTTTTATTTAGTTATTTGACAGACAGAGATCACAAGTAGGCAGAGAGGCAGGCAGAGAGAGAGAGGAAGGGAAGCAGGCACTCTGCTGAGCAGAGAGCCTGATGCGGGGCTTGATCCCAGGACCCTGAGACCATGACCTGAGCCGAAGGCAGAGGCTTAACCCACTGAACCACCCAGGCGCCCCCCAAGGTTTCTACTTTAAATCTTTACTTCATTATCATTGTAATGCATCAAGAAACCAGAAGTTTTTTGCACAGTAACAAGAGAGATTATAAAATATTGTTATCATAGAAAAATTTTAAAAGATATTTGTGAAAATCAAACACAATATAGGAAAGAAATAAAAACAAAAGCATTCCAATTAAAATGAATAGGAAGACAAGTTTGGAGAATTCAAATAAAATTCACACAGAAATGTTAGGATCACTTAACATTTAGTCTCTGATCATATTTGGTGGCCTAGAAGAAATGCACTGGAAAAAGCAAAATGACTGTACTCATGTGTCGAATGTAGATGCTTATTCAAATTAACATTGTATTTCAATGTCAGAATTTCAGCCTTACCTAAAAGAGATGTCAAAATACTTTCACCTTTAATTACTGCTGAGTTAAAATAGCAGAGGTATCAGTTTAGTGGAAACGAATCAGTATAGATCATGGTGAATCTAATCTCAATTTAAATTAAAATATATGTCAACATATCTTTGTAAATGTTTTATGTACCGGTTCTATGTTCACAGTTCCTTTAACAGTAATGAGACAGCTTTGACTTCATCTGATTATATTGTTAGACAATTCATAACTATGTAACTTCCTGGCCAGTTTAGATGAAATTAGAAAAAATTAGAAACAATAACTTAAATGCTTCTTTGAGATTCTAGAAGCAGAACTGTGTAAATTAGAACAGTCAGTTCAGCACACATTTTAGTCTCTAAATTTATACTTCTGGTACCACTGCAATGATCTGTAATAGTTACAAATCAGACAGACTTTCAGAGACTTCTCAAAGTGACCTATTCCAAGAAAAGCAGATAATTTATTCAGAGATTTTTCTGCTGCTGCTCAAGAAATCCATGGAGATTTTTATAGTTTTCTCCATTTAGCTTGGCATTTTCTGGTTAGTTAGTCGTGAATACCTGGTTAGTTCCACCTTACTGATTAATTAATGGGAAAAATGAAAGCCATTAACTTTTTCTTTTTTTTAACTCTAGGGGTTTTTTTACAAGATCAAAGTGTTCTTCAAGTTGCAATTTTATTGTTGCATCATCTGATTATCTAACCCAACAGGCTCAAATATCCAGCCATATAAAATGGCTCAGTAACTAAGGGAAACATAGTGTATATTTGAACATGATTCCCTATTCATCTCAGTCAACTGCAGGTAATCGCAGCTGCACTGGAAATGTCTTCACCCTAGGGCTATGAAATTTGAACACCTAGCTCCCTGTAATTGATTTCCATCAGTTCCAAACACCACCATCATTCATTCTGTGTATATTTATTGAGGAATCTATGTTCCAGGTACTGTTTTAGCTTCATGGACTACATTAAAGTACAAAGCAAGAAAGATTCTCTATCCTCATTTGAGCGTGTGTGGGGGCAGGAGGGGGGAAGACAGTTAACATATAAAATGAATAAATAAATTATATGTTATTTTGAAAGTGTTAAATCATAGGGAAAATAAAGAAAATGTAGAGCAAGTTAGGGGATATTGACTGAAAGTTGGAAAGCCTGCATTATTAGTGTGGTGGGGGTTGGCTTTTGGTGTAGGAGAGATTTGATGGATGTCTTGAAGTGCGTGCCTGAACTATCAGTATTGCTTCAACAAACCAAGGACCCTGTTTTTTCATGAAAGAAACAAGAAAATCATTGCTAGCCAAGTACAAGCTATTCAAAATAAATAATTACATGAAATGAGGCAACATAATTCTCATTACATTTGAAATGCAAATTATATTGAATCCCTTAACCAAGAGTTTCTTTCCAAGAAAAAGAGATTGGGCCACATTTGCTTTGTTTTTAAATAATAACTTCATCAGATTATTTTTAGTCTATTCTATTTATTAAATACTTCTAATATATTCTAGCACATGATAAAAATTAATGTTCTAGAAGAGAAGGAGTCTGCTAATATATCATAAAAGGAACTGACATGGGGCCCCCGCACCTTCAAAGATATCATATTAAAGACTGACAAAAAGCAAGGAGGTTTGAGGTAAAGCCAAATAACTCAAGTATATATGTGCATTTGCTTTGTGGAGCTAATGTAACAATACATTCTGTAACCTGAACCTGATTCTTTGTTGCCATATAACAACAGCAACAATAGTTTATAGTTACTGAAGACTTATTACATACCACACATTTTTCACATTCCGGAGCCTTATATCTTACTTTAATTATTCCTCCCAACAGGTCTACAAAGTATTTCACATCCCCATTTTACAGATGAGGGAGTTAAGAAACAGAAGGCAAGAGGCTCAGTGGTAATATTCACTTTTGAACCCATGCATATTGACTTCAGACCCTGAGCTCTTAACTATAATGTGACATTGGCTCCTGCAGGAAGTTTTAACAAGCACTACTCCAACATGAATAAAATACAAAGCAATGCATTTAGATAGGGGGGGTATTAGAAAGTTGATTAATATTCATCTAAAATTAAGAAAGATATTGCCCTAAGATTATTATTTGGTAGAGATGAACCCCCATGCTCCACTAGGCTGAATCTCAGACAGCCTCTTCTCTCAGACCATATGCATGCACAGTGTCCTTGGGGAGAAATGGGCGTGTTGCGGTGAACAGGCTAACAGTAGTGTCTTGCTGTTTTCTTCAGTTCCATTCTCTTGCTACATATTGGAGTTTATGAAACACCATAAAGGCATTTACAGATTTTTGCTCTGTTTTTACTAAATTAACCTTCACAGATAAAATTAATATTGGAAAACTCTTCCTATGAAGAGACTGACTATGAAACATAATACTGATAACTCAAACAGAAATGAGCAACAGGAAATAAAATGGGCACAGGAACATTTCTCCCACTTCCTTAGTGCATGCATTGTCAGTTAAGTCACACTACCGATTTCAAAAAATGATGTCTAATCTGACCTAGTCAGTCACATTCCTTTAGGTCAAGACATTATAATTTTCGTTAGCACCAACAAAGGGCTATGCTTTTAATAAATGGAATAAAATATTTAAAATAGTGTTTATTTCATTTGCTTGTTTCCGTTTTGCATATTTTACAAACCATATACATTATTACAGGGATGCAAGTATATAATTTATAAAACTAAATATTCATGTATAAAGAATTCATTCTCAAAATATTTGCTGGTAGTTGTAAGGATACAGATCTAGATCATCAAAACAATTACCATTACAAATGGAAATGGATTTTTATTTTAAAAGTAACACCAATTTACTTCTGCAATTGACATACAAATTAATAGGAATTAATATAACTTTGAAATAATGTCCCTAAATGTCTAAATGAATCTCACTAGTTTAAGCTCAGTTATAACTGATTTTTTTCTGTTCTTTTATAAAAGGATATATTTGAAACATATGTGTGCATTTGTGCAAGAATATATTTAATTCATTTTCAGGTGATTTTAATTCAATTAAAATATGTAATATTGACTCTTCATTGATGCACCTTCTACACTAGTACTTTCCTTTAACTTCATTATTCTTTCTGTCAGTGGATTTTGGTTATTCTCAGACGCTTAGGCTTAAAGCTTTCTCTATTTCCTCTCTATTTCTTGACATATAAGTGAATTGACAAATCCCACATTTTCTTTTTCTATGAGGTGCTCTGATTTGTCTCTTCCTTTCTATTCATTGCTACCACCATCTAAGCTCTTAGAGTCCAAGTAGATATTATTTTAATAACTTCTTTCGTGCTGGTTTCCCCTGTGTCATGCCCAAACCCTCCATAACAGCCATGATTGATCTTTCCACAATGCCAGATTATTCTAAACACTAAAGATTTTTTATTTTTATTTTTTAATTTAAATTTTATTTTTCTTAAAAAAATCATTATGAAGTAAATCCTTCTGCATGACTCATAGAACTCTCTGCCCCACCTGTTTTTTAGCACCCTTTGGTCCACTCATTCTGTCTGTTGACCGGTAAAAGACAATGATGCCAAGCTCCTTTTAAACTTTTATTGCACTTTGCTGATAAAATACTCAGGACACTTTTTCTGCATATTATTATAAATACTCAGATAAATGTTTACCTTCATATTGATTACCCTCGAGGATAGAGACTATATTTTACACATTCTTTAAAAATCTCTAGCAGCTTCTAGCATATTTGCCTGCTCATAAGTACTCAAAATTAATTTTTGATGAGTAGAAGTACTCTAAAATAAAACAAAAAATATTTTCCTGGTTTTTTAGAATTGACTTTAACATGTTTCAGTCCCTTCGAGGTCCTAATATTCTCTACTTGTGATTGATCACTGTATTTGAGAAAATGTCAGCTAATAGAAAGTTACTATATATGTAGAAGCCACTTAGACACATCCCCAAAGAGGTTGAAGAAATCTGACAGTATGCCATGTTATGGGAAAATGTGAAAATGAAATATATTTTTACAACCAGATTGTAGAATGTTATTTAGCATAACCTGATTTTCTCCAAAATCAGAAAAAAGAAGAGAAATAAAATTTCTTTAAAAAATTATAGTAAATAGTTCATCTTTGCATATTTTCTCTCTCACATTTCCCAGAGTTGTTTTTTTCTTTTTTTAACACTAAGTCAAATAATTACACTTTCTTCAAAATCTGTTTAATCGTTTACTTACTGAAATGTTCCCTGATCAACATTACCTTTCCACTGTTTTCCTCAATTTGGATTCATTAAGCATTTGCAGCAACTGGCTCCTCCTATACCATTCTACACTGCCTTTTATACAGTTTTATTGTGTTTGTTCAAAAGAAAATTACTTATTTTAGATGTAGGAACAATTAATTTATTTATTTTGATTCCTGCTAAGATTATGGAGTGGTTTCAAATATATACTAAGTACTCTACCAATACAACTTTTATGGACTGGGAATAAGAATATGATTTTTAACAGGTAGAACACTATATCAAAAAAGTCAGCACATTCTTTCTGAGATTGTACCAAGGTATCTTAACAGATTAACACGGATTACTGGACCAAATAGCAGGGTCAAATATGGCTTTCAAAAATGGGATAGATGTAGGATCATATTTTAAACAATTTATTTAAGATTTGCCAGTAGACAGTGTCCATAGAAGAGAACATAAGGAATATAGTTGACCACTTATGAAACGTGAATAAAAACAGAATTACTAATCTTTAAATCCTGAGTTGAGGTGGTATAACCAAAATTAGGGGATCAATGTCTTTAAGGGGTTCACGTTAAGGACAAGTTTTTTGGTTTGTTTGTTTTGTTTTGTTTTAGATGGAGGGAAGAAAGAGGGAGGGGGAAAGCAGGGACAGAGGGAGAGGGGAGAGAGAGAGAAAAAATCTTAAGCAGACTTCAGTCCCAGTGTGGAGCCCAACAGGGGCTCGATCTCATAACCCTGAGATCATGACCTGAGCCAAAATCAAGAGTCAGTCGCTTAACTGACTGAGCCACCCAGGAGCCCCCAGATGCAACTTTAAATAGTTACAGAACTACTTAGCAGAAGAGTTTATGCGTGCACAGCCTTCAAGATTAATACAAACATATACAGACAGTTGCCTTCATCACTTGGTTTTGAAAACAGAAACACAAATATAGTTTTTTTAAATTATCTTAAATTTCTCAGTCAAAAAGATGTGAACAACACTTTTTTTTTTCAACAAAAATGGTATAAAAAGCAGCAGAATATGTGTCCTTTGGAAGGTATCATACCAAGTTGGAATTAATTTTGAGAGAGCTACTTTCTCTGCCTTATTCCTCCGTTTACTTGTGACCACAACTAAAACGAGTCTCATTTAGAACAGAAACAATAATGTTAAGGTTAGAGGGCAAAGAAACACCCAAATAAGTTTGTTACTTATTTTATTCCTATCAGATAATTAAAAGCTCATGAAGAAATAATTCATGTTACTGATTCATGTTATTGTCAAAATAAATGAGTCCTAAACTTAAAATAACTCAGCTAAAATTACCAAAAAAAGTGGATACTTTGCAGTGTGAGTCTCTTTTCTCTATTTTATTTCTAGTAAATTTGATTTCTATAAATTTCTACTTGAAATTCCAAGCACTCACTATGTATATAGCATTGGTTATTTAAATACTACTTAAATAATACTAAATATTATTTAATACTACTTCATTTATGTGAGTTTTAACTCCTTCCTTGGAACATTAAATTCTGGAACTGAAGTGGGTATTTTCTTTAACTATACATAGCTCAGCTAAAGTAGTCCCAGTTCAGCTATCAGTCAGTAGACGCTGCCACCCATACTACAATAGCTGAAGAATTCCTGTAGAAACTATGAGAAACAACAGATTTGAAATCATAAAATTTAGATTTTAGAGCCTGATCAAGCTACACAACTTTCTTTTCCACTTTATTTCTCTGTGAAATAAAGATAAAAGCACCTAGAATTATTTTGAAGCTTAAGTGAAATACTCTATGACAGCCTTTTAAAAACTATGAAATGCTCAAAAGACATTATTCATGGCACAGTAGGATAATCTGTTCTCAAATTAAAAATATTTTGAAACAAGTTTCATTTTTTTATTTTCTTCTTTTTCAAATCTTGATTTTCCTCTCTGTGCATTGGGCAAAAGCCAAAGCGAAGTAATTGTCAAAGAGAAATTTTTAAAACCAATTTTACTCTCTCTGTTAGCTGGATATTTTTGGTTTGAGGTTAATCTATACTAATATTTATAGGATAACTCCCAAGTATACAATTGACCATCTTTGATTTTACTTAAGCACATTTAGTAAAAACATAAAATAGTGTTTAGAGAAATTATAAAGATTTTTTTAAAAAAAATACAGTATTTTAAGCTCCTTAAAGAAACGTTTCCTATATTCTCTCCTTCCCACCTCATTTTACTCTTGTCCATATTGCAGTGCTATGTACATAAAAGATGCTCAGGGGGTGCCTGGGTGGCTCAGTGGGTTAAGCCTCTGCCTTCGGCTCGGGTTATGATCTCAGGGTCCTGGGATCAAGCCCCGCATCGGGCTCTCTGCTCAGCACTGAGCCTGCTTCCTCCTCTCTCTGCCTGCCTCTCTGCCTACTTGTGATCTCTCTCTCTCTGTCAAATAAATAAAAAAATCTTTAAAAAAAAAAAAAAAGATGCTCAGTAAAAAACTGATCTGACTTTTTGTATTGAATTCATTTACCAAATAAATTTTACTCCAAGCATGAGCCATGAAAGAAAAATTTAGTAAGTATTATTTAATTAAAATTTAAACCTTTACTCTACGCTAAGCACTGTTAAGAAAATGAAGAAACAAGCCTGACTGAGAGAAAATATTTATAAAACACATATCTGATAAAGGACTTGCATCCAAATACACAAAAACTGTTTAAAACTCAGTAATAAGAAAACAGGCAATCCAATTATAAAGTGGGCAAAAGATTGGAACAGATAACTCACCAAAGAAGATAAACAGATGGAAATAGCAAATCAAAAGATGCTCAACATCATATGTTATTAGAGAATTGCAAATTTAAGCAATGAGATACCCCTACAGATCTATTAGAATGCCCAAAGCCAAAACAATAACAACACCAAATGCTGGGGACTATGTGGAAAAACAGGAATTCAAATTCATTTCTGATGGGAATGCAAAACAGTACAGTCACTCTGGGAGACTGTTTAGTGGCTCTTTATGGAAGTAAACATACTTGTACCATAACATTCAGGAATTGTACTTTTTGGTATCTACTCTAGTGAGTCGAAAACATATCTACATAAAAACCTGAGCATGAATTTTATAGCAGCTTTATTCATAATTGTCAAAACTTGGAAGTAACCAAGATGCTTTTTAATTGGTCAATGAATAAACCATTGTATATCCAGATGATAGAATATATTAAACAACACAAATTCAACTGAATAAATTTAAAGATCAAATTTGCTTTATTCAACAATTTATGAATTGGGCACCATCCCATCTAGCAACAGAAAGAGCTCCATTAAGCGGTAAAAAAAAAAAAAAAAAAGCAAAGGTTTTAAGGGTGGAAAGGGGGTAGTAAAAGGCAATTATGAGCAAAGGATGCAAAGTTTTAGGCAAGGTGGCCCTCCTATGGGAAACAAAAGGGGGTCTATCAAGAGGATTACCTCAGGAGTAACATGAAATGTTACCTCAGGTAATTCCAGGTTGGCTGGTTAAAAGTTACATTCCTGGGAGACATTCAAGCTGCAGTTAGGTTAGGTGTTAAGTCTTGGTTTGCTGACATGATGTATAGCACAAGTGACTCCATTTGGGGCCTGCTGTCTCCTTTTAATAAATAGTGCTCGGCATCAAAAACAAATGAGCTATCAAGTCACACACACACACACACACACACACACATTCACAAAACCCATAGAGGAATTTTAAGGGAGAGAAGCCAATGCAAAGAGCTACGTACTGTGTAAGTCCAACTAAATAACATCCTAAAAGAACAAAACTATAGCAACAGTAAAAAGATTAGTGGTTGCCAGAAGGAGGGGGAAAGAATGAATAAGTGGAGTGTATGGAATTTTTAGGGCAGTGAAACTATTCTACATGAAATCTTAATGGCGGTTATATGGCATTCTATTTTTCTCAAAACCCATAGACTTTACCACCAAAGGAGCAAACACCACTATCAACAATGGACTTCAGTTAATAATAATGTGTCACTATTTATTCATCAGTTGTAACAAATGGGGGATCTGTGGATATGGAGAAGAGGGATTATATGGTAACTCTGTGCTTCCTAATTTTTCCTGTAAACCTGAAACTGTTCTGAAAAAAAGAGTATGAATATCAAACCAAGAGGAGCCTAAGGAGATAACCAATTAGATGTAATGTGGTTTCTTGATGAGATCCAGAATAAAAAAAGAAAATTAGTGGAAAACTGAGAAAAATGTGAATATAGTATGGACTTTAGTTAATGACAGTGTATCAGTACTGGTTCATTATTTGTGACAAATGTACCACAGTAACATAAGATACTATGGTACTGGTATGTGGAAACTCTGCAAATTTTCTGTAAATCTAAAATTACTCTAAATGAGAAAATGTTACTGAAATATTTATCATGTGCTCTACACTAGGAACAATGCTAGAAATATAAAAAGGTACAGAGATTTTACACATAAAGCTATTGAAGGTATATGTTTAAATGCCAGTATAGGGCTACCTTGTGGTTCAGTTGGTTAGGCGTTTGACTTCAGCGCAGGTGGTGACCTCAGGGTCCTGAATCCAACCCTGCGTCATCATCGTTGTTGTCGGACTCTTCTCCCACTGCCTTTCCCTCTGCTCGTGTTCTCTCTGTCTCTCTCAAAAAAATAAATAAAATCTTAAGAATAAATAAATATTAATAAGTTATTAAATATTTAAACTTTAAGGAGCAATATACAAGACTAAATGATTCATGTGTGGAATGTCTATGTCATCAGGGCAAAATGAAAATATTTTGGATTTTAACGTAACCACACTATTTGTTAAATACAAATGTTCCATTTAATTGCTATGTTCAAATGTCTTGGTTCCGTTTATATTAAAATTTACGTTAAGTAGCAAGTTGTTCATAGTATCTGCTGTGACAGAACTATATATCATTTAGGTTCACCTTTTTCCCGTGGTTAGAGATACGCGTTGCCTGCAGATGCAAGTAACAGCTGACATCCCCAGGAATTTCACTTTAGCACCAAGTTCCCCCTGAATATACATATTCTTTTTACCTCACATTAGGTCAACGTATTCCCTAAAATATTGAGTTGCCTTTGCTTCACTTTCTGTGATAAAATAGTTGAGATTAGTTTTTCTTGGCTCAATTAATATGGCATGTGTTCTCTGGACTCCGTAACTCATTGGTCATGCGAAAGACGACTCTTGCTCCTGCAGCCGTATTGATCCACGTGGCCCTTTTGGTTAGGAGTAAAGCCTCTTTAATTACTTTGGCTGACTTTCATTTTTTACAAAGTCTTAGGCACATTAGCTATCATGCTGTAGTGTTCTCATTTGTCTTAAATTTAGATGCGCCTTGCTCTCCTGAGATTGATTGACTGTCTATATTCTTGGGAAACCACCGCCTACCCCAGCCTACACTAGCTCTGTTTAACTTAGAAATCTGAAAGAGCTATCTCTCATCTTATCCCAGGGCTTGATAACCTCTTCCTTTTCCTTCACCAGAGGTGTTTTGACCTTTAATTAAAAGGAAAATTTGTTGTCTTCCTTTCAGAAGACAGCAAATAATGAACTCATTAAAATGAGGTTAGTGTTCAGGCCTTAGAGCAATAAGAGTTGAAGTCTCATTAGCAGCTAACAATGCAGAACACAGCACATAAATAAACCTAATATGGCACAGCCAAATGCCTCCGTGCATTAAATTTGAGTAGAATCAAATGTTTACCGTCAATGATGTCTAGGGCATGAAGTTTTAATGCACTTAATAAAGGAAAGCAAATTGCTTCCTATTAGCCATGAAATGCTACCACAGAAAAGGCCCCCAAAAATGTTTTATGTAAATGTGGGATATGTTAGTAATTAACAAAGAAATGTAGAAAAATATCTGCCTTGCTTAATAGATGCAGCAATTAGGAAGAATAAAGATGACAAAATCTCTAAAGGTAATTCTAGAGATTAATGTAAAATAATGCAGAATGTGAGAGTAAGATATTTTTAAGAGACTTTATCTCATATGTGACCCAAGATGAGAGATATTTGCAATGTCAAACCAGACTCAGTTAATAAAATGAAACTTCCCTGTAGTTGATTAAATATCTTCTGGGAAGGAGATTCCTTAAGAACATATTTTAAAGAGCTACTATATTTCACTTACAGAAGCAGGAAGACTTTGTTTCAACAAATTCTAATGTTTTGTAAGTTATTTTATAATGCTAAATGATCCACAGTTAGTGAAATAATAATTAGGAGTTTTATTTCAACATTCAGTGAATGGGCTAAAAGCATAAATTCTTTATAACATCTAATATCTGTACCACAATGTTTACATAAAAAGATCGGTAATGATATGCTCTTTATTCCCTATGTTTCATATTCCTTCAGTAGGGTTAGAAAGTTGTTTCTCTGTTACATTTCCTTTGCATTTAACATGTATATAATAGAGTTCTTAAATTAAGAATTGTTAGAGCATGGGGTGCCTGAGTGGCTCAGTCGTTAAGCATAGGCTTTCGGCTCAGGTCCTGATCCCAGGGTCCTGGGATCAAGCCCTGCATTGGGCTCCCTGCTCAGCAAGAAGCCTGCTTCTCCCTCTTCCATTCCCCCTGCTTGGGTTCCCTCTCTTGTTGTGTCTCTTCCTGTCAAATAAATAAACATGCATCTATCTCTGTCAAATGAATAAATAAAATCTTTTTTAAAAATTAAAAAAAATAAAAATTGTTAGAGCAGTATTTTTACCCAATAAATTGTTCCATAATTTTTTTCCCCTCTAAAGTATTTGAAAAAACTTACCATCATTCCACACCTCTTGAGCTCTCATGAAAACCCAGCAAGAAAAAATATTGTTTGGGCCAAATTTAGTGGGTCAGGGACACCTACTTTATATAGGTGAAGCCTACTTACTCTGAGAGTTGGATGATACTGGGTAAATGATACTCTGGGAATTTTGAGGAGATACTTCACTTTTGGAGAATAACTGCTAATTTTCAATGTTCATCTAATAGCCCAAATCTGAACAAATCCACGAGTCATTAAACTCCACATCCAGTTCTTTCACAACTTGCATTCAATTCATCATTTGATAGAGTCCCAGAACCTTTATCTTCAAACTACCATCCAAACCTGACCATTTTCCTCCTATTTTGCCATCTACTCCAAGATACTCCTTTCTCAATGAGGGTAGTTTTTCTCTCTCTTCTAAATGCTTCCTTTCCTCTTCCATCTTTGTCTTCCCTTTACTTAGACAACTCTTCATGCATTGGCCAAAGATTCAAAGTATGATGAGCACTATATCTCTGCTTAAAACTCTCCAGTGGCTTGCCAGTACACTCTTCTTATTGTACCATTATGTTATTTGTTTATTGTATTTGTTTTACCCACGAGAAGATATACTCCTAGAGAAAGTATTTTAGTTTGCTCAAAGCTAAGCTGATTCTTTAATACATAGAATAGCTGGAATATATTGGCTACTCAAATATTTTTTGAATGAGTAAATAAAGTAACATACTTCATTTATTTGAGAATCTTAAAATTACAGCAAAATCATTAAAATATATGAAATGTGTGTAAGGGCAGGCACAGAACTCTAAAGGATAAAATTTACATAAAAATATTTTGAATACTGCCTTCTTTCATTGGGAAATGACAGCTGTGCTGGAAAATGTTATCATTAATACATTTTTGTTTTGTTGTTCTCCTTCATGAGTATCTCACTAGTTTCCCTCATCTATAGGAAAGAAGAGTTGGTAGACTATCAGATGATGTCAAACCTGTTTTGTTTTGAATGTGAATTATAATTAGGCTTTAAATAGAATTGAGCTTGAGGAGGTGACAACTAAATCTCACAAGAGCTTTTTTTTATTTTTGAAAGCCTTAAGTCTTTGTCAGAGGGATAGATTTGTTAGAAAATGATTTGCCTACTAAGTACAGGAAAAGCCTACCTTAAAATACTACCTATACCATAAGCTGTAATATATTTTGGTAATGACTTCTATAACCAAACCAAGGTTCTGTATAGATAATGACATAAGTCTTCATATTTACAATAAAATCTAAAAATTGATGTATCTCTACATTCTTAGCTGTGTAATGAGAAGATTCTATTGCACCTGAGCTTAAAAAACAAATAAGCTTTGATGTTTCAAATATATATACATTGACTCATGATTTGATATTTAGACTTTGGAAATGATTTTTATGAGACACATTTAAAGATATATGTATCTGAATGTGTGTTTGCAAAATGTTCAACTATGTATCATATGAAAACTTTACAAATGTTTATAAAGTTGATCATGAAATTATAAAAAAAAAAGGCAGATTTGTTGAGATATAGTAAGATATCATGAAAATTAAACACAGAAACATTTTCACATGCAGGCTACAAATATGTATACATAACATATTTATATAATTTTATTTATATAAATATATTTATTAATATATATAATTTTAAAATGTGCTCAATATATTAGCAGAGCCTAGGGCCTAGGAGACTACTTGGGAGGTAGAAGTGGCTCAGTAAATGCTTGCTGGAGTTTAGTTCCTTATGGTGACAAAGTTTTTGATGTTTACTTACAGTGAATTTAGTAGCTACAAGTAGTTGTGTTTATTTGTTTTCTCATTTTACCTGTTAAATACACTCATATTTGTTAAATACTGACTTTATTCTGTTACAATGTTTAAATGAAAAACAAGCAGTCATTATATTTTTAATTCTATCATCAATAATAATATTTTTTCCAATTCATCAAGGGAGTGTTCTTGATTTTTTAATTTGACACTCCTATCCTTTTATCCAAATATGTCAATATTCTAATACAAAGACTTTTAAAGTCTAAGCAGTTAAGTTACTATGCACCATGTTAATAGAGTAAACCTTGATAATAATGATTTTGCTATTAGGTATAGCCTATTTGTTCATCTATTAACCCCAAAATCTATTTAAAAACACATATCCTTTTTATTCAGATAGAAGACTGATATATTCATTGTGGGACACAAAGCATATATTTATCAGCATGCCACATATCCTAACATGCATAACATGCATAACATGTGTTACGCAATGTATCAGTACCCAACAAAGTCAAGGACTTAAATTTGTTCAAATCAATTGTAGCATATCAGTTGAATCATTACTGCACACAACTATTTTCACCATTATCAACCTTTCTTATTTACTACTGCTTGCTCTGTCCTGATGGTAACTATAGTTTCACAGAATTCAATCTATGAGTAAAACAAAGGTTTCATTCTTTTAAATTATTAACAGAGAGACAGTAAAGTTATTTTACAGTAAAGTTAAAATGTATGGTTTATAATTTCAAGCCTGGTCTAAATGAAATTAAAAGTTTGGCCACTGAAAAGGTCATAGAGACTTTAACCTCATATCCACTTATATTTAGGGTAAAGAGAAATTATGACTGAAACCACATAGAAGAAGGGAAGAAGTATACCTCTCCTAAGAAAAAGTAGATAAAAACTTACAGATACCCTCAGGTACTCTCAGTAATATATCCCTTGTTCTTGTGAGACAGGAATGATGGAAATTGACAATTTTCTTTTCTTTTTAATATTGAATGAAGGGGCGGTGGACATAAAATTTGAAATTAAAATCCTGAATACCTACCATCTACAGAATTCCCTTCTATGGTTTCGGGACATTTTTAGGAGAATTATTATAGGACCAACATGGCTGCCAAAGCTATGCCAAGAATCTCTGAAGTCTGTCTTCAAGACTAAAAATCTGACACGGAGTTCAGGTGTTTCCAAGGTGTACTGACAACAGAACGGGGAGTTGTATAAAACTGGAAATAAAAGCTTTTTTTTTTTTTAAGATTTTATTTATTTGACAGAGAGATTACAAGTAGGCAGAGAGGCAGGCAGAGAGAGAGGCGGAAGCAGGCTCCCTGCCCAGCAGAGAGCCCGACGCGAGGCTCGATCCCAGCACCCCGAGATCATGACCTGAGCCGAAGGCAGAGGATTAACCCACTGAGCCACCCAGGCGCCCCTAAAACTGGAAATAGAAAGTATACTTTTTTGCACTCAAGAAACATTGTGGAATTGTTACAACACAATATTTAATCAAATAATTATATAATAAAGTTTCTAAGTGAATATCTCAGCAGTGAAGAGATTCCTAACTAGTATGTGAACAGGAAGTATTTCTAGAGATGAAATTAGAAAAGTCAATTACAATATCACCCAACAATCATCGAGTACCTGTGTTGCATGAGTATTGCTGTAAGCCCACCCTGGACTCATACTGAGTGAAAAGAGAGGGTAAGGAATGAGAAATGAAGACTATAGCCATGAGCAAAGGCAGAAGCAGGAGTCCTAAAAAACAATTGCAATATTTGAACTTGATAAAGGAGATAGCTTCTTTATGAAGGAGGCCTTCATTTCTTTAAGACCTAAAAAATAAAATGAGAATTGAGAGATTTTTTCAATCTCTTAAGTAAAATGTATTTTTGTTAATGAAGCAACTTGAGAGTTGTCTTTAATAATTTCTCAATAAGAATAAGATGCTCCAAGAAGTAACATCGCATTTATCAAAAGTGTAATTGTTATTTCTAATTTTTTTCCACAATTTTGTAATATTAAAAAACTGATCTGAAGTTCTTTAGGGATATCCTGTAGAAATGGAAAATACTTCTTTCTTAAAGAAAAATACTTCTTTCTTTAGATCACTTAGAAAAAACTAAGTCATTGCATGTTTACATGCACACAGAGGGGTGCCTGGGTGGCTCAGTGGGTTAAATCCTCTGCCTTTGGCTCAGGTCATGATCCCAGGGTCCTGGGATCCAGACCCACATCAGGCTCTCTGCTCAGCAGAGAGCCTGCTTCCTCCTCTCTCTCTGCTTGCCTCTCTGCCTACTTGTGATCTCTGCCTATCAAATAAATAAATAAAATCTTAAAAAAATAAAAAATAAATAAATAAAAATGCACACAGAGAATCACATTTTATATAAAATCACAACTATTCTATCCTGCAACTTGCTTTGGATACCAAGCAGGAAACCATACCATGAATCCAAGAAATACTTCTACTTCCAAGGGATTAGCCACCCACTTAATATTTTTCCCTAAAACAGTATGTATCAGATTTGGGCAAATGGAAGTGTGTGCTACTCACTAATAGTTCAGAGAAAAAGCTAAGCTAAAGTAAATCATATACAAATTTTTTCCTGCTAAAGAGCTCAGTACCTTAGTGTGAATTAAGAACCTCCCAAGAGGGGTATAATATAGTGTTACCCAAACATTTTGAACATGGAATGATTTTTCATAGAATTGTTAAATTTCACAGACCTAGTGAATCATGGATCA
The DNA here is from genome assembly GCF_002288905.1 of Enhydra lutris kenyoni. NCBI lineage: Eukaryota > Metazoa > Chordata > Mammalia > Carnivora > Mustelidae > Enhydra > Enhydra lutris. Next base: position 16,339,355 of record NW_019154087.1, read on the forward strand.
TGGTTTGGAAAATACTCCTCTGAAATCGGGAACCCTGTTTCCCTGGTTATCCCCTCATATGGTCAAATAATCCATGCCCAAGCTCCCACACTCCAGAGACCCCAAGGCAACTCTGAAGAGGGTGATTCTATCTGTGTTCTAGAGCCGCCACAGCAGTACACTGCACTTCCATCAAGCTGGCTCCCCAGCATAGGAGTCAGGATCCTGCAGAGTGATTCAGGTTACATTTTAAAGTTCCAACCTAACACACAGAGACTTCAAACCAATTCAGTGCAGACCTTAAGTGAAAATCCCTGGAAATATGTTTAATCATCAACTACTTTCTGCCCACACTCACCCAATGAAGGTTTGACTTTGTTATTTTGCTTGTGTTGTACGTACATGTGTACGTTTCTCCAAGCTCATTCCTGATTATTCCTGAAGCCATCTCCTAGTCATTGAGTTTACAATGACCAGTTTCATTCCACATCCCCAAAGAAGTCCTAATATAAGATTGTTCTATCTCAATATTACTCTACCATCTACTTAAATACTTTAGCTTAGGGAAAACAGTCATTAAAAGCATAAAAGGCTTTAAAGAAAACCATGAATAAACCATGAACTCTGAAGTTAAATTTTTATCTTTTTATAACTCAAAAAATTTGTAGGCCATCATAGAGACTTGGACCAAAGCCTACAGGAAAAGTAAATTAAATAATATAATTAAAGACCAAGCTTGGAGAAAAAAACTTTTAAAGGAGAATGCCAGTGGTTCAAATAATAAATGTATAAATTTATCACTTCAGTATAATTTATACATAATGTGGGGTGCCTAGGTGGCTCAGGTGGCTAAGCCCTGGTCATGATCCCAGGGTCCTGAGGTAGAGCCCCGCATTGGGCTCCCTGTTCTGGGAGAGTATGCTTCTTCTGCTCCTTCTCCTCCTCCCGACTCATGCTCTCTCTCTCTCTCTCTCCCTATCTCTCTCTCTCTCAAATAAATAAATAAATAAAATCTTTTTAAAAAATTAATATATAAATGTATAAAACTATTTGTACAAATGTATAAATTATCTGAAGGGCCTTATAGTTCATATTTGATTCAAACATATTTAATTCAAAATTCCAGTGAATTAGGTAGAACATGGAAATCATCAAAACAGAACAGAAACCACTCATTGTTTGAGATGATCTACATGGACTGAAAATGAGAGTACAGTTGAAGAGAATTTGGGACTTATAAGAACAGGGCAGTATTTTACCTTGTTTAAGGATATTTTCTGATCCCAGGGAGAATACCAGACTGCTAACCAGAAAGCAGAAGTCGAAGTTCATCTCATATACTTTCAGAATGAACTGAAGTAAGAATGCTTTAGAATTCTGTGAACATGAAGCTGCCCAGGAAACTTTGAAGTAACAAACTTTAGGACATGAGAAAAATCCATTCACACCCAGGAAGGAATCAAAGTCACATGGACTGTTTTGCTGATGCAATAAAATAAAATTTACAACACTGTAAATGCATTTCAAATTTAATGATTTATATAACCTTGATTGTGTTCTTTGATAATCAAGCAGAAAATGAAAACTCTTCACCTACGTGACACGAGTTAATATTATTTTACAAGGTCAAACCAACTTTCAAATTCTCTTTTCTCTTTGCCAGTATTTTAATTAGCATCAGTGTTTAAGCTTCCAGCATGCAAAAATCACTCCTTATGCTATGAGATTATTCCCATTACCAATACATACATTCCTTATGCAGTTAGTTACTAAAGCTTGCCCTCCAATTATGGATAACAAAGGTTTAAAAGCAATGATGCTCTAGAACTTTAAGCTCCGTCTTTCCTGTTAGGAGCGTTCTAGAAGTTTCAACAACACAGCCAGCCTGTTGTGAGAATGTTTAGTGTAGCAGTGCCAGTATTGATTTTTCCCTCAAAACCTTTCCCAACTCTCCCCCCATCTCACTGAATGTCAGAAATCTGAAGCATTAATGAAATTACACTCCACTTCACTTCCCACATCAGTTCATCAACAATTACACTCCCATCCGTCCATCCGTCCTTCCTTCCTTCCTTCCTTCCTTCTTTCCATTCCCAGTACTCCCAGTAGAAGCCATGCCTTTATTTTGTGCTTATTGGAACTACTGCAAAAGCCTCCTCAATGACTTTCCGGGTTTTGCTCCAGTTTTCCTGCAATACCTTCTCAGCAAGTAGCCAAAGGAATCAATTTAGAATGTAAAAATCCTGTCTTATGTGAGATGAAGTAGAGTGTGGTATGTTAAGATACCAGGGTTTTTCCTGACGCTGGGCCTTGTTCTTACTACCCTGTTTGCCCTGAGCACACTCCTCCAGAGCCGAGTTGGGCATGACTGGCCTCATATTTTTCATGGCTCAACTAAATTGCCACTTTTTCAGAAAGGCTGTATAGAGCACGGTGCCCATCCTGTTGAAATGTAGGGACTCTGTGTTAGTTTTAATAATAGCATATACTATAACACTATTTCTGCACCACTAATTATAATTTGCAATTAAATAATTATGATTGATTTTCCATGTGTATCATCTGTGCACCTAAACAGAACCTAAGTTCCACAAGAACAAGTTTATTGGTTTTGTTTGTCAGAATTTTCCAACTTCAACTCCATAAATTTATGTAGCTTATTTAGTTTCTCTGTGCCTTATAGTCCTCATTTGTAAAGCAGGGTTGATTAGGGGATCACAGGGAGATTTAAAGAGATAATTCAAACTGAGTGTTTTTCAGAGTACCTAACACACAATAAAGGCTCGATTATTATTAGCATTCTTTCCTGTGTCCTAAGTACCTAGAAGAGTGCCTGAAACATAGCAGGTGTTCAGTTAATATTGTTTCAATGGACGGATGAATTAATAATGGCACAAGGAGGAAGAGAGCCCAGAGGGTAAGTCTCAGATCCCTGGTTTTCTGGAGACTTAGGTGAGATTGGGAGTTGGGAGTGCAACACTTAAGTGATGGGTGGAAAGATGAGAGGGCAATTGCTCTGAAATGCAGTGGTGTTTTTCTACTCAGCAAGTTGTTCTTCAAATTGAGTATGATTTCAGCAGAAGGATCCCCAAACCTTTCTCCCCACAAAAGGCCCCCAGATTTCTTCAGTATTATTATTACACACATTCATTCATTCCTCCTTAGTTAACTCATTCATTCCACAATCATAGACAAACTTCAATGTAAAACACTGTGGAAGACTTTGTGTATTTGTGTGAAAAATTTTTTTCAATGTGTAAATTATATCAGACAGTTTCCTCTTTGAGGCAGTAAGACTTTATTTTTACAAAAAGCCTGGGTGTCTCAGTTGGTTAAGTGTCTACCTTTAGCTCAGGTCATGATCCCAGGGTCCTGGGTTCGAGTCCCATACTCAGCTCCCTTCTCAGCAGGGAGCCTGTTTCTCCCTCTGCCTGCAGCTCCCCCTGCTTGTGTGCTCTCTCTCTCTCTCTCTCTCTTTAACAAATAAATAAATAAAATCCTTAGAAAAAAGAGAGCAAAGGAATGTGGATTGCTTCTAAGGGGAAGGAGATGAACAAGAAGGGAGGCAGAGACTACCGAAAGCAAACTTCAAAAGCTTCATACTTTCACCCTCGATCAGCCCTATCCATCTTCATTTGTACATCGATAAATAGTGTGTCCAAAAGTTCATGGAATCCTGAGTCATTTCATCATGGGTGGCTACACAAACTTACTATAGTGGGACCTGAAGCTATTAAGGTTGCACCAAGTGTTAACGCAAACATACTCAATTTTGGCCTCTCCTTGTGTTATCTAGGTAGGCCATTTAAACTTTCCATGAAGCAATTTTATCCACTTGAACAATAAGTATAAAGATAACCTCTTCTGGTTCCTTCCTCGAGATTAAATAAGATACTGTTTTTATGAGTTACTGTATATAATTTTAAAAAACTGTACAAAACAGTTAAAAGAACAAAAACTGGGGTGCCTGGGTGGCTCAGTGGGTTGAGTCTCTGCCTTCAGCTCAGGTCATGATCTTGGGGTCCTGGAATCGAGCCCCACATTGGGCTCCCTGCTCAGTGAGGGGCCTGCTTCCCCCTTTCTGACTGCCTCTCTGCCTACTTGCGATCTCTGTCTGTCAAACAAATAAAATAAAATCTTAAAAAAAAAGAACAAAAACTATCACACTTATGTATTTGATTTGAAATTTTGAAAGTATAAGGCTATATCAATATATGTAGATGGTCATGCCTTACAAATTATGTATATTTAGGGAAAGGGTTAGCCTTATATTAAACTACCTAAATATCAGAGTGGATTAAGACCTACACAACACACTTTGAAATTAGCCTAAATAATGCACTAACTTAATATTTCCATAATATTTCCTTGATGGTTTTAATCTTCAATTTGAAGCTACAAGAATAATTCAGCAGCACATATACTAAAATTACCGTTTCCTAGGTTCCATTTTTTTATACTCTAATTCAGAATTCCCAGAGCATGGGTCTGGAAAAAGTTATAAACATTCCGGCAATTCATTTCTTATGGGTAACTTGGAAACAATTGCTTTTGACCATTTTTAGAACCGACTCGGGTCTATGATAAAATACACAAGCCTGGACACTATCATGTAACACTAAATCAATAACTCTTCAAGTGGGTCCCCAGAATCCACAATATTAGCAGTCTCTTTTAAAAAATTTTATGAAAAATAAAGCTTGAGAACTGTTTCTTTAACATTTTGCAATAGGGTAAGTTGGACTTGCTTTATTAAATACTAAGGAACTCATTATGAGAACATTAAATGAATGTAAGCAATATTTATTAAAAGAATGAATTATTGATTTTTCTTGTTATATATATTTATTCTCTTTAATATCTAATCAGGTAACTTAGTAAGTTCTTCCTAAATAATGCAAGGGAAAACTTCAAAGCTGTTTATATTTTTTCTGATGTGAACTATTAAAGAAATAACTGAGGCTTATTGTCCAAACATTAAATATATTTCATTTTACATTTACGTTCAAAAGTTAGTCAAACTTCCTCACAAAATAGTCAGATAAAAAAAGCACATCTGTAGCTACATGCTATTTCCTAAGTTTGACAATTTGATTTTTATCTCTGAGACATATTACTTTTACTTTATAAACAAGTTTTTCTAAAGTAACTTTTTCATTATATTTCATTTATTCATAATTTTGTATTTGTATATTTTCTTGTCTAACATTTCTTCTGAAATTTTTCCTGTATTTCTATTCTTTATTTTTTTCTACATTTCTTTTTTAATTTTGGTGGTTTAACACTTTTTTCTTTTACCTTTATTTCTGATTTTTATTTTTAAAATTAGACCTCTTTTGTTACTCATTATTATTTGTGCCTTTCTTCTTTTATCATTGAAATAACATGGAATTTTTTTTCCCTGAATTTTGGAAATCAAAGAACATTTTTTATACTGAAGTAGACAGGATTGGAGGCTGTTAGGATTTGCTTTTTTAATCCATTTATTTTGTTTTGGTTTTACTTATAGCAATTGTCATTTTTACTCCCACATTAACCAAGATTACATGTTGGGAGAATATGACTAGAGAACTCTATTTCTTTCAACAATGGAAGAGTCTGTCAAATTCTTCATAGAGTTAATTAGCACCGGTGGAAAAATATTCATCTGTCCTCACTTTTTGTGAGCTTGTCTTGCCAGGCAATCTATAATATAAGATTATAAAATATCCATGATATAAATGTGCTGGTGAAATATAGCATCCTATTCATAGTGTTCTGATATCATTTAATGATATGGTCCATGAACCATGTTTATTATTTTACCATCAGTAATGTATTACTGTATTACTAATATAAATAAATGAAATTAACTCTATTGAATGCCTTTCACATATACAAAAAATATATCTGGCAATATAGAATATATAAAAATAAGTAGGGTTTGATTGACCTGGAGGCACTTATAAACTAGGGGAGCAGCTGGAGACTATCTAGGCAAAGGGAACAGAGAAAGGAAAGGTGTGGAAAAGTGTAGGCATTGGGGATAGACCAGAGGACTATGTGATTTGTGGGAAATAGCAACGCTTGTAGTTTACTAAGAAATGAGGAGGCACCAAGAATACCTAGTTGGTGGGGCACCTGGGTGGCTCAGAGGGTTAAGCCTTCGGCTCGGGTCATGATCCCCAGGTCCTGGGATCCAGCCCCACTTTGGGCTCTTTGCTCAGCAGGAAGCCTGCTTCCCTTCCCCTCTCTCTGCCTGCCTCTCTGCCTACTTGTGATCTCTCTCTGTCAAATAAATAAATAAAAATCTTTAAAAAAAAAAAAAAAAGGATACCTAGTTGGTTGGGAGAGAATGACCTATTGAGTGCTCATTAACAGCATTTATTGAGTTCCTACTGTGTGCCAGGCACTTAGCTATGCACTTTGTATGCCTTATGCAATGTAATCCTCACAATAATAGTGTGAAACAGATGTTAAGCATTATCCCATTTACAGATAAAGGAAAGGATTAGAGAAGTGAAATGACCGACAAGGCTGTCATTAATTGAAAGGCCTCCCTGACCCCAACGGTTAAGTGCATTTACTGCCTTTGGGGTGTTAGCATGATTGCAGAATGTAAGGCAGAGCAGAGGAAGGTAAAACTTAAAGGTGGGAACAGGTTAGCAGACCACAGTGTTTTAAAAGCCCAAGAAAAAGACAATGAGAGAGTTCTAAAGTGGTGGCAAGTTGATTGAGGGGAAAAACAGATTGATGTTTGATTGTCCCTAAGAAAACATCAAAAGTGTGAGCCCACACCCTCAGTATAAATTAAAATCCTTTACTGTGTCTCTCACAGCATGCCCTAGATTTCTTTTGTAGAACTTACCATGAGTTGTAATTACACATTTGTTTGACTGTGTATTTAATATCTCTCTCCCTTTCTACCCATTGAGGTCCTAGGTTAAAGGGACTATGCTTGTTACACCCAGCACTCTATGCAACTACAATACATATTTAGGAAATTGAAGAATGGATAGCGGAGATATAAATGCAGAACAATGACTTCAAGAACTCAGAGCTAGAGAGTTGGAGGGGGGTTGGAGTGATAAGGAATACAGGGGAAGGGAGAAATGTTTTTAATGACCTCTTTCAAGATACGGAGTCCCAAGGATTGTGCATTAAATAAAATGAGAAACCCGGCGGTGGGGGGGAGGGAACTAAGATAAAAGGATGTGTGATATTTTCTATTTAAAACTGTATTCCACCAGAGTTACCAATATGCCCAGCTAGTCCAATAGACTTTATTTTTAACTCCAACCTCTTTTTAACATTTAGTTTGTTCTTTTTGAGAACTTTAAAAATATATTTTATACAACCGAGTTAAACCAATCGATCTATTTTTTTCCCTTTTTCTATTTAATTCATAATATTTAAATAAGATTGGCCAAGATTACATTGAAATAACTAAATGTAACCTTGGATATCCACTGATTATATAGTTACCAACCTCCTAGTTATTCTCTTTTCTTTTATTTAATTAAACTAATTTGCAGGAGTTCTCTTAATTCTGGGGTAGTAAATAGTTTCACAAATTTTTAAAGCAAATGCATAACCACTGTGACTAATATTCAAAAAATTGTCTTAATTTCTGACTCTTTATTCACCTTAACATATGGTTAGCAGTAAGCAAAAATAGTTTGAAATGTGTTTCTCATTTTCATCAGAACAAAGTAAGTCCCCTTCACACATCTATTTAAAAACGGGAAAAGCCTTCTGAGTCAATAAGTAAACCAAAAAGCCAAGGATCTGAGAGTTCTGAATTATGCTACATAAGAATAATTGCAGTTTAAGGATTGGCAGAAAATTTACTGGACTAAGTCTGATTCAAAGATTACTATCTGCGGGTTCTTATCCTGTTGACAAATAAGAAATTAATGTAAAATTATAAAAAAAAATTCCAAATACAGAAAATAGGGACATTTTGCCACAGTTGGAAATTTTTTTCTTTATGGAATTGTTTATCTATTTCCTATCTGTGCTTGACTTGTTCATGTCTCAACATTTGCAATCAACACCCTTTAAACTATACATTTCTCTTTAGTTTGTGTAGTAAAAACCCAAGCCTTAAATTCAATGATTATGCCTTTAAAAATGATAGGGGAGATAGCACAGTTAAATAAATACTAAATTGCAACTCAAACAAATGTTACCTTCCTATTCCTTACCAACAAATGCAAGACTTGCTACATCCAACAACTCTGAAAAATTTCCCCTGAGGAAAAAAAGTGTAATAATCTGAAATCAAGAAATGTCTCACATGGAAATGAAAAATGATTTCAGTGCTATGTGGTTAGAGAATTGCCTTTCAGCAACTTACAATGTGTTTTGGACTTAACTGCTTCGTAATTTGGTGAACTTCAATAGAAATAACAATAGTGATTATAATACCCAAAATATGAATAGCAAATAACAGTACCCATCAAAAACCCAAAAAGCAAGAAAGCCCATATTATTTTGTTTCACTCATGCATACACATTTGAAAAAGAGGCATCCCAAAGCTTCATATTTATTTTTCTAAAATCATGTTAATTTCTTATTTATTTCAGGCATTACTAGAGACTCAAAATTTACTGCGCACTCAGGTTGCAAATTTTACCTTCAACCTTGGATTTTCAGGGAAGTTTTACCACACAGGTAAGAAGGAGCTTTGTGTTCTCAGGCAGCTACATATAAATAGGAGAGGGGATTTTAAATGTTTCATAAGTAGGAGAAATAGAATATCCAGACTGATGATGGGGAAAACTTGGGTGCATTATATGAGTAGCCAAATCCAAAATCAATGAGCTTGTTTACTTTGGCAAGTACCGTTAGAATCAAGGGCAAAAGAAGAAAAGAATTGACTTCTTCAACTCAGTAAAAGAAACCATGATCATCGTTCTGTGACTATGCCTCCTGTCTCTCAGCATAGTCCAAGCAGAAAGCATAGTGATTGTGAGGATGATGATGATAATGAGGACGATGATGATGGCAATGATACTCCAATAATAATAATAGCGGGCAGTGTTTTTAAAACGTCAGATAATCAAAGTGATTGCCATTTTGGTACACATTATTTTCCTTTAGAAAACATCTGGTGATCAGAGAGCGATTTTATAGCCGTAAAAAAAAATTAATAATAGAGGGTCATCTTGCTTAATTACCCTTGCAGGATTTTTCCCTAAAAGTATTAGAACAATTTGGTCCAACATGCATTAAAACAATTGTAATAAGGTGTATATTTCTTTCCATCTCTAACCAGCCACAGTTGCATTTCTTTTTTTCTTTTCTTTTTTTTTTTCTTTTCAGTGTTCCAGAATTCATTGTTTATGCACCACACTCAGTGCTCCATACAATACTTGCCCTCCATAGTACCCACCACTAGGCTCCCCCAACCTCCCACCCCGCTCCCCTCCAAAACCCTCAGTTTGTTTCTCAGAGTTCACAGTCTCTCATGGTTCATCTCCCCACAGTTGCATTTCTGTTCAGTATGAGCTTCTCAACAAATTCTTAAAATTTGATTGACGTTCATGCACTACTCTCAATTCTTATATTTCTCACCTCTTTACCCATCTTCACCTCCAGAATATGACTTTTATATTCTGAGTACCAACATTCTAATGTCTGGCACCCATATGGAGAAAACTATGTGCATAGAAGTGACTATCTTATAATAATGACAAAAATAACACAAAATGGTGTGTTAAAGCCGTATTAGGGCAATACTTACTATCTGCTCCTATTTCTGCAGCTTGTGGTATAAGCCAAATACTTTATGACTTTGCACTGTTGTTACTTCATACTATCTTAGTGAAAACATTCCCTGGTATTCTCTGTGCATGCATGCATGTTATTGACATTTAAAATATCCCATGCAAAGGTAGTCTTTAATTATCATAAATGCAGCTCATTTACCCAAAGAAGCTTTTTAATGTTTAACCAAGGAGACTCAGCATGTTTTATTAGACTATTGAAGCAGTGATGTCTTATTGGCTTTTCTTTAATGCCTTTTCCCTCCTGCTTTGAAACATGTAAATCTGTTTAAAGTAATAGAAGGAAAATTAGTATTTAGACCATTTGATAAATCAAATGATTGCATATTTTAAAAGGACATTTTGCACAAAGAGATTTGGGTCATCGTATCTGCACAGGCAAAGTAATTCCAGCTTACAATTTTGAAAATAGACATGGTTTTGTAAATCTTCTTCAAAAGCCCCCTCAAGAAATGAATTCAGGCCTAAGAAGCCCTGATTCTGAAGTTATAAAGCAGATAACTCTAAAAGCTATATCTACTCATGCAGAGGAAAAATTATGGGATTATTTGGAGTTCACACACAAACAATACTATTTGGTCTTAAATAGCTATATAGTGCAAGTAAAGCCATTCTTTTGTTTGAAATATATCTGGGTAACTGCCTCAGCTCTTTTATTTGCTTTTCATATTCAGAACTATTAAAGCTGCCAGATATTCACAGAGTTAATGTTGATAGCAGGTTATAACACTTCTCATTTCTTCTTTATGATCCTGAACATGTATACAGTACAAATCCAGTAGGAGATGAACAACACACTAGTTAATATCACAGGGATGGTTGTTGGAGGAAGATACAAAAAAATTCATTTTAATTATATCTTTTAAGAAGACCTTATTGACTCTTTCGACTCTTTATGTTGGTACAAGCCTAAAAAAATAACAAAAGAAAAACTCTATTCTGTTATGCTTTGTTGATAGTACACTTTAGAGATCAAGCAATATATATAAATTTGTAAATGGCAGAAGTTTACTTTCTTTCACATAAGGGTGACACTTTTACTGACTTGCTACTTTATGTGTAGAATCCTTGAAAGGCATCCAAACTGTAGTTCAAAGGTGTAATCATATTGTATTGAGTACAATACAGTACAGTACTAATTTACTCAGAGATACCAAGGTTTCTTCAAGAGTGGAATTAACATTGGTGATGCCCACTACAGGGAGGGCATACCTCTATCTTATCTTGTCACATTCTTATATGCAGGCTTAAGTATATGGAGCAAATCAGGGAAGTGCTCTCCTTATACTTGCACTCCGATGTGATGTGTAACTATTAGAAGACGGCCTTGTCACAATGACTGTCTCAGCTCTCTCCTACGATGTTCTGATTTCCCAATGCATGAGGATGCTGATTGATAAGCCTCATTGTTTTGAAGACATTTAATCACATATGCCCAGTGTAATAATGATAGAGTCTTCATTTCTTAGACTGCTCCACTCACTTGTATTTCCCATGTATTCTTTCCTGTTCAGTTTCTCTGGCCTTCACATGCTAAAAACAATCTCACCCAAAAGGACATATCCCTAAGCTTTCCCTAGTAGTCAGCCCCTCACAGGTGACAAATTGAAAGAGGGAAGACATACTGTTGATTAAAAGGAAAAAATAAAAGTGTGGAGTTTGAAATAAAATGTTTTGGTATGAAAATATGTAAAGTTTGATTGGAATTGCACAATGAAAACTCAGAGAATGAATACATTTCAGCATGAAGATGTCTTCTGCTACAAGTATTATTTTTGTAGGACATAACTTCTAGTAGCAATCATTGCCACTCTTTGTAATTAATAATAAATCAAATATGACTCAATCAATTACTTCATGGATATTTGCAAATTGTATTAATAATGTTTTTTATGACAGTTCATTTGAAAAAATATACGCCCTTTATATAAAACTGTAAACTTTCAAACATGAAATTTTTAAAAAAAGGTATTATATTCATTCACCTCTCTTTGATTTTTGTTTTCAATTTTCTGTATAAATTACTAGTTCAGAGTAGGTATTAGAAACAGACTGCTTTGCTCAAATCCAGACTGACATTTACTAGGCTTGTGAACATAAACAGGTTACTTAAACTTTCTGTGCCTCAGTTTCTGCATCTCTAGATAGAAATCATATCTCCCTCATCTAGAATAACGGATAGCATGTTCTAAGTGCTATGTGTTTATTATTACTATTTTAAAAAGTACTTTTGTATAAGATCAAATTTTATGAAAAAAGTAAACCGAATAATGCACATCACTCTAATTTCTAATTTTGAAATTATAGGTTACATCCATACACGTGTTTATGTTTTTATTTGTTTGCCTTTAAAGAGTTTAAAGAGTGTTTGCAATGCAGTGTGGGGAACACAATCAACTGAAATAACACTGCTCTTACATACAGAAGTAACATTCTTACAAACACCTATTATGTATGTGCTCTATAAGTTATTCAGTGAAACATATGTCTAACAAACATAGGTATACAATGAAAAGATAAACCCCACTTATTTATCGATACAAGTAACATTCTTAGAAATATATTTGCCATGTGTCTTCTTGAAGGTTTTACATGCATTGCAATGTACCGAACACATTTTCTCAAATTAATTTTTTAAAATGTTTAATTGAGGTGTCATTGACATATCTATGATATTAGTTTCAGGTGTACAACATAGTGATTTGAAAACCATATTCAGGGGCACCTGGGTGGCTCAGTTGGTTAAGTGTCCCTCTTTTGATTTCCACTCAGGTTATGATCTCAGAGTTGTGGGGTCGATCCTTGTGTTAGGCTCCATATTCAGCATGGAGTCTACTTGTCCCTCTCCCTCTGCTCCTGTCCCCTGCTTGTGCTCACTCTCTTTCAAGTAAATAAAATCTTTTAAAAAATCAGAAAAAAAGTCATATGCATTACAATATGCTCACCATGATAAATGTAGTTTCCATCTGTCCCCAAAGATATTACAATGTTATTAACTATATTCCTTATGCCATACTTTTCATCCCAGTGATTTATTTATTTTATAACTGGGAGATTATACCTCTAATCCCCTTCACCCTGTTTCACCCATATCCCACTCCCCTCTCCTTTTGCAATCACTAGTTTATCCTCTCTGTATGTGAGTTTGTTTCTCCTTTGCGTTATTATTGTTGATATTGTTATTTGTTTTGTTTTTTTAGATTTCACATATAAGTGAAATCATAGGATATTTTTCTTTCTCTGACTTATTTCATTTGACATGATACCTATCTATATTGTCCCCAAAGGTAAGATTTCATTCTTTTTTATACCTGAGTAATATTCCATTGTGTATATATACCAAATCTTCTTTATCCACTCATCTATGGATGGACACTTGGGTTGCTTCCTTATCTTGGCTCTTGTAAATAAGGCTGCAGTAAACATAGGAGTTCGTGTATCTTTTCCTGATTAGTGGTTTTTTTGTTTGTTTGCTTTCCCCCTTGGGTAAATACCCAGAAGTGGAATTATTGGATTGGATGGTAGTTCTATTTCTAGTTTTTTGAGGAACCTTCAAACTGTGTTCTCTAGTGGCTGCACCAGTTTACATTCCTGCCAAAAGTGCACAAACGTTCTCTTTGCTCTACATCCTCACCAACACTTCCTATTTTTTTTATATTTTTGATACTGGCCATTTTGACTAGTGTTAGGTGATATGTCATTGTGGTTTTGATTTGCATTTTTTTCCTGATAATTAGTGATGTGAGTATCTTCTCACATGTCTTTCAGCCACCTATGTGTCTTCTTTGCAAAAATGTCTATTCAGTACCTCTGGCCCATTTTAATTGGATTATTTGTGGATTTTTTTGCAGGGGGGTGTTGAGTTGTGTGAATTCTTTATCAGATGTATCATTTGTGAATAATCTTCTCCCATTCAGTAGGTTGCCTTTTGTTTTGTTTTTGGTTTCTTTGTGCAAAAACTTTTTAGTGTGATGTAGTCCCAATAATTTATTTTTGCTTTTGTTTTTCTTGACTGGGGAAACATATCCAGAAAATTATTGTTGAAGTTGATGTCAAAGAGATTACTGCTTATGTTTTCCTTTAGGAGTTTTAGGAGTTTTATCGTTACAGGTCTTCTATTTAGATCTTTAATCCTTTTTGAGTATTTTTGTGTATAGTGTCCAGTTTCATTCTTCTGCATATAGCTGTCCAATTTTTCCAACACCATTTATTGAAGAGAATATTCACCCCCCCCCAGCATAATCTTCCTTCCTTTGACATAGACTAATTGACTGCATAAGTGTGGGTTTCTGTCTGGGCTCTCTATTCTGTTTTATTGATCTATGTGGCTATTTTTGTGCTAGTTCTAACTGTTTTGATTGCTATAGCTTTGTAGTATAGTTTGAAATCTGGGATTGTGGCACTCCAAGTTTAATTCTTCTTCTTCAAGATGGTTTTGGCTATTCGTGGTCTTTTAGTGGTTTCATACAAATTTTAGGATTATTTGTTCTTGTTCTGTGAAAAATACTATTGGTATTTTGATATAATTGCATTGAATCTGTAGATAGCTTTGGATATTTTAACATTAGTTCTTTCAATCCATCAGCATGGCATATCTTTCCATTTGTTTGGAATTTCTTAATCTTCTATTTCTTTCATCAATGTCTTATACTCTTTAGAGTACTAGTATTACACTTCCTTAATTAGGTTTATTCCTAGGTATTTTACTATTTCTGGTGTAATTGTAAATGGATACTTTTCTTAATTTCTCTGTCTGCTATTTTGTTATTAGTGCACAGAAATATAGCAGATTTCTGTATATTGATTTTGAGCTCTACAGCTTTGTTGAATTTATCAGTTCTAGAACTAATAGGTAACTGTAGGTAACTTTTAATCAATTTTCATCACCCATAGTTCTTTTTATTTATTGTAATATTTAAAATTAGTTTAGTACATACCTACCTACCTATATGGAACCATGCCAGATTCAATATACAAAGAAAATACAAACATCTTCTTGCCATTTAGAAATTATAATATTTCATACATAATGAGCAAATATAAAGCAGACATTTATACAAAAGCAATAATGCAGACATTGGAATTTTAGAAATTGTATTTTTTAAAATAAAGATCATTGTGCAGGCTTGTCTTAGGTATTTTTTGTTTGTTTGTTTTTAAGATTTTTATTTCTTTATTTGACAGAGAGAAAGTACAAGTAGGCAGAGTGACAGGCAGGGGAGAGGGAGAAACAGGCTCTCTGCTGAGGAGGGAGCCCAATGTGGGGCTCTATCTCAGGACCCTGGGATCATGACCTGAGCCAAAAGCAGACACTTAACTGGCTGAGCCACCCAGGTGCCCCATAAATTGCATTTTAATGTTGCCTTGTAGGAATTAACCTATACCCCAGACCTTGCTAAAATTATTCTTATATTGGCAGACTTAAAGAACTTTTAGAAGTATGCTATTATTTCATAACAAGATCCTCCACAAGTGATAACAAAAAAGTGAATTCTTCAATATTTTACTTCTGAATTTAAAAATTTACTATTTATTGATAATTTAGAGAGGTAAAAGGGAATAACTATTAAGTGAGAACAAAAAATACTTATTTTAATTAAGAATCATGTAGATTTGAATCTAGATCAGATTAGAAGTAAAAGGCTAAATATGAACACATATTCTTTTAATGGATTGTAACTTGTGTTAACTATGATGATGTAGAACTACAAATTATATCCTCGCATATCAGATTAAGTATAGAAAAATATGTGTTAATAGTAGGGAAAAATATGTGTTTATAGTAATTCAAAAATTTAATATTTTCATTTAGTTGGATTTTAAAACATTAGAAATTCTGCTTTGGTCCCTCAGCATGACTTGGTATTGCATTTTTCATTAAGCTATTTCTAGTGTCACAAACTAGCCTCACATGGTTTTGAACTATAAGACCTATATAAAATAAGAGAAAGGCTGACAGAAAATTAATCTATGAAGTTAAAAAATAAATAAGGTTTTAAATATCACTTTCAACCTTGTGAGGAGTGTTTATAAATTAACACAATCTCTAGTATAAAAATTACTAATATTTTACAATCAGTCACATCTGTTTATATCTATAGTCTGCAAATTTCCTTTGAATTGAGTAATTGACCTTCTTCCTGGTCAAGTATGCGTTTTGTGCTTCCTGCTACTTTTAATAACTATCAGTGAAATTTAAAGTGAATGGAAGCATTTCTCAAATATTCTGTATTCAAAGCACAGCAGAAGGGAGGGAGAACGAACAAGTCATTCATTACATGTGACATAAAGTACCTCTAATCTGTACTTCAGTGGGCTAAATTATGGCCATAAGAAACACTTGGTCTAAAACTACACGCTTAAAATCTGTCTGAGGAAATGACAAACTTTTCTCCATTTGGATTTCAATGTTTGATATTCTCCTTATTAACAAAGTCAATGAACTGCAAGCCTGTTATACTAACAGTTTTAGCTAAAGTTAATAAAAATTCAGGATTCTTTCTGCTCAACTGATTCATAAGACTTTATCACATTCAAAACTTCTGTGTCTTTACTCTTTGTATAGTAGCCACTGCTACAAGTAGTATGGTCCAAATTAAACCAGACGGTCCTTATACCCTTTAAGAACTATGCATTATGGGGGCGCCTGGGTGGCTCAGTAGGTTAAAGCCTCTGCCTTCGGCTCAGGTCATGATCTCAGGGTCCTGGGATCGAGTCCTGCATCGGGCTCTCTGCTCGGCGGAGAGCCTGCTTCCCTCTCTCTCTCTCTCTGCCTGCCTCTCTGCCTACTTGTGATCTCTGTCTGTCAAATAAATAAAAAATAAAATTAAAAAAAAAAAGAACTATGCATTATGAACTGTATCCCAGAAATGATGTATATACATAAATACATACAAAAGTTGGCATGCACTTCAGAAGACATATGAAAGCTTTGAAGTTCACTGACATTATATTAATATTGACTGAATCAAATTACTCACCTATTCACTGCTCTGGAGAAGTGGCATAATACAGTGCAAGTTAAAGGAATTCAATCTCTGACTTTAAGAAATTAATAATTTGGGCAAGCAATGTTTTCAAGAATTTGTAAAAATATATAAATTTAGAACACAATAAGTATAAACACATAGATATATTTTTAAGAAGAAAGAGATCCTGATATTTATGAAGTACTTACTATCTGCAAGTCATGGTATTAAGTGCTTTAATAAATCAATCTCATTGACTTTTCACAAAGACCCAGTGAGATAGATATTTACATCCCCATTTTAAGCCAGGGAACTAAGATCCAAAATTGACTTGTCCAAGATCACAAAGTCAAGTAAATGACAGATTTAGGGACTCTACTTCTGTATTTATTGATACAAATACACACTTTAACCATTTCACAGCACTATTTACTGCATGATCAGTGAAATCTTTATCATGGGACACATAAATAAAGCATTTAGAGAAGATTCTTTTAAAAAGTACTTTTAATATTTATTTGCTTAGTATTAAATTGAGCAGCCATCTATAAAACATACTATTCAGTGGAAAAATAAACCAAAGAAATACATGTCACACTCTAAGACAGAATCTTTTATTTTACTTCACTTAGAGTATCTAGAGACCAAATAGGAATCAATTTTACATTATTGATCCAGAACATTTTAAAATTAGACTGTATATCGTAAAATTGTGCAAAAACTGTATGATTCATACAGTGAAAATATTTGTTGGTATCTGCAACAAAGAATTTTCTAGGAAGTAAGTTTTTCTTTTTTCTTTTTTTTTTTCGCTTATGACATGACTAATGGTTTTCACTATGCCTTGAACACTATTAACAAATTTTCTTAAGAGACCATGAAAACTTTACATTAGTTTTAAGTTCTCAAGTCAAGTTTCTATTATGTTAATAACTTCATTGTTTGAGTTTTAAGAAATACTGGTATCAAAATAGTAAATGTTTATGTTCATATTTATGTTAAAAAATGTAAGGATACAAAAGTAATTATACAGTGTGACCTCAAGTTTTTTTTTTAATAGGCAGTGATTTGGTTTTTATTTTATTTAAAATCAACTAGCCAACATAAAGTACATTATTTGTTTCAGATACAGAGTTCAGTAATTCATCAGTTGCATATAACACTCAGAATTTCAGACCCAGAAAAACTCCTGACTTCGGCTCTTCCCCATGGATTGCACCATCTAACTCCTCCATCTGGGACACAGATCTGCCCCCAGAACACTCTAGACTAAGAAATGAGGCTCTGAATATCTTGAATATAATTTACAGAGTCATTGATACAGTGGAAAAAAACACTTTGACACAGAACTGAATTTTAATTTCTAGCTTTCTTTCTCAAGTTTTTCAGTAATTTATCAGTTTTGAATAACACCCAGTGCTCATCACATCACATGCTCTCTTTAATGCCCATCACCCAGTTAACCCAACCCCCTACCCACCTCCCCTCCAGCAACCCTGTTTGTTTCCTACATTTAAGAGTTTCTTGTGATTTTTTTCCTCTCTGATGACTTCCCATTTTGTTTTCCTTCCCCTATGGTCCTCTGCCCTGTTTCTTATGTTCCTCATATGAGTGAAACCATATAATTTTTCTCAGCATAATACCCTCTAGTTCCATCCACATCAATGTAAATGGTAAGAGTTCATCCTTTTTGATGGCTGAGTAATATTCCATTATAGATATGCCACATTTTCTTTATCCATTCATCTGTTGATGGACCTCTCAACTCTTTCCATAGTTTGGCTATAGTGGACATTGCTGCTATGAACACTGGGGAGCAGGTGCCCCTTTGGATCACTACATTTGTATCTATGGGGTAAATACCTAGTAGTGCAAAAATCTGACAAACATAATCTGACAAATATAATTGTAGGATATCTTCATTTTTAACTTCCTTTTTCTTTTTTTTTTCATTTTATTTTATTTTATTTCTTTTCAGTGTTCCAAAATTTATTTTTATGCACCACACCCAGTGCTCCATGCAATACGTGCCCTCCATAATACCCACCACCAGGCTCACCCAACTCCCCACCCACCTCCCCTCCAAAACCCTCAGTTTGTTTTGCAGAGTCCACAGTCTCTCATGGTTCATCTCCCCCTCTGGTTTTCCCCATCTCACTTCTCCTTTCTATCTTCTAATATCCTTCATGTTAAAAAAATAAGTAGAAAAAGATTTAAAAGAAAAATACCAAAATGTTTCCACTTGTTAGCTCTTGATAATGATGTTTGTGTTTGTTTTGTTTTGTTTTTGAGATTCATATATCACTAGTCTGTGTTTTTTTTCACTTATTCAATAAACATATAGTTATTTTTCTTTTTTTTTTTTTTTTAATTTTTTTTTTTTTAATTTTATTTTTCATAAACATATAATATCTTTTTATCCCCAGGGGTACAGGTCTGTGAATCGCCAGGTTTACACACTTCACAGCACTCCCCATAGCACATACCCTCCCCAATGTCCATAATCCCACACCCCCATCCCCCCTCCCCCCATTAACCCTCAGTTTGTTTTGTGAGATTAAGAGTCACTTATGGTTTGTCTCCCTCCCAATCCCATCTTGTTTCATTTACTCTTCTCCTACCCCCTTAACCCCCCATGTTGCATCTCCTCTCCCTCATATCAGGGAGATCATATGATAGTTGTCTTTCTCTGATTGACTTATTTTGCTAAGCATGATACCCTCTAGTTCCATCCATGTCGTCGCAAAAGGCAAGATTTCATTTCTTTTGATGGCTGCATAGTATTCCATTGTGTATATATACCACTTCTTCTTTATCCATTCGTCTGTTGATGGACATCTAGGTTCTTTCCATAGTTTGGCTATTGTAGACATTGCTGCTATAAACATTCGGGTGCACGTGCCCCTTCGGATCACTACGTTTGTATCTTTAGGGTAAATACCCAGCAGTGCAATTGCTGGGTCATAGGGTAGTTCTATTTTCAACATTTTGAGGAACCTCCATGCTGTTTTCCAGAGTGGTTGCACCAGCTTGCATTCCCACCAACAGTGTAGGAGGGTTCCCCTTTCTCCGCATCCTCGCCAGCATCTGTCATTTCCTGACTTGTTAATTTTAGCCATTCTGACTGGTGTGAGGTGGTATCTCATTGTGGTTTTGATTTGTATTTCCCTGATGCCGAGTGATGTGGAGCACTTTTTCATGTGTCTGTTGGCCATCTGGATGTCTTCTTTGCAGAAATGTCTGTTCATGTCCTCTGCCCATTTCTTGATTGGATTATTTGTTCTTTGGGTGTTGAGTTTGCTAAGTTCTTTATAGATTTTGGACACTAGCCCTTTATCCGATATGTCATTTGCAAATATCTTCTCCCATTCTGTCAGTTGTCTTTTGGTTTTGTTAACTGTTTCCTTTGCTGTGCAAAAGCTTTTGATCTTGATGAAATCCCAATAGTTCATTTTTGCCCTTGCTTCCCTTGCCTTTGGCGATGTTCCTAGGAAGATGTTGCTGCGGCTGAGGTCGAAGAGGTTGCTGCCTGTGTTCTCCCAAGGATTTTGATGGATTCCTTTCTCACATTGAGATCCTTATAGTTATTTTTCTAATAAAAAAAAATTAACAAACTTCATGAGTCAAATTTAAACTCAATTTTAAACTCTCATGTAAGAATATTTTTAAGAATAAAAAAAATCATCTCTGATCATGTTTCCCCTGTGCAGGCAATCAGGAAGAGAATTATCAGCTATTAATCTTAAAACAAAAATAAATTATTTCAAATGAAGACTGTTTATTCATTTCTCACAATATGCTAGCAATCCTAAACAGTGTCAGTGAAAAGTACCCCTAAATTCTAAACCAAACAACTATCTGCACTTGGGGCTATCTTATCTACTCCAACTCATCCCCACCCCCAGCCACATTGCCTTCAATGTAATTTAGACTATGGTCATTTCTTTTTATTATTATTAAAGCAAAACAAAATAGGATTTATGTATCAGTAATAAGAAGAATAACAAAAATCTGACAAACATCATCTTCAATCCAATATGAAATATTCATCAAAACCACTTTTAACTTTATGTTTTACAGGGACTGAAGAGGAAGATGAAGGAGATGACCTTTTGCTTAGGTCTGTAGATGAGTTCTGGTGGTTTCCTCATATGTGGAGCCATATGCAGCCTCATCTCTTCCACAATGAGTCATCTTTGGTTGAACAGATGATTCTCAACAAGGAATTTGCACTGGTGAGCATATTTTATTGCAATATTTTTCCAACTATGAGTTGTGATGTATCAGTGTATTATAAAATCAATTTACTGGGTTAAATACAACAGAGATAAGACAGACAATATCAGAAAGTGCATCACACATATTAGGGTACATATTGCTTTGTGTTATTTTGTTTCAGGCCTGTGTGTCTATATGTATAGGGCCATTATGTATTATTATAAAATGTATTTCAAAAAGTAGGTCATTGTCAGAAAATTAAAATCTTGTTTTATGGAAGAATTATTCTTGTACCTATGAGGGGGATATCTAGTATTTTCACCATTGTATTCCTAATACATTATAATTACATCTCAAAAAGCATTTATTGTAAGGAGAAATGAATGGATGCATGAACTGAATCATTAGAGCAATGACTGAGAACCAATGGTTCTCAAACTGCAGCATGTATCCTTTTCACCTTAGAGATTTTTTAAAACACAGACTGCTGGGTCCAATTCTCAAATTTCTGATTCAATAGATTCCCAGAAAGGCCTGAGAATTTGCATGTCTAACCAACTATCAGATGGCCCATAGGCCAAATCTGGTCTGTGGCTTCCTTTTTCTGGTCCCTGAGCTAAGATACTTTTGATCTTCAGGTTTTCTGTTTGTTTGTTTGCTTGCTTGTTTTTTACATTTTTTAATGATCAACTAACAATCAAAGGCACAATAATACTTTGTGACACAGAAATTATATAAAATTCAAATTATAATGAACAGAAATACAATGTTGTTGGAACCCTACCACATTCTGACCTTTATGTATTGTCTACATGTTGCTGCTTTTGCACTCCAGCAGAGTTGAGTGTTGCAAAAGAGAACACATATGGCCCACAAAGCCTAAAATATTTACCTTTACTGAAAAAGTTTGCCCACCCTGCCCATATTAGGTAAATCATGCATCCCTCTAACAATCTAAGGAAAAACATTTCTTTTTCCCCATAAAAATGCTCAGAAGCCCATTCTCACATCTTCACACAGTGGCAACAGATAGTCATACCCAAAGACCCTGAGCCTCAGTTAAAGCCTATCTTAAAATAAGCAGTTTTCATTTAAAATAAAGAGTTAATTTGCACTGCATGGTTGTTAATGTTTCGTTTTTTTTAAAGTCACATTAGGAGACATAGACCTAAGGCCAAAAGAACACTGTGTTATTTTATGAAGTCATGCCTAGTTATTATATTAATGGCTCACCATTCTTTCCATGTCTAAATCCCCAGACCTGTGTCAGATCTGTGCACAGTATCCTTACAAATAAGTGTGAATAGCACAAAAAGCAATTAAGATCATGGGCACAGGCCCTGGAATGCCTGTGTTTGAATCCCAACCTTCCATCAATGGCTGCTTGATCTTGAACAGAAGTTACTTACCCTGTGTCTCAGTCTCCCCATCCCTAGCAATGAGGATAATAGTAACAACTACCTCAGAGGATACATATTTGAGGATATGATACATATTTGAGCATACATATTAGAGCAGTACCTGCAGTACAGTAAGCACTCAATAGGTGTTAACCAATTATGATCTTCCAAAATCCAGACAAGTACACAGTTATGTTTTGCTTTATAAAAGCCATTTTTAAAAAAAAATACAGATTTACAAGAGGTTGATCTTCAGTTAACTTTCAAGGAATATCTAATAAAATTTGTACTACTTCATAGCACCATAAAATTAAGTAAATATTCCCTTTTCAAAAATCAAACTTACCTTGGGTAAGCATGCTGAATTCTCTCTTTGCAGTTACCTTGGCAATAAACTGTTTATCTTTTGACTTAAGCCCCCCATCTCACTTTCACTGTGAAGGCTTACTTTTTAAACATGTGCGTTATATTTTATAACGGTTGATTTCACCTGTTTGTATAATTTCTTTTTTAAAAAAGCCATGCCATAAGCACTGGGAAAAACTCAGATGTAATTGCTTTGTAATGAAATGTTGAAAGCTATTTAGAGTTCACTCAGAGCAATTACATTTGTTTAGTCAGTGTGGCTAGATGCTAGACTGAAGCCTATAAATACATTTTGTAAGAATAATCTTATTATATGTTGCATAGGCAAAATATTACAACTAAAATGAAGTCTGTTAAACACACATACTGAAATGACATATTCTTTTCCTTCTGGAGTTCACCTCGATGAAACTTCTCAGGACTCTACAAGCACTGACATTCAAAACCCATCTTTAGCTGTAAACATAAGATGATAATAAGGGTGTTGTCCAGAGAGCCAGGGAATGGTTTTCCTGTTAATTTATTATCTTTCCACATCCAGATGACACTTCAAAACCATCAACAATATGGAGATGGGATAAGGATAGAAGCGCTACATGAGATATCAGCAGGTTATATTTTAGTCCTGACTTCAAGTAACAAGTTCTAATACAGGCGGTATCTCATTTAATGTCTTCATGCCTCTGTTTTCTCCCCTGAAATAGTAATGAGTTCCTTGTTCATTGTCTTAAGCACAATGTTTTTAGATAATTAATTTATATCAGCTCATCTGTCAGCTAAAAGCACTGGACCAGATAATCCACTGATCAATTCCATTTCTAAAATTCTGTGATCATTGACATCAGTCCACAAATTTGCAATGACCAACTTGAAATACTCATCTAGTTGCAATTGAAGCAATTACGGAAAGAGATTTAAACTGAAAAAAAAATCAAAAGTGTTCAAATCTCTTTTTTTTTATTCCAACCTGATATTCCTTGGTATGACCTTGGCTGTCAGATGGGTTATTATCAAAAGCACAATTATTCTCACACTTAGAAAAATGACTCAAATGACATATTAATAGTTTTATATTGATGTTTCAAAAGCATTTAAATAATCAGAATGGTTTTATTTTTAGCGTTTGTCCAGTTCTGTAGGGATAGAGTTCATTTTCTGTTGTAATATGTCTAAAAATCAAGAAAGAAATATATTGCAACACTGTTTCTTTACTGTTTCATCATTTTAGAAGAGCTTTTATTACTGTAAAGCATTCTTTTTGTCAGTAACATTTTTCATTGAAGTATAGTTTGCAGTGTTATATTGGTTTCAGGTATATAATATAATGATTCAATGAGTCTATACATTATTCAGTGCTCATCACAACAAGTGTACTCTTAATTCCCTGTATCTATTTCATCCACCCTCCTACCCACCTTCCCTCTGGCAACCACCTGTCTGTTGCATTTAAGAGTCTGGTTTGCTTTTGTTTTTGTTTTTTGTTTTTTGCTTTTGTTTTCTTTTTATTACTTTGCTCATTGTTTTTGTTTCTTAAATCCTTCACATGAGTGACATCATATGGTATTTGTCGTTTTTTTCCTGACTTATTTCACTTAGTATTTTACCCACTAGTTCATCCCTGTTGTTGCATATGGCAGGATCCCATTCTTTTCTATGGCTGAGTAACAGTCCATTGTGTATATACACCACATCCTCTTTATTCATTCATCTATGGGTCGATACTTGGGTTGCTTCTGTATCTTGGCTATTATAAATAATCTTGCAATAAATATAAGGGTACATGTATAGGGGTACATATATATATTTTTATATTAGTGTTTTCATATTCCTTGGGTAAACACCCAGTAGCAGAATTGCTAAATCATATGATATTTCTATTTTTAGTTTTTTGAGGAGCCTTCATACTATTTTCCACAGTGGCTGCACTAATTTATATTCTCACCAATGGTGCATGAGGGTTCCTTTTTCTCTACATCATTGCCAATGCTTGTTATTTCTTGTCTTTTTGATTCTAACCATTCTTACAGTTGTGAAGTGATATCTCATCATGGTTTTGATTTGTATTTCTCTGATTATTAATGATGTTGAGCATCTTTTCATGTGTCTGTTGGTCATTTATGTCTTTTTTGGAGAACTGTCTATTCAGGTACTCTGCCCATTGTTTAATCAGATTGTTTCTCTGGTGTTGAGTTGTATAAATTCTCAATATATTTTGGATAGTAACCCCTTATCAGATAGATCATTTGCAAATACCTTCTTCCATTCAGTAGGTTGCCTTGTTGTTTTGTTGATTTCCCTTTGCTGTGCTGAAGCTTTTTATTTTCCTGTAATCACAAAGGTATAATTTTGTTTTTGTTTCCCTAACCTGAGGAGACATATCTAAAAAAGAAAAAAAAAAAATGTTTCTATGGCTGATGTCAAAAAATACTATGTTTTCTTCTAGGAGTCTTATGGTTTCAGATTTCACATTTAAAACATTAATCCATTTTGAATTTATTTTTGTGTATGGTATGTGAAAGTGGTCCAGTTTCATTATTTTGCATATAGCTGTCCAGTTTTCCTAACACCATTTGTTGAAGAGACTATCTTTTTTCTCATTGCATTTTTTGCACCCTTTGTTGTAGATTAATTAATCATATAATTGTGGATTTATTTCTGTGCTCCTTAATCTGTTCTATCAATCTATGTGTCTATTTTTGTGCCAATATGATACCGTTTTGATCACTACAATTTTGTGGTATATTTTAAAATTTGGGATTATGACACCTCTAGCTTTGTTTTTCAGGATTGTTTTGGCTAGCTGTAATCTTTTGTGGTTCCATATAAATTTGGGATTATTTGTTCTAGTTCTATGAAAAATGTCATTAGTATTTTCACAGGCATTGCATTAAATCTATAGATTGCTTTGGGTAGGATGGGTGTGTCAACAATATTGGTCCTTCCAATCCATGAGCATCTTTCCATTTGTGTCATCTTCCATTTCTTTTGTCAGAATTTTATAGTTTTTATAGTACAGATGCCACATATCCTTGTTTAGGTTTATTCTTAGGTATTTTATGCTTTTGGTGCAATTATAAATGGTATTATTTTCTCAATTTCTATTTCTACTACTTCCTTATTAGTGCAAAGAAACTCAACATTTTTCTGTATATTAATTTTGTAATTGTAATTCTGTAATTTGTACTTTCCTCAAATCAAGTATAAGTTCTAATAGTTTTCAAAGCACTATTATTTCTAAATAATGCACATTAATGCATGTGGTATGAATGCATGTGTGTATATATAGGAAGTTGTATGTATGTACATGCTTAATCCATGAACACATGTGTATGCATTGTATGAATGTGTTTATGTGTGCATATATATCTGTATTCATGCTTACATGCTATACATGCTTACATGAACATATATGCCATGTGAGTGTCTATATGCTTGTATAGAGTTGAATGATAACTATAGTTAGTTGAATGATAAGTGTAGTCAACCAAGATATGTTAACTATAAGAATCTATGTTTGTATGGCAGTAGGGTGGGGAAAATATATTTTGATTCTTTCTTTTAGTAAACCATACCTTTTCGCTTTTATTCCGTTGCTTGACCATCTCACTAACTAGAAGCAATGCTTCAAAGATGACAACAGACAAACAAAACTCAAGAGAATGGGGAACATTGGTTAACATTAAATTGCCCAATAGAAATGTTACCAAAAATCATTCCTTACTTAACCCATGCCTCTTTTTCAAACCTAGAGAACAAGAGTGCCTGTGGCATAAACCAGGATTATTTATTTTTATTCCACAATAGATTTGTGGGGGGAAAAAGAAATTAAGAAATATTGTTTTGTTGTTTGAAGTTTTGTATACAGACTCATTAACATTTTCAAATGAATGAGCCCCTTCAGTTCACTGACAGTAGCAGTAGACCATAAATATCCTGAAGGAAAACAAACAAAAAAAAACAAACAAATAAACTTGTCTTTAATGAGAACTTTTCAATAACTATGTGTTTTTCTTGATATTTTGTTAAATAGTCATTCATCTTATTTATGAGTAAATAAGAATTCTTGAAATAAAGGCATAGGTTTTTATTTTTGTTTGTTTATTTATTTATTAAAGATTTTATTTACTTATTTGAGAGAGAGCACATGAGCAAGGGGGAGAGAAGAGGAAGAGGGAGAAGCAGACTCCCCACTGAGCAGGGAGCCTGATGCAAGGCTTGATCCCAGGACCCTGAGTTCATGACCTGAGCCTAAAGCAGATGCATAACCGACTGAGCCCCCAGGAACCCCAAGGCTTAAGTTTTTAAATTCTATTTTTAAAATGCTCCACATATTTATGAATTTGGTATAATTTTTTTTCATAATTAGACAACTTTTCTAATAAGAAAAATGCTGACATTTAAACTGTTCTCATAAAAACTCAAACTCATCAAAGAGTAATGATAGAAAATCTTTAAATATCACTTATGTAGAGGTTTTAATTAAAAAATAAAAGGAGTGTTGGGACCCCTGGGTGGCCCAGTCAGTTAAGCATTTGCCTTTGGCTGAGGTCATGATCTCAGAGTCCTGGGATCGAGTCCCGCATTGGGCTCTCTGCTCATAGGCCTGCTTCTCCTTCTGCCTCTGCCTGCTGCTCCTCCTGCTTGTGCTCTCTCACTCTCTGAAAATAAATGGATAAAATCTTTAAAAAAATAAATAAATAAAAAATAAAAGGAGTGTAA
The DNA here is from genome assembly GCF_002288905.1 of Enhydra lutris kenyoni. Taxonomy (NCBI): domain Eukaryota; kingdom Metazoa; phylum Chordata; class Mammalia; order Carnivora; family Mustelidae; genus Enhydra; species Enhydra lutris. The sequence goes on from NW_019154087.1 coordinate 16,366,776, forward strand.
TATTGGAATTCACGGCCCAAAGATATAAAACTGAGGGAGCTGCCTTTCAATAGCTGCCATGTGTGTATCTTTACTAAATAATACGTATATACACTTACACTGTACAACAAATACAAGATATCAAACACTTTGATAATTACAGTTAATAGGCTATTTCAAAGATAGAAAATGTAGAGAAGGTAAGAATATTTAATAAAAAATAAAATTGTGACCAAATATTGACTTAATGAAAGTTCACTAGATAGCGAATAATGTATTTTGAAGGCTCAATAATGAACAAGGTATTCTGTGCACTCAGCAGAATAGACACTTACATAAGCATGAAGGATTTAAATAAAATGTGAAGAAGCAAAACACCAAAGCATAGATAATTGTGAAACATTTTTGGCAATCGTGTGAACTTTTGAGGGATCTTGAACTTTTTAACCTAATCTCAGAAATGAGATCCCATCATTTTTACCATACACTACTCATTAGAAGATAGTCATTAGGTAAGTACATCATCAAAGGGAGGAGAATTCAACAAGGTAGTGAATACCAATAGGCAGAAATCATTGTAAGTCATTATGGAAACTTGTCTTCACATCTAACTAGAAATAAGAGACATAGGGACTCCTGTATGATAGAAGTCACATTTATTCTTTCATTAATTTGAAAAATATTTGCATGTGAACTAAAACATTAATCTCCAAAACTTTAGTCTGAAGTTAATGCCAGTTACATCCCACTGAGCTGAAAACATTGATTTATCTAACACTTCTCTTTCTTTCATCCAATCCATTGCATTTAGTTGAAAATATATTTAGAGTCATTGAATTCTTATCACCTATACTACTAACTACTTAGTCTAAGTTATAGTTGTATCTTTTTCATCAGCTTTATGGCTGTTGATATTAACATATCATACAATTCATCCATATAAACTTCAGTAATTTTTAGTATATTCACAGATTTGTGCAAACTTCACCAAAATGAATTTTAAAGCATCTTTATCATCTCCAAAAATGTCTGTAACCATCAGTAGTCATTCCCCTTTCTCCAACCCCCCGAGTTGTAGGAAATAATTAATTTACTTTCCATTTCTATAGATTTGCTTATTTTGAACATTTTATTTTATGGAATCATAAAATATGTGTGTGGTCTTTTATGATTACTTTTTTCATTTACCATAGTGTTTTGAGGTTAATATATGTTGTAGCTTGTATCAGTACTTTATTCCTTTTTAAATCCAAGTAATATTCCATTGCTATATTTATGTTATATTTTATTTATCCATTCATCAGTTGATAGACATGTTTCTACCTTTTGGCTATTATTTATAATACTGCTACAAACATTCACTTACAAGTTTTTGTATGGACATATATTCTCACTTATCTTTATATTTACCCAGGAGTGGAATTGTTGAGTCATATAGTATCTCTATTTTTACCATTTTGAAAACTGCCAGACTGTTTCTAAATTGTCTGCACCACTTAACATTCCCACCAGCAAGGCATGAGGATTCTAATTACTCCACATTCTTGTCAATCCTTGTTATTAACTGTCTTTTCTATTATAGCCATCTTAGTGGGTAAAAAGTGGTATCAAATTATGTTGTGACTTGCATTTCCCTAATGGTAATGATGTTACCATGATTTTGTTTCTTTTTCATATGTCTTTCAGCTGTCATATATCTTAATTGGAGGAATATCTATTCAATCTTTTTCCATTTTTTTAGTTGAGTTAGTGGCCTTTTGTTATTTACTTGCAAGAAATCTTTGTGTATTCTTTATACAAATACTTTATCAGACTTATGATTTGCAAAAATTTTCTTCAAATGTGGATTGTCTTTTCACTTTCTGAACTGTGTCTTTTGAAGAATAAAAGTTTAACTTTAATAAAGTCCAATTTATCTTTCTTTTTTCTTTTTCTTTTTTTTTTTTTTTTTGGTCTCTTGTACTTTTTGTGTCAACCCTAAAAAGGGTTTGCCTAATCCAAGGTCATAAAAGTGTACTCCTATTTTTGCTCTTGTGAGTTACAGAGTATGAACTCTTATGTGTAGTTCTGTGATGCATTTCGTTAATTCTTTTGTGAAATGCAATTTCATTCTTTCACTTGTGGATACCCAGTTGTACCTGCATTATTTGCTGAAAAGACTATTCTTTCCTCAACCAAATTGTCTTGGTATTTCTATCAAAAAATAAATTGACTTTAAATGTAAAGAAGTATTTCTAGACTCTCAGTTCTATTGTTTGTCTCTATGCCTGCTCTTGTGCTAGATCTCATCATCTTGATTGCTATATACTCACAATAAGTTTTGATATTGGGAATTGTGAGTCCTCCAACTTCATTTTTCTCTTTCAAAATTGTTTTGTTTATTCTGGGTCCTTTGCAATTTCATATGAATTTTAGAATAAGCTTATCAATTTCTGCACAATGGCTAGCTGAGATTTTGACAGGATAGCATTGAATCCACAGATTAATTTGGGAAATGCTCCCATCTTAGCAATATTTAGTCTTTTGATCTATGTACAAGAGCTGTTTTTCCTGAGGTGCCTGGGTGGCTCAGTGGGTTATGCCTCTGCCTTTGGCTCAGGTCATGATCTCAGGGTCCTAGGATCAAGCCCAGCATTGGGCTCTCTGCTCAGCGGGGAACCTGCTTCCCCCTCTCTTTGCCTGCCTCTCTGCCTACTTGTGAAATCTGTCTGTTAAATAAATAAATAGAATCTTTTTTTTTTAAAGAGCTATTTTTCCATTTATTTAAGTCTTCTTAGTTTTTTTTCAACAATATTTTCTATTTTCAGAATCCATGTTCCACATTTTTATTAAATACGTTCCCAAGTATTGTATTCTTTTTTATGCCATTGTGAATGGAATTGTTACTTAATTTCACTTTCACGTCATTTATTTTTATATAGAGAAATACAATTGATTTTTGTATATAGAGCTTGTAACCTTCAAATTTGCCGAATTCAATTACTGTTCTGGAGTTATTTTAGTAGATTCCTCAGGATTGTTTATATATAAGATCTTATCATTTATAAATAGAGATAGTTTCACTTCTTTTCTAATCTGGATACATTTTATATCATTTTCTTGTCCAGTTTCTGTGGTGAGAACCTCCCATATAATGTTGAATAAAAATTGCAAGCACAAGAATCCTTGTCTTATTCCTGAGCTTAGAAGAGAAGCATCCAGTCTTTTACCACATAGCATGATGCTACTTAGAGGCTTTTCATAGATACCCATTATCAAGTTGAAGTTCTGAGGTCTATTCCTACTCAGTTGGGTATGTTTATTATTAAAGAATGTTGGCATCTCAATACATTTTGAGGGAGGTCTATTCAGTTGGTTATGTTTTTTCCTTTGTTTTGTTGACATAATGTATTATAATAATTAGTTTTTAGATGTTAAACTAACCTTACATTCCTGTGATAAATCTCAGTTAGTCCTGGTGTGTAATGTTTTTTATATGTTACTGAATTTAATTGTTAGTACTTTGCTAGGGATTTTGCTTGTGCATTCATAGAGATATTGTTTGTGGTTTTCTTTTATTATATTTTTTTCTGGTTTTGGTGGTAGGCTAATACTAGCCTCACAGAATTAGTTGAGAAATGTTCTCTCCTCTTCTGTGTTTTGAAAGGATCTGTCCATGATTGGTATCATGATTTGTCCATGTCCATGATTTGTCCATGACTGGTATCACATGTTTGATAGAACTCACCAGTGAAATTTCCTGGCCTGGCTTTTAATAATTTCGAGCTTTTAAATTATTAAATCAATCTCTACTTGTTATAAGTCTATTTGGATTTCCTATTTCCGCTTGAATCAGTTTTAGTATTTCATGTGTTTCTATGAATTTATCCATTTCACCTAAGTTACCTAATTTTTTGTCACAGAATGTTCATAATATCCCTTATGGCTCTTTTGATTTTTATAAAATTAGCAGTGTTGTCTTTTTTTATTTCCTGATTTTACCAGTTTGAAACTCCATTAATTACTAGCAGCAAGCTCCTTGGTTTTTCATTGCCTTAAGGTGCAGCCTTTACCATAGTCTGAATTAATGCAGTGCATTCCTTTTTGCAGAAAGTAGTCTTTGAGGTAGGTCTGTGAGACTTTTTCCAACCACAGGAGTGTTCTTAGCTATCCCTTTCCTTGGTTCTCTCCAATAAACTTCTTGTTTGGTCTATTATTAGCTTATTGTGAATTTTAATTAAACAGCCTCCTCTAAATTGTTTCCCATCAAAATCTCTGTTGTTTTCAAGGGTGACCTTAGGCTTGAACTTTTCCATACTCTGTCCCAAATAATATCACTTCCCTTGGAAAGAATTTAGGAGCTCTCTCTTTCTATGACCTCCATCTCCTCCTGAGCAAAATCTTTGCACTCACTGCTCTGGACTGGAAGTGGGGATGATGACCTCTTTCTCTCAAAGTGACAAGATTTATGAGCAGGGTGGTAGATTGGGATGGTAGACTCTGCTCTTCTCAGTTCGGCTCTCCTGGCTTAAAAGCACCACCCTACAATTGAGCTGGAACAAGGACAAATCGTGGTTTCAGTATTATTGGTCTCTGGCATCTGAGATACAACTGAGGAAGAGCTATAGATCTCTCAGCTGCTCTTGCCTAAAGTAGAACAGAGCTAGGGGAATGAGAAATCCTCAAGGCCTGCCACTCCCAGGGAGGATCACAGCTTTAGACTGAATTCAAGGAGAGAGAAAACCCTGTGTTTCTTTTTCTTTTCTTTTTTTAAAGATTTTATTTATTTATTTGAGAGACAGAGATCACAAGTAGGCAGAGAGGTAGGCAGAGAGAGAGAGGAGGAAGCAGGCTGCCTGCTGCACAGAGAGCCCAATGCCGGGCTTGATCCCAGGACCCTGGAATCATGACCTGAGCCAAAGGCAGAGGCTTCAACCCACTGAGCCACCCAGGCGCCCCAACCCCTGTGTTTCTGGCTGCATTGTTCTGGGGTAGGAATTCTGTCATTCTAAACTGAGGCATGTGGGGAAGGGTGCGGGTACATGGTTCAGTTGGCATATATTCTCACTGTTCTTACCAATCTTCTAATCATTGTAGATTTTCTTGAATAATGTTTCTTCATTTGCTGTATACTTTTAGTTCATTTTTCCAGAGATTTTAAATGGTTGGGGTTTTTAAAAAATATTTTATTTAGTTATTTGAGTGAGAAAGAGAGAACATGAGTGGGGGGAGGGGCAGAGGGAGAGGGAGAAACAGACTTCCCCACTGAGCAGAGAGTCTGTCAACTCTAGGCTCCATCTCAGGACCCTGAGATCATGACCTGAGCTGAAGACAGATGCTTAACCAACTCAGCCATCCAGATACCCCTAAATGGTTGTTTTTAAAATAATTTTTATAAGTTATGGTTGTCAGAATTCTCCAGAAGTCGGAATTCTACCATCACATCTTGACTAATTTACAATAGCGCCCCATTGGTGTCCAGTTCCACTCTTGGGCCTATTGAATCTATTCTATCAAAGCAGCTATAGTGACCTGTTAACTTCTAATTCGGATCCTGTCTCATTTTGTCTCAAAGCCCTCCAAACCACCTTATAATAGCCCTTAAGGCCTTTCCACTGACCCCTTGTTTCCTGTGCTCCATGTTCCCATCTGATATTTTAATGGCTGGTACTTGAAAGTCTCCAGTAACTTCCCCTGATGTGCTAGAATTTCTAGACTGTGTTTTCAAATTAAAACCCACTGTGGCTTTGAAATCATTTGTTTGTTAAATCTACTATGTCTGGTTTTTTTGTATCAGTACTTTAAATCCTAAAGCAGGGTAGGCAAAAGTATTTTTAAGTTTGAAAAAGCATTAAATAATGAAATCAAATATTAATGGCATTTCCTTGGAAGAAAGAGCAGTAAAAATTCTCTAAATGTGTAGTAAATGGAATATTCTTATGATCTTGAATATATCTAATAATACTTATTGGAAACCTCTGATGAGCAAAATGGTCTTAGGAAGGAAGAAAATAATAAAATCACAGTGGGAAGATTATAGAAGAGCGGCCAGAAAACTTAAAACTCTCTTATATGAGCATATAAATGATTTTGTTACTGAATGCAGAGCATTTATTTACAGATAGCATTTTATAACAGTTTAAAAGTATTTCTGTATATACACCACGTGGTCAGTAGAGATATCTCTTCATCACTATAACTATTAATTATTTTTTCTCTTTATGCTAAATATGCATACATTTCTCATATATTATTCAAAAACATCATTTATAGGCACAATTTATGTATCACCATGTTCCTTTACCATGACAATATTTTGTCCATCATAATTCTTTATACTTTCTTATTAATATTCGTGTGTTTTATCTGGGATACTCAAAATTACACACCTATAGATTCAATCTTTAATATATGCTATATCAAGATAGAATATGTATATTACAATGTGTGATTTATCCATTTGTCACTGAAAAGCTTTAGAATCTGAGTGATTTATTGTTTTAACCATTTCAGAGAGTAACTTTCTAAAATACATAACATTGCTTTCGAATTAATAAATGCATACTAAGTATCATGTCTCATTTTTCACAAGGACTAAAGGTTTTCACTGTTTATACAAATGATTTTGTTGTACTCTCAGAATCTGCTGAGAATATGTGGACTATTTCTTCCTCAACTGTGTTCTGAAATTTTTTGAATTTTTGCATCTACTTTTTCAAGTTTTCCAGGTTATGGTTTATAAGATTGAGAATTTTCTCTTCTAGCCATTATCATGTTATCTAAGTATAGTGGCAGAGTCCCATTTTATTAAAATGAAGTGGTCAAACTAGATAACCATTGAGGTCTGTGATATCTCTAAAATTCCATAAATCTGAGATGCTCTGAGCTTGGAAATCAGATACAGCAAGCTTCTTACCCTTGTTTCCAAAGTGATAGTTAAAGTATTCGATTTCACAAATGAGAAAACTGAGCTCCTGTATAAATGGTCACACTGAGATCTCATACTCCACTTTGTGGTTCCTAATCCAGTAATCTGTCAGTTGACCATATACCACCCCAAGCAAAAGCTGATGATCTCTGGGAAAACCCAGTCTTACCAGAGACAAAAGGAACCAACTCATGAGCCCTGTTTTTCTAGTGTCCTTTTTTAAACCATAGTCCAGATAATTAAGGTAATATGTAAATGATTTCTGCAAAGTGAAAAATTGTTGAAGAACACAGACTTTTCTTTCTGTATTGAGAGAAGTAGATGTTATTGCATAAAAACTTAAAAGGTTAACATGGAAAACTGAAGTGTGCAAATGGTATAATAATCAGCATATTACGTAATTAGTGGAAATATTTTTATTTTTCTTTCAGCTACCCATTTCCAGGAGATTTTTTACCCCTTTTACAAGTGGAATGATATTGTTTAATAAAGTCCTTAGCTAACTTATTCAAGCAGTCTCTAAGGTTTTCACCAATTCCTACTTTCACCAAACCTACAGTAGGAAGAATAGCATGAACTTTTTGCCTGAAAATTAAAATTGGTATTTCATTAGCTATTATTATTCATACTGCTTAGCAATGGATTTAGAGGGGAAAAATGGCTTTTGTTGTCATGTGTTGTATCATGGTTAGTCTTTGACTTGCTGGTCTGGTATTGGCAGGTAGATGAAAGAATTTCCCTTAGAGGGCGCCTGGGTGGCTCAGTGTGTTAAAGCCTCTGCCTTCGGCTCAGGTCGTTATCCCAGGATCCTGGGATAGAGCCCCGCATCGGGCTCTCTGCTCAGTGCGGAGCCTGCTTCCTCCTCTCTCTCTCTGTCTCCCTCTCCGCCTACTTGTGATCTCTGTCTGTCAAGTAAATAAATAAAATCTTTAAAAAAAATTAAAAAAAGAAAAAAAAGAATTTCCCTTAGAAAATCTCTGTAATACATATTTATCTATTTGATTTTCCTAGCTGAGGGCAACATCAGACCAACCCATCCCCCAAATTCTTATTTTAGTTGCAACATCTTTTTTCTATCAAGGAGCTATTTTATTTCTGAACATGTTTAACCTCAGGAATAAATGCCACCTACAAAATTAACTTTAATATTGAGCAGCAATAATTGAAGGAAATGAACTATGTCTATCATTCAAAATGTTTTAAGTGTAAATCTATCAAGGCTTGCATCTATCTCTTCTGAACACCTTGTTATCATTACTTTTGGTAAATATAAAACCTTGAAAGTCATTCCTTCTGCTTTATGGTTTTTATGCATTTAAATATCTTTTAAGATTAACTAGAGGATCTAATTCTTTTCAAGAACTGATATATAAAACAATTGAAGCAGAGGATTTCCCCCTAGGAGATAAGCTGATAAATGCTTAAAGTAGTTATTAATATTTAATTTACTTGCTTTAAGGCAAATAAATATTTCTTCTAAATATTAAGTTTTGTTTATAATATATAGAAGAGTAAACTGTGCACAAAATACAGAAGACAAAGTTATGTTGCGCTGAAGAAAACAAAACCCTAGCTATTTTTACACACACAAATCTTTTGTGACATGAGTTTACCCTGTGCAGGCCACTGCCTAATTGTTCAGTGTATTAATTAAGCCCAGGCATTGGGCTTCAGACCTATCTTAATTCAAATTCCATCTTTGTCAATTATTAAATGGGTGACCTTAGCAAGCAGCTTAAAATTCGTGTGCTTTTTATTTTCAAATATGTAAAATGGGGATAATAGTAGTTTTACCTCAGAGGTTTTTATGAGGATTAGATGATGTGTGTACATGCTTGTGTATGTCTAATGCTTAGCAAAGCATTTGGCAATTAAGTGTTTCAAAAAATATTTGTCATCATCGTCATCATGGCTACCATCATTTCACCATATTTCTTCCAGAAACATATGATCATTCCTTTTGAAATAAGAGGTTGATGGTAACCACCAAATGAGTTTCTCAAGGTTATGTGATATGCAAGTTGGGGACAGATACAAGATATTTTCATTTATTTCTCCATCTATCCATAATTCAATACTGAATATGATCACTAATTTTTAATAATTAAAAGAGACTAGTATCTTACCAAACATTCTAAGAAAAAAGAACATGGATGATAAAAGTTGTATTTTTTTAAATTTCTTTTTTAAGATTTTATTTATTTGTCAGAGAGAGAGAGAAGAGAGCACACAAGCAGGGGGAGCTGCAGAGGGGAGGGAGAAACAGGCTTCCTGCTGAGCAGGGAGCCCAACATGGGACTTTATTCCAGGACCCCAGGATCATGACCTGAGCCAAAGGCAGACACCTAACCTACTGAGCTACCCAGGCACCCCAAAAGTTGTATTTTTAAAGAAATAAGTGAAAAAAATTAGAAAGCATTGATTCATGTAATTGTGAACTCTTGACTTTGAAATTATTGTTTTCCAATTATGTTTAAAAAAGTTCAGATACTTCTTCCAGTGCGAAAAAGTAACTCTCTCTTTCCTTCACTCATTTGCTCCTTCCTGTCTTACTTCCTTATTTTTTTTTGCAAATAACACAAAAATACTAGTTCTTCTTTCCTCTCTTCTTTTCTTTCTTTCTTCCTTTTCCTCAACAGACAATTTATGAATATGTATTATCTGCTAAGCATTTACTTGGTATCAGGGATGTGGAAATGAATGAGATGCTGCTTATTCTCAGGGATTTTACTTAAGTGTAATAAGACAGTGTTTTGTGGTTTTTGACAGAAATGTACAGAGCTTTATAGAGACACAAAGGAGACACTGGTTAGTTATAAGGGGAAGTAAAATTTTTAAAAAACAGGACAGACCATTGAGATAACATGAGTGAAAACTGAGTGTTGTTGAGGCAGAAGACAGGACAGGAGCACCTAGACAGAAAGACAATGTGCAAAGAGCACAAGATAATGCCCAAATAAAGTGTTTCACTCTCCTAGTAAAATTTATATTGTTTCAGCAGTGACCTATCAGTGGGTCTGGAAACTACTGCCTGTGGGATTGGCCTGCAGTCTGTTTTTATATGGCTGGTGCACTAAAGATTGTTTTTACATTTTTAAAGGATTGTAAAAAACAGACAGACAAATGATCAAAGAAAAATGTATGACAGAGGCATTATGTTGCTGGCAGGGTCCAAAATATTTACCACATAGCTCTTCAGAGTAAAAGTTTGTCAAACTGTGGCCTACACACGTAATGATCCAGAGGAAAGTATATCAAATTGCAATCATAATGTTAACAGTATTAATTTGTGATTAATGCACATATATCCATCAGTGATTATCGGTAATCTCTTGTGTCCTTGAAAGTATGAAATTTGTAGAACGTAAAATACATTTCTGATAATCCTTACCCTTATGAGTCTCCAAAAGGAGCATAAAATGTTGAGAAAAGGAAGAAGAAATTGATTTGGTGTCAGAGAAAGCTTTGAGTTGGGAATTAGGAGATGAGCCTGAGTAGCTCCTGTGGGGCCAGAATATACAGAAATTTTATACTCCAGGCCTCAGGGCCTCAGCAACCTAAATCCAACCGCATGACCATCTTTGCATAGAACTCTGTCTACCATTTGAAATACTAGTTCTCCAGATTCTTCTATCATCTCCCAATGTTCCTAATTAATGTACTCTAATTTGTTGCTCTTCGATAGCCTTCTAGATCATTATTCTTGCGTGTCTTTTGTACATAAGATTAGGAAGTGAACAGCTTAGCAGTAGGGCATGGGAATTCTCATTTCTGCATTCTCATTTCAGGGAACAGATGTCTTTAGTCCTTGGTTGTCATTTCTAAATGAATATTTAGTACCCATTTTTTACATCTTCCTTTCAGAATGAACCCAAAGTTTGCTTGTGGAGCCAAGTGTCTGGGTAAAGGACTGATTCTTTATCTTTTATTTCAGATAGGAGACTACTAACATATTTCTGGCCGTGGATATAAGGATAAATGGTGGTATGAGGCTCCAGGAAAGCAGGTTAGATACAGCTGATGCTTTCCCTTCTACCCTTTGCTCCTTTGTTTTGCCTTATATTTGGTCCTATTGGCTGAACCAAGGTGGCATCTTAAAACTATGAAGGAAAGGTTGAGAGAATAAGAGAGCACACTTCTGGCATTCTTGAACCTCTGAACCAATTGCTTATCTCCCAAATTCCCATTACTTAAGCAACCTCATCTCCTTTTTAAGCCACTGCTTTTTGTTTTCACTTTTGTCTTTCTCGTACAGGGTTTGAGCAAAACAGTAGTTTTGTGAGAAGATTCTTAGGATGGTCAATAATAGCATAATTAACTTTCACTCTTAGATTTTAATTTAACTGCTTCACTGACCAAACTTGTTTTTAATTATTAAATGACTGAAATAACCAAGAGCCAAGATTTTCAAGATTTTTGTTTGTTTTTTTACTTAACTCCTGCTGTGTCCAGTAAACCCTCTTCAAATTGGATAATTCATCAAAGGTGATTGTTACCACATATTTTTCTTTTCCTTTTCCTCTTTTGCCTTTTTCAGTTTGAAAAATCCTTTCAGCTTGGTAGTTTCTTTCATACTTTATCCATAGTGGCTGAACATTTTCATCATTCCATGATTACCTCTTTGTAGTTGACACCTCAGTCCCCTGCAGTCATATCTGCAGTCACTTGAGCAATATGGGAATGGGAGAAATTGCTTCCAAGCATGTTGACAGTGGAGAGAGGTAAAGCTGATTGATAATACAGGAGAATTAGAGTGCTTGAAGTCAGGTTGTTTTGAGATGAGAACTGCATCAATGCTTTGATTTCCAAATATGATACCCTTTTAACATGAAGATAATAAAATGGAAATATAATATTTTGTATGATTTTAATCTGAAACATGTCAACATATCTACAGAAAAGCATAATAATGTAATCATCTGTATAAGCAGTTACTCATGTGATCATAATTTAAGGGTTTTTTATTAATATATAGGTGCCATTTATTAACATAAACTTACTTTTTGTCTAATGAAATTTAACCTATTTCACATGTAGTAGAGGCTCCCTATACTGGAAACAATCAGAGATATGAATATTCTAACTCTTAGAGAAGGCACTGGATGTCACAGAAGGATTTTAAAATGCAATAAGACCCTGTATTTTGGGGTCGAGGAGGGAATTGACAACCTGAGGAATGGCACATGCCTGAGGAATGGCACATGCCTATACCAAATGTTTAACACATTTTCCCATAAATGCATTAAGTTGATGTTAAGAGGAAAATGACTCCTAAGAGAAATCTCAGCTGTACTAGAAAATAATATTAGAAATATATTCCATTGCTTAGAGAAAGTAATAGTTTATGCAAATCTATATCTGCAAAGTAATGTGTTTAAATTACTGATTCCAACCCATCAGCTATATAATTGTGTAAGCACCCAAAAGGTTTGGAAATGTGTTCAAAATCATAAAATCAAGGGCATTCTAGCCAGCCTTAAAAAGTGCAAGTTGCCCTCTTCAACATATCTACTTCAAACATACACACACACACACATACACACACACATCCCCTAACCATCCCACCTAAAGTAATGCTTTATTCCATGAACATAGGCAAGTGGAGGATTAAGTAATAATAATAATAATAAGAAGAAGAAGAAGAAGAAGAAGAAGAAGAAGAAGAAGTAGAAGTATATATAAGTAATAAGTAATAATAATAATAAATTTTTAAAAATAGCTAATATATAGTGTGTATACATTCTTCAGGTATTAAGAATGAAGAGAAGATATGACAAGATAAATTAGGCATAGCTGAGATAAAATTACAAATAAAACATATTGTAAAGATAGTATAATTTGTATTCATCAAAATTATTTTGAGTACCTTCTTTTTGCATGTGTCTATAGAAATGGTGTCATAATGGGATGGATAGTACTATTTTTGTTTCCATCTGACTCTTAACACATCTAAGAATCTTTAATGTTATCATTTCTTTAAGGGTAAGGGCATTGTGAGAAGCTCTAAATACTTAATATGTGGTACTGTTTCTCTTGTTACTAAATTAAATTTGGAACCAAATCTTTCCATGTAGCAGAGGCAACAATGAGGGAGAAAAGTACTGAAATGCAGTCTGGTGTTCCATGAGATATTCTCATACCATATCTCTGCCACCCTTCCCTCTTCTCAGGTTCTTGCTTACCTTCTTATTCTGCTTATTTCAAGAGCCAAACAGCATAAGCATTCCCCTTGAATACATCCTGAACTCCTTTGTACTTCTTGGTTCATCAGACTGCAAAGCCTCTGCCTTATTTGAATCCAAATCTCCACCTAGTCTATGCCTGTACCCCTGAAACTGAATGTTTGGCTGGGGCCAACATTTGACTTTTCCCACTGTAAAGCCATGACCACAGACCTCAGGCAGACCCCCAAATCTTCCCAGAAGTTACACTGCAAGGACTCACTTCGTTCATCATCCTGTTATATAGGATGTTGCCTCCTCTCTGTGAACTGCCACACCTCTCCCCTGATCCTCACTCTCGGCTGATGATCTTATTTCACTTAAAAAAAAAAAAAATCAATAAATTAGAAGGGAAATTCCAGGGGCACCTGGGTGGCTCAATTGAGTAAGTCTCTTCTTTGGGCTGAGGTCATGATCCCAGGGTCTTGGGATCGAGCCCTGCATCACAGTCACTGTTCAGTGAGGAGTCTGCTTGTCCCTCTTCCTTTGCTCATGCACTTTCTCTCAGTTGCACTCTGTCTCTCAAAATAAATATGTAAAATCTTTAAAAAAAAAAAAAAGGGAACTTCCACATTACTACTTCCATTACTACAATTACCCCTTCAACATGATGATAACAAAATGAAAATACAGTAATAGGTATGATTTTAACATAGTCACAAAAAATATATATAGTTATAATAATTTTTACAGAGAGTTACTCAGTGGCCATAATTATTTACTAAAAGCTTTTGAAATATATTGGTACCACTTATTAACATAAGCTGTTTTAATAATGACATATATACAAATTGTGGACTGGCATCCCGTGAGGGAAGCACACAATCTTGGCTTCTGCCTTGAAACGATGAATAAAACAACTAGAAACAAAAAGGCCAAATTCTCCACTTTGCACCCAATCCCACCCCATTCCAAGTGTTTAAGAGCATTATTCTAGCAATTGTCCCCTCTCTGTACAAACATCCTGCTATTACTCCCATCTTTAGGTAACCCTGCGCTTAAGGCTCCCTCCAGCTACAACACCTTTTCTAGACTCTCCATTTTAGTGAAACTTCTTGAAACAGTTGTTAATAATCACTGTCTCCATCACAGGACCTCACATTCTTCTTAAATCCATTCTAATGTGCTTTCCCTTTACCTATCCGTCTGAACTCATCCAGTTCACCAGTACACATCCAATAATAAAACCAATGTGCAGTTCTTAGTTTCTCATTTTATTTCATCAGTTAGCAGCACTCGACATTTAGACTCCTTGATCACTTTCTGCAGTTGGCTCTCCTTTAGTTGTGGATTCCTGGTATTCCTCTAATCTCACTTGATTAGATAACTCCAGTATCTCCAGATATATATTCCAGTATATATCCTGGATTTCTTCTCTTCTCCCTGACTTTGTAGTGTTAAATACCCCAAGATCTGTCAGACTTCTCTATTTTTGCATTCATTCTGTTGATGATCCTAATGAGTCTTATGACTCTAAATAAAATTTATATTATGTATTGTTATCTCACAAATTTAGATCTCCAGCTGAACCCTCTCCTCTGAATCCTAAACATATTTATTTGACGTCCTACCTAACGTATCCAAGTGGATGTCTGAAGTTAAACATATGTCCTATCTTTCTCCCCAAAACCTGTTTAATTTTTTAACTTTCCAGTCTCACTTAATAGAAACCCTATCCTGCAAGTTGAGTATTTCTCTCGTGTCTTCTACTCAATCAATCATCCAGTCCTGTGGCTGCACTATATACCCAGGACCTAAAGGATCCACACTTATTCCTTCTCTGCAGTGATGCTGCATTATAGAGCTTCCATGAATGCATGATCAATATGAACAGTGCCCCCAGGAGTTGTTCAGTAAATAACTTGTAAGTTTATTTGCGGCAACCCTGACTCTTGACATCACCTCCTGTGACTCTCCCCCTTTGCTAATTCTTCTCCAAAAAACAACTGCATTCTTATTCTTCCCTCAAAATACCTGAGGAGATGTTAACTCAGAGCAATGTATGTACTGTCACCTCTTTCACAAGTTATCTGGATGGCTTAACTCCTCACAACTTTAGACCTCGATTCAAAATGTTACCTTTTCTAGGACCCTTCCTGAATAATCTATTTACTCTTGCAACCCATACCCCTTCAAACTTCCCCTTTTCTCTGCTTTATTTCCCTCCATAGCTCTTAGCATCTTCTAATATATTGTGTATCTTACCTACTTATTTTGTGTAATCTTGGTCTCATCCCATTAAAATATGTGCTTCCTGATGGCTAAGATCTGTCTGTTGTGTTGATTGATATATATCCAGCACCTAGAATGGTTTCTAATACATCATGTATGTAATAAATATGTATTGTATAAAGAAAATTAATGAACCAAATGTAATGTACATTTTGTCAATAAAGTAAGAATTCTAACCACAAAAATTAACAATGCAAATGAAAAAATGAAACTACATTTCATACAATGAGAATGAAGACTTTAATTTTTCTGTTAGTTCCATCTAGGCAACAAAGTAGACCTTCAACAGGATCAAGAATATTGAAGGGATGAGTCTCAATTGCTCAAAATAGCTCTAGTTAGGATCAGAAAGTTCACGCTAAAGAAGCAACACCATTGCTATGCTATTTCTTTTTCAAAAGAAATATCCGTTTGTAAGACAGAGCTCTCCAGAGATTTGTCACCATTTACTAGGCTTCAGTCCAAAAAGTGTCAGGATTGACCCAGCCAATTTCCAGGGTCACACAGTCATTGCTTTTATCACTTATGAAAACAGAAGACAATTTCAGTTCCCAAAACACAGTGGAAAATCAATAATCCTGGGGTCATTCTCAAAGTTGACAATATGATTCCAAGTCCTTATTAAAAGGAAAAATAGATAATGAGATCTATTTTCTTTCTAGTGCTGCTCCCTAGAAGTTGTGTACATAGGAGTGCAAATCAGTAGTTTAAGTTCAACAGGATACTGTTTAATACATTATACTTTTTCTGAAAAAAGCAAAGTATATTCATATATGCAGCCATTATTTTATTTTCCTTTTATATTCATTTATTAAATATCTATGATTAATTTATTTAATAACTTTTTTAACTTATCACTTACTTTAAAAATATTTATTAAATACCAACAATGTACCAAGCATGTTGCTAAGTGCTGGGGATATAAAACTATCCTAAATGTATTGTGGGTTGGTTTATAAGCAATATCTCCTGAAATGCAAACATAAGGACATAATAATAGGAAAAATACCATTTGTTTGGCTTTTCATCATCCGTGTATCTAGCCCTCCATCTATTCTTCAGCTTTCTGTCCAACTATCTGGGGATCTCCTATATGGCCATGAGCCCATTTTCTCTGTTTTATCTCTAGCTCCCTATGGTGTATCTATCAGGTCCTCTAAAAAGTGTCTACAGGGACTGGCCACAAAACACAACACCAAAATGCTGCTCATGCTGAGTCTATGGGTCTTTCTACCTTTGTACGTGATGCCTACAGATTTCTTTGCCCATTTGTTACTATGTGGTTACCATTATGAAGGAATATTGCAATGCATGTTGGTACCAGAGGCATGTGTGGACATCCAGATTAATCCATTGGAGCAACATTCCTTCAATAGAATTTCTCCCCCTTCTTTATATTACCTACATTATATGGTTTCAACACATGTTGGCCTGTTTTAAATACCTGTGGTATTTATAATTTAAGTAAACCGGCCTCATATTTATTTTCTCTGTACATTACCACCGGCTGTCCAGTACGTAAAATTAAACAGTCATACATACTACATTATTACATGAGAGTATCCAACTAGACAAATAGGTGTTTGTCATATATCAATGAGCTTACTTATAGAAATATTGACCAGTGCTTTAGCAAACTCTTCCTCTGTTTTCCCAGAATTCAAACCACTGACATCTCGGATGAACCCCTTAAACCTTTCATACTTATTACACAGTGGCAAAAACTACCTGAATCAGTCAGGATTCCGCAATAAAGGCAGAAGCCACTTGGAGTTATTTTAAACAGAGGGAGTTTTTCTTCAGCGATTTAAGTACTTCCAAAAACTTCAGAAGGGCTGATGGAGCAGATTCTAGGCTGTATTTCTCAGGGGACTCACAAAGGCAGACAGAACTGGTTCCCTAGGGGAAGAGCCACTTGAAAAGCTGCCACGGGAGCTCTGGCAGGAGCAGTAAGTTTCCACTGCCTCCCTGCAACTGGGCCCCAAATACTGCTTCAGGAAAGCTTCCTGTTTTCCTGACCTCATGTGTCAGCAACAGGGGCCAGGAGCTGCCACACTTTAACATTTGTCCACCTACTGCCTTCTGAAATTTGTCCTGAGTTCTTCTAATGGGCTGAAATGTGTTTGCACAAAAAATGATAGCTACAGAGAAGTTTGGGAAATGTAGAATTTTGTTTTATAATCTCTCCAAGTGAAAACCACTCCAAGCAGATGGGGGTTCCAGTTCAGAAATAGATATTAAAGTCAATTCTCTTAGTCTGTAAAGTGCTTCCAATTATTAACTGGGGCTGGATTGGGCAGGGGTCACAGGAGCAGCAACTTAGTAGAACAGAAAATGAAAAATCTATGAATTTAGAAGACTTGGTTATAATTTTAACTCTGACATTTAGGAACATGATGGAGTCATTTGCTTTCCCTGGGCCTCAGTTTCCACATTTGAAAGTAACATTCGGGCCACCTCACAAGGTTATCATGAGGATCTCGTTAGACATAAATGTGGAAACACTTCATGAATATTAGATAGTTATCAACTGCAAGCAGATACAATCAGTGGGAACGATCAAAGAAAAACTAAATGAAATCATTGCAGTTACTATTAGATATTTAGTGCTAAATGCATTTTATTTTATTCTAGGTTTTGAAAAATGGCCACCTTATTTTTATATAGTCTGTAAATCACCATGTTATCTCATTTCTTAGTCAACTGGGAACTTAATATAACTGGGAAAATTTAATCAAGTTAAACTGTAAATATTTGTGGTGTCATACCATAATATCTGAAATCTTGGATCCTATGGGGGGCATTGTTTTAATAAATAATAAATGCCATATTGGAGTTAGTTTATTCTGTCACTTTATGTCTATTCTTATAGTTTCAAATGCATGCTTCCTTTATTCACTTTAACAAGACTTTTAAATTTGTAATTTTTATGATCTTGTATAGGTATGATGTTTAGTTCACCTTTTAGTTGACCAAGTCTCTGTGAAGGGTGTTTGAAGCTCTGGACAGTAACGAATGAAGGTTTCTAGTTCAGCAAGCCTCTTGATAACAGAAAAAGAGTTTCTAGGGAATTACTTTTCATTTTGTGTTATCATTTAGATTGAAAAAGCATAAACTCATAATTATCTAGTGTGATTTACTATTTTGATTGAGCTCTGGTTGTCAGTGTGATAAGATGACCTTACGAGCAGTATAACATTGAGCCCCCAGAAATCAATAAATATAATAAAATCCTTTTACTGCCTCTTCCTTCCTACTCACTAAATCAATTGCTTTTTACCTTCTGGTTTTTCAAGAAAGTTCTACAATTCATTTTACTACCTGTCAAAATTGAAATGTCTTTTTTTTTTTTCTGAAGAGATACAGTTGTTTGATATTTCAATATTCTTCATGATTTTATTTTTCACCCCTTTGTTTCTATGACATTTGTAATGTCATATGTAAGTATTTAAGTATTTAAAGTATGTAAGTATTTACATCCTTATCTAATGTTCTAGGTCCCAAATTTGGAATAACATATTATACAGGGATAGAAAATGAGGCCTAGGACAGTGAACAGTATGGATTACTCAGATTCATACACTGTTATTTTGCAAATCATGGGACAAGATGATTACAAAACTCCATATGAATCATGAAAAAGTAATGAGAGTATAACAGATTGTTTTTCCTTTCTTGCAAATCAGGAGTACTTGTCTACACATCATTAACATGAGTTTATTTACCACATAGAAGGCTTTGAACGCCAACCTTATATTTCTCCCATGAGGAAGTTCATCTTCCTCTCATACCCAATGCATCCACACTGGCTACCTGGTGATACCGATCCTCAGAATGGCTAGTGATGATGTCACTGGGCAACAGGAAACTAATCCATGAGAACGAAGGCTTTTCCCAGTGCATGTCCACCAGCAATGAGTCAAAGTAACAGTAGCTGCTTGTCCCTCTGGCAGCTTCCAAGGAGTTTTGTTACTGGACTTTTCCGACCTTGCCTTGTATTGAAAATATAAGCTGGGAAAAGTGTTTTTCTTCTGCACACACCAAGAAATGAATTTTCCCCAGTGCCTAGCAAACGACTCCAGCTCATTTTATAGCATTGATTTCATAACACAGACTTTCTACAGAGTCATTTATTGTAATAGATGTTTGAAAACACATCGTCTTGGTGAAAGAGAGGGTAAATTTGGCTCTACGATGAGAGTCATTCCATAAAAGGAAAAATGAGGGAGCCTTGCAAAATATTTAGGGCCCACCTTCTGAGCTGAGTGTGGCATGTGACTTAGGCACTGTAGATATTTGATCCATTTACCATTTGCTTATTATACCAGACTGAATTCTTTCCCTATGCTGTGTGCCATATAATGGAAAATATAAATGGCAATTGTCACCACTTCTGTGTTCTGTTTATTGATTCAATCAACTTTCTTATAATATTGTAAACTAGCATTTATAACCTCATTGATGAGATTCAATCCTAGAAGGAGTCTTATAAAGCAGATAATCATTTAAAGGAAGAAATATAAAAAAGGATAAATTAGAAAACTGCAGATCTATATCATGTACCTTGGAATATAATATCATTCTTCAATAATTTTTTCCATTTTCTCACTTTAAATTTGTACTTGTTTTCCTTTAGACTTGACTGTTTACCCAAGGCAAGCATCTCATAGTAAGGTGTATGTTTCATAAGGAGTAAATTGAGCTGCTATGAACCAAAACCAAGGGAAGAACCTTAATTTTTTTCCTTTACCCTCTGTATCAAAAGACCACTGTGTGTCATATGATATTTGTCCCCTGGCTTTTAATTGCACCACCAATAATCAGTCTGGTCTGGGCACTCGTGTTCCCTCTACTCTGCACTATTGCAGTAACTTCCTAATGCACAGCCTTAATTCGTTTCCTCTCCACTTTTAGTTCATCTTAATGTGTTGTCACTAGGTCTTTCCTCCAAAAACGTAGAACAGATCTTGTCCCTTCATGCTCAGAGAGCTTGCTTATCTACATTATTTAAATGGAATTTATTCCAAATCCCTTAGTTAACAGTAAAAGCTCATTATAGTTCATTCTTAGCTTTCTGGTTGTCTTCAAAATTTTATACACACACACACACACACACACACACACACACACACACACAGCGTGTTCTTCCATCTCTCATATTTGGCACTTGCTCAAGTAACACTACTTTTCTATCTGAGGAAAGTCCGTGTTCTCTTCCTATCTTTCTCCAAAACTTTCTATATTCAAAATTCAGAATTAAACTCACCCACATACCACATGCCAAAGTATTTACTATGTCTATGACACCATCAGAGTGCTTTAAGATTATGAGCTGCTGAAAGACAAAGCTCTATGTTAGTTTTTAGATTTCTTGCACTTAGCATAGAATTCAATGTATACTAAAGAATGTTTATGGAAACAATTTTAATTGGATTCAATTGACCACACTCCATGTGATGTTCTCGCTTTCTTTTAGGAGCATGGAATACCTATCAACATGGGCTACGCAGTGGCACCACATCACTCAGGGGTCTACCCAGTTCATATTCAGTTGTATGAAGCTTGGAAGAAGGTCTGGGGTATTCAGGTCACCAGCACTGAAGAATATCCACATTTGAAACCTGCACGGTACCGAAAGGGCTTCATTCACAATAACATCATGGTGAGCATAAACTGCTTTTTGTGATGAAAGCTCTTAATACCTATATATGGAATATACAAGATCTAACTTCAGAGCTCTCTAACACGAGTATCCTAAGTTCCTAACATACCATGGTGGTAACTGGTCACAGGTTAACACATTGTTTGGCTAGTGGTTTGCTTCGTAAACTGTGGGTGGTTTTGCCAAATCCAAGATAACCTCAAAATCCTGAAAATGAATTTCAAACAAATCATCCATGTACTTTCTCAATTGAAGTTTTGTCTGGGGACCTTATACTTTTGGGAGTTGCTCCTTGTCTTTTTGTTTGGGTAGTCATATTGAGAATTTTCCAGGCAAAGTGTCAGTCCATAGATTAAGAGAATAGCTCCCAAATCACTACACTAGCAACAGACAGAGTCAAACAAATGGGATCTGAAAACTAAATTTATCTACTCAGTTTATTTTGGTTTTCAGATACTTAAGAGTATTTTAGGATATTATTTTCATATTCATGTTTCTTTTCCTTGCATTCTCTAAAAATGGAGGTGGACATATATTTTTTCAGATATATTGATTAAAAAATAATCTGATGCAACAATGGTATATCAGTTGTTATAAATGAGAATAGAATCAAATGAATTTCACCTAGGAATTTATAGGTATTCATTGGAATGAAGAAAAAATGGTATTCTTCACTTTGAAATAAAATAGTCATCTTAAAATGTCCATCTTTAATTCCAGGGCCTTAGGTTATGTTCTCATTATCATTTGCCTAGATCATAGCAAGGGTCTACAAACTCTTCTCCCTATTTTAAATATTTACATCTTCCCACTCATTGTTCAGATTGCTATTAGAATTGTCTATCTATCTATCATCTATCTATCTACCTAATCACTATCTAAAACCAAAGAAAACACAGTAATACATGTGCTGAACCACAGCCAGTACTAGAAGACCTTAAAAAGCCTCAGACTTAAATGAAGCTATTAATTATGCAAATAGTAGTATTGACATTCATAAAAATCCAGGAGGTATAGAAAGAATTGTTCTTGTATAATTTTAAATTAGAGTGAAAATACCACTTTTCCCTTTATTGAGTTACATGAATTTGATTATTATAAAATAAAAACATTCATTTCAACCAATATTACATGCATTCATTTAGTTTGAACTTAATACAAACTACTATAGAAATTAAGCAAAGAATAAATACAATTATAGTTACTCTGTTCAATTGGATACATTTTTCCATTAGATTATAAGCAGCTTTTTTATTCAAAATCAACTTCTGGAATAAAATTACTTATTTGCTTTCTCTGTTGAACATTCAAATTTATAACAGAATTAACCACAGAATGTACCAGAAGTAGTCATTAGATGGTCTGACTACTACTGTGACTAAAATTTAAAATCTGAGTGTAGTGAAAACAAAATTTATAAAAGTGGTAGAAGTCATGAAAACGGACTGTTTTGAGTCTTAGAAACTGAGTACTATGTAAGATTGTGATTCAGAAGCAAGGAGAGTAATGGCCTAATACCATGAAAAATGTAACTTTGGGCTTCTCTATATTTGAATTAAATTAATCTTAAGAAGGCTTTTATTTTTTGCCAGTCCTTTAACATAACTGAGATGGTGGGTGAAATTTTTAGCATTTCATGACAATGCTTTAGCCTATGTGTCTTATAGCTTTAATTTGGCAACTCCTTAATATTTACATCATTACACCAATACCAGATCTTGATTTCAGTAAGATTTGGCTTTAGCGCCCAAGGAAACTACAATAGGAAATGATAATTTACAGACTCTGAAGACACGAGTCATTTAATTAAGTATTGTGTGTGCTGCTTTCCCCCTTCTTCCTCAGGTCCTCCCTCGACAGACCTGCGGGTTGTTCACACACACTATTTTCTACAAAGAATATCCGGGAGGACCCCAAGAATTGGATAAAAGTATCAAAGGAGGTGAACTTTTCCTCACAATCCTTCTAAACCCGGTATGTAATTCTATTTACACTTTTTTTATAACATGAGAATTTTCAAATACTTGTTTCTTTTGGTTTCCATTGCCAATCCTTTCACAAGAATAGTTTGTAAATACTAGCCCTACTAAGAGGAAATTAGATTACATCTCCAAGTTACTCAAGTTTGATTTTTAATTATTATGATCTTCAATCAAGAAAAACACAGATTTGTTGAGAGGCATATGTTGAATTTAGCAACTAAATGTAATATAACATCTCAGTGCTGACTTCTATTCTTGAATTGTAGTAAAGACATAATATGCAGTTCTCTAGCCCAGAATTATCATTCACAATGTTATCAGTGAATGCATATTTTGTCCATAAGCTGTTTGCTTCTGACTCAAGATCTCAGTAGGCACACACAAGTCAGTCTCTAAAAATGATCACAATGTAAAATCGCATTGACAATATGTTACTATGTATTATCTTTGTATACCAGGGTCATCTAAGGCCTATTTTAAAAATCTCCACTAATTTTATTTGGAGATCATCAAAATGGAGAATTTGACCTTTTTTTCTCTAATTGTGTCCTTTTATCTTTCAAAGTTTCACAATTTTATTTCCTTTTTTTTAAAAAAAAATTATTTACTTTTTAAATTTCTTTTCAGTGTTCCAGAATTCATTGTTTATGCACCACACCCAGTGCTCCATGCAAATCATGCCCTCCACAATACCCACTTCAGGCTCACCCAACCTCCCATCTCCCGCCCCTTCAAAGCCCTCAGTTAGTTCCTCAGAGTCCACAGTCTCTCACGGTTCATCTCCTCCTCCAATTTAACCCCAATTCCCTTCACTTCTCCATCTCCCAATGTCCTTATGCTCCACAAATAAGTGAAACCATATGATAATTGACTCTCTCTGCTTGACTTATTTCACTCAGCATAATCTCTTCCAGTCCCATCCACGTTGATAAACAAAAGTTGGGTATTCATCCTTTCTGATGGAGCCATAATACTCCATAGTGTATATGGACCACATCTTCCTTATCCATTCGTCCATTGAAGGGCATCTTGTTTCTTTCCACAGTTTAGCAACTGTGGCCGTTGCTGCTATGAACATTGGGGTACAGATGGCCCTTCTTTTCACTACATCTGTATCTTTGGGGTAAATATCCAGTAGTGCAATTGCAAGGTCATAGGGAAGCTCTATTTTTAATTTTACCTCCTTTTGTGCAAAAGTATATCAAGGTGAATGTCTATCGAGTGTAAAGTATATTAAGATAATGTTGAAATTATTTTGGCTTTCTGATTTTTCTCCCATAAGTGTTCCATTCCTGAGGTCTTACAAAAGCATCTCCTCTTTCACATCTTAGTGCACATAAAAAATATGAAGTAATGGGTCATATGCTATGCCTACCTCATTTAACGTAACAAATTTTCATATTCAGAGAAAAAGATTCATGCACTAGACAAAATGACAGCTCGGTTGTATGTGGTGAAGGTCTGTTTAAAATGAATTATTTAGGGATGCCTGGGTGGCTCAGTTGGTTAAGCAGCTGCCTTCGGCTCAGGTCATGATCCCAGCGTCCTGGGATCGAGTCCCACATCGGGCTCCTTGCTCATCAGGGAGCCTGCTTCTCCCTCTGCCTCTGCCTGCCATTCTATCTGCCTGTGCTTGCTCTCTCTCCCTCTCTCTCTCTGACAAATAAATAAATAAAATCTTTAAAAATAAAATAAAATAAAATAAAATGAATTATTTAGATAATTTTTCTATGGTATTTTTTTAAAGATTTTATTTATTTATTTGACAGAGAGATCACAAGTAGACAGAGAGGCAGGCAGGCGGGGGGGGGGGGGGGGGAAGCAGGCTCCCCGCTGAGCAGAGAGCCTGATGCGGGGCTCGATCCCAGGACCCTGAGATCATGACCTGAGCCGAAGGCAGAGGCTTAACCCACTGAGCCACCCAGGTGCCCCTTTCTATGGTATTTTAAATTTCTGAAGAAATTAAATAAAACTTACTTTATGTAAAAAATGAAAACTTGTAAATTGGATTAAAGGGGTAGGGAAATGGGGGTTAAAATGCTTTAAGCATGAATAAATACGAATAATCAAAAAACTTTTCCCTCAAATGACATAGTTACTGAAAACAAAACAAAATTTAAACAAGATCTGTTGTGTTGGGGTGGCACTATCCTGGTGCACAGCTTGCAGGCTCTATGATCTTTTGTAAGAAACCATTTCTCAGAGCTTGCTTGCTCTTCGGTAAAACCAGCTAGTTGAGCTAGATAATCTTCAATGTGCCTCAAAGATATCCCTTATGGACATAAATCTGAGATATTCCAATGTTTTGTGTATAATTCAAACTCAATGACACTTAAGAGATATCCGAATTTTCTGTAAGTATTTTTTTGGAAACTGAGGTGTGCATGTGTATGTTAATGAAAGCAAATGTAGAAAACCTTTCTGTTTATCTCTTTCCTCACTAGTTGAGAATTTGAACTCCATAAAGGCAAGGGTCATTTTTTCATACCTTTTTCATTCCAGGGCTACACTCTTTTTTTTTTTTTTAATTTACTTAATTTTTTTTTAAGATTTTATTTATTTATTTGACAGAGATCACAAGTAGGCAGAGAGGCAGGCAGAGAGAGAGAGGAGAAAGCAGGCTCCCTGCTGAGCACAGAGCCCAACGTAGGGCTCGATCCCAGGACCCTGGGATCATGACCTGAGCCGAAGGCAGAGGCTTTAACCCACTGAGCCACCCAGGCGCCCCCCAGGGCTACACTCTTGACTCCAAACCTTCTCTAACCATTTCCTAAAGGGAAGTGGATAAGCATCAGAGCACTGATGATTACCTCCCCTAAAATTCTTGCCCCCAGATCTGATTGCTATTGCTATAAATTATATGAATGCCTGTCTACTTGTCATTAAAGAGATGAATTTAAAACTTCTTTTTTATTTTGAATTCAGTACCAAACCCCTCATAAAGGATCATTCCTTACAGAGACTTACAGTTGGTTCTTTAAATAAAATAGAAGACTATTTGGCATCTAGTATTTCTAACAAACTGGTGAACTCAGAAAACAATGCTAACTACTGCAAACCTTGCTTAAAAATATTATCACTGTCACACAGATAGATTTTAATTACAGGCAGGATGGAATAGTGGAAGAGGGAAGTTTCAGAAGTTTTCTTGTATCTGTTCACAGCTGTGCTTGCTTTATCATTGTGAATTGATGGTGAACTCAAAATATGACACATCAGAAAGGAGAGGTCCTGGATAGACACAGCAGAAAGAACAATACTAGAGATGGTCAATAGTATGGATAATATTGGACATGATAAAGTAGGGTACTATGAAGACTGTATCTTACAAAAAGTGACCCACAAATATGTGAAATTAAAGAAAAATGCTGCTTAAAACATGGACAGTGAACACCCATAAGCAATCTAGGGAGATATTACTTGTTGGCTTTCTAGGGAGACAGGTACCGGCAGCATCTGGTGGTACTTGCCAAAATAGGGATTAATCCCAGACCTGTGTAGGGAGAGGTTACAAGATGTTTTAGTCAGGGCTCTCCAGAGAAACAGAACCAGGGGAGTGAGGGGTGGGAGGGAGATAGAGAGATTTATTACAAAGAAATTTCTCATGTAATTATGTAGGTTGACAGGTCTCAAGATCTGCAATTGGCAACCTAAAGGCCCAGAAGAACTGATGGTCTAGTTCTAGTTCAGGTCCTAAGGACTTACCTGAGGTCTGAGAATCAGAAGGGCTGATGGTGGGGCACCTGGGTGGCTCAGTGGGTTAAGCCTCTGCCTTCGGCTCAGGTCATGATCCCAGGGTCCTGGGATCAAGCCCCACATTGGGCTCTCTGCTCCACGGGGAGCCTGCTTCCTTTCCTCTCTCTCTGCCTGCCTCTCTGCCTACTTGTGATCTCTCTGTCTGTCAAATAAATAAATAAATAATCTTTAAAAAAAGGAAGAAGAAGAAGAAGAAGAAGAAGAAGAGCTGATGGTGTAGTTCCAGGCTAAAGGTTGGCAATATCAAAACCAAGGAAGAGCCAATGTTTTAATACAAACCTGAGGGTGAGAAGACTAAACAATGTTCTAGCTCAAAGATGGTCAATCAGGAGTTCCTGTAACTCACAGCATGGTGAGACTTTTTGTTCTGTTCAGGCCTTCAACTGATTGGCTGAGGTCCATCTGCATTAGAGAGAGCAATCTGCTTCACTCAGTTGACCAATTCAATTCTTAATCTCATCCAAAACACCCTCACAGACACGCCCAAAATATATTTGAGCAAATAATCTGATCACTCTGTGGTCCAGTCAAGCTGACACATAAATTAACCACCACACTGGAAGAGAGACTTAATGTGAATGAAATAAAATGGGCCACAGTGAAAGAGGGGAGGGAGGGGTAAATGAAGAAGCTTGGAATGTAAGCTTAGAAGTTTTACGTGCTTGTGTCCTATTATGAACAGAGAGGCTCCTTAAGTGATGGGCTATGATCAATACACTGATATGGAGAAAAGAAATAATCAGCATGCTTAATTACAGTTTCAGGTTAGATGGTTCCAGCAAGTCTGGCTAGGACAGGAATGGAGTGAGGAAAGACAAAAACAAAAAGAGGAAATACATGCTGACACCCAAACCTCCCGTTTGATCTATTCTTTTCCTCTAGCCTGAATTCTTTGTCAGAGTTAAAAGTATCTTTTTACTTTCTCACCAAAATCATGCTGAAGAAAAAATCTGAAAGTTCATTGATGTGAAAGTATGCTATTGATTTGATTAATATGCTAATTTGTGTTCTAACAGAGACAGTTCCCCAAGGAGAGGTCTATGATTGCATTATTTTAGATAAAGTCCCTTGTGAAAGTAAGCATTTGTTAGGAAGCATTCAACCTCCATGAAATCACCTGGAGATGACCACTTCCTCTACTTACTGGTCCAACTGACTTGTAATGTGGAAAATTTATTTTTGTGAGGACTTATAAGTAGGATAAGTGATCACTAGTGTTAGCATAAACTCTAAAGATTAAAGGCCAATCTAGCTTTAATTTGTTTTTTCATTGATGCTCTACTTTCGCATCATAGAAATACCATAGTAATCATATATATGACATCTTTTTGTATGGTAATTTTCTCAATGGATTTGTTAAATGGTGTATAGGTTTCTGTTTGTAGCATTGGGTTTTTTGTATGTTGATGAATGGATGAATAAGGATATAGACAGCATGACACAAAGCTAGCAATAATAGTAAATACTCCAGATAATATTACTATCCATTTTTTCATAGCATATTTAGAATGATAGACCAAATCTAGCAAGGTGAAATTTAATAGGAAATAATGCAAACTCCCAAAATTATTTTCAAAGAAAATAGTGATATAATTCCAGCATTATATAAGGATAAATATTATATAAGAGTAGATTAAATCTGCCAGAAACTTGTGGGTGGCATCATGACATATTAAGTACTTTGTCATTGAATTTGCCCAAACAGAAATGTTGTAGGAATAAGAAATCTAATACTTTAATATTTCATTTGATGCTAAAAATCTGTGACTCTATTTTTATTCAACTAGACATGGGGTATATCTCTTTCATTGTAAACATTAAAAAATATGAAGTAGGTTTAATGTTAAATATTACAAAATAGCATTATAAATTGGTTATACTCTCTGATTGTAAGGTCGGGGGAAAAGAAAAAGAGAGCTTAACATGTATACAAATAAAAGAATTAGACAAAACAGAAAGTAATTCAGTATTGGATGTATTAAGGAATATATATTGAGAAGAAAAAAAATTCCCATCACCAGTATACTGAAAGAAATATTACTGCTAGATTTTGCAGAACTATTTTGAATAGATTGGTGGTGTCTGGATTCATTTGTATGTAAACATCCTATGAGGCTAATAAAAGCTGGAAAAAGTATATGAGGGAATGTCCTGGAATCTCCCTCTCTAGAGTACTTTAAAACAGAATCAACAACTATAAAGTTCTTTCTTATTGCCTTGGGAGTTCATCTGCCTAAAGGAAGGGAACTAGATTAAATAACCTTGAAAAGTTCCACATATAGTTGTCGGGTTTTTTTTTTTTTTTTCTTTTCTGGTTTATAACTTCCACAACACTGCTCTGCAGTTAAAAAGGCACAAACGTTTCTGCAGAAATAGACCATAAGTACACAGA
Source organism: Enhydra lutris kenyoni (assembly GCF_002288905.1). Lineage (NCBI taxonomy): Eukaryota > Metazoa > Chordata > Mammalia > Carnivora > Mustelidae > Enhydra > Enhydra lutris. Next base: position 16,395,907 of record NW_019154087.1, read on the forward strand.
ACAAACTGGTGTTGCCAGTGGGTAGAGAGTGTAGGGAATGGACAAAGTGGGTGAGGAGGAATGAGAGGCACAGGCTTCCAGTTATGGAGTTAATTAGTCATGAGGATGAAAGGCACAGAATAGGGAATATATTCAGTGGTGTTACAGTAACACTGTATAATGACAGGTAGTATCTGTATTTGTGATGAGCATAGCATAACGTATAGGCTTCTCTAATCACTGTGTATATACCTGAAACTAACGTAACATTGTGTGTTAACTATAATTTTTTTTTAAATGATATCATATCACAAAAGAGGTGGGGTGGTGAGCATGAACCACACCAAGACCAGGGCAGTTTCATTGTCTAGCTTTCGACTTAGGGATTCACATTATTTTGCATTGTCCCCTCTAGAATAGACCTGTATTATTTCTGCACTCAAAAGTCTCTGATATTTTTTCCTTATGTATTTTCAAGAGTTTTTCTTTTCTTTTCTTCTCTCTCTCTCTCTTTTTTTTTTTTTTTTTTTTTTTTTTTTTTGGTAACTCTAGCAGACATCCTGCTTCTATGCACAATTTAAAATATATCATTATTTTCTGGGATACCTGGCTAACTCAGTTGGAAAAAGCATAGGACTCTTGGTCTTGGAGTCATGAATTTGAGTCCCATGTTGTGTGTAGAGATTACTAAAATAAATAAACTTCTAAAAAAATAAATTAAATTATTACATGTGTCATTATTTTCTAATCTACCATAAGAAAGAAAATACAAATTGGAATATATTTTTACATCTTGATTCCCATACGTTACTCTTGTGTGTTAGATCTTTTGATTCAGCAAACTGCAAAGAATAGGGTTTCTTGATTTCCTTCCATACCAACTTGTTTTGCCCAAATGAATCTAACAATAGAATATTAAATGATATGAGGGCCATTTGAATGGCATTTCAAAAGAATAGCGAGGCATCTGTCCACTTAACGTTCAGATAACTTCCTCCTATTTTTCTTGGATTCTATCATGACCTCATCCCATACTGATATTTTCCTGCACTGCTCCACGCTTGTCAAATACTAACATGTATTTCCCTGGTGCTGAATCCTTCCTGTATTTTCAATATAATCTTTGTTCAGACAGGAAGAAATATAATTTAATCATGTATGAGGTGAAACTGCTTATACCAGGTAACCCACCATCATTCAAGTCGAGACACTACCCTATAAAATATGCAGCAACTGACAATACTAAAGGAAGGCTGGAGTCTTATCAGATGGTGTCACCAGTCACTTCAAAAGCTTGAAATGACTGTGTTCTACTGGATTTAATTTTTTTTAACTCATTTTAATTTTGTGCTACACAAAGAACAATATGAAAATAGAATTTTCCAAGTTTCTTAGCAGATACACTTAAAAAATGTTCAGATTCTAGGATGTTTTAAAATGGGAGAACTGGAGCCAGGAAATCTGTTTTCCAAAGTTCAAAGCAGTGTCTAGACTCACTAACCCCTGCCTGTATTTTGGCCAATTGCAAATTCGAGTGAAGAAAAAAATATGTGCCCGAAAGAGCGGTGTACTTGAAATTGACAGTACAGTATAATGGAACTGCAATGATATACTTCTCCATGTGCTGTCTGCTGAACTTTCATACACCGAGGCTGCTTAATGAGCTTTCCTTCTTCATGTATATCAATCTCCAAGTTTGTGGAATCTAATAGCAGATGCAGTACATTTTGGATTAGTGCTGGCTCTTAAGACAAAGTACAGAAAAGACAGCTGTAAGGCACAGGAAAACATCAACATGAATAGCCTGAACCAAATTTTAAGTTATTTTAGTGCTGAAATAATACAGAATCAGACATGTAAGATAATTCTCAGGAACATATTCTATGTGTGGCACAATAGAATATGCAAGAAATATCCCAAGTCCATTTTAGAGCAGATTATAAAGAATTACTGATTACTGATATCAAGACATCCAAGTATTCTTTGATGATTTGATTTTGATTTCCTATAAATGCCATGCTTTATAGAAAACTTTAAGAATCAAATAAGTTTTCATGTAGAACAAAGCCATTACGTATTCTGCCAAAATATACTTCTCTACAAAACAATATGTTAATAATTCTAACTCAGGGTCATGGGAGATTTTTACATGTGTTCCAGCACTGTTTATTTGAAATAAATAAATAAATAAACTGACTGTTAACTGCTCTACTATAGTGAAATCTGCTTCTTATCTGGGCAGGGATTTTGAAGCAATTAGTGTTCCTGGAAGCTGTGAGGCATACAGCCTGGAAGAAAGGCCACCAACTGTGAGAAGAATGGACCCCTGTAGTGTATATAGATTGTGGAAAATTCTATTTCCACTCGCTGAAAGACCTACAGTCACCTCTCTTTTTCCTTTATCTGTTTTTTTTTCCCCCTTAAAGATTTGCGGGACTAACCTTTACAAAAGGACATAAATCACCACTTCTGAAGTGATTCACACTCACAGCAGGGACTTTGTAAAATCTGGAGTCACCTAAGATCCGTGGCCTCACTATGTATGATATTATTCTTCCTATTCACACCAAAAATCAGGATCAGAGTTAGTACAAGGATCTAGAGAATGTGAAGAAATTTTGCTCTTTTCTGATTTGGGGGTTAGTGCAGTTTTTGCTTCATTTTCCAGAGTAGGATTTACACGGAAATTCAAACAGAATATTTTTGTCTCCTAAACCTGAACTCTCTCTTCATCAAATAAGAGGAAGATTGCTATTATTGTATAGACATGCTTCTTTCCAACGCAATGGTTGCTACAGATCCTGATGGAATATAATTTACATTCATGTATATATTTCCAGACCACAAACAAATCCATAAAATTGCATTGGTTTTTTCAATTTCGTTTCCCTAGAAAAATAAATGAAAACAGCAATATTTTACTGTGGAAGTCTATTTCATCTAGCATAACTGGATAATTTAGTTTTCCCAAAGCATGTTATGAAAGATGGTGGAATAGCTCTTTAGCATAAATAAATTTTCAACAGCAAAAAATACAACCTCCTATTTGTGTGGATGTTAGTCAATAGATAAACCTTATTTCCCCTTTATTTTAAAGCTTGATATATGGAAGTATTAAGTGTATAGTGGTCTAGACATTCAGGGATAGTTTGGAAGCAAAATCAGTGAATTCGTAGCAATAAGAAAAAAAAAACACCTCCTTGTATCACTGTTTATATGGCTTAGTGGGTTGGTAGGACAGTAGGAAAGTAAGTGGGTTTTGTAGGACTTCACAAAACTAAAATTGAAAATGTGTGCCTTTTCAGTTTGAGTTTTTGCCTCATTCTTGATTTTACCATTTCTTCCACAAATTATTTAACACCTAAGTATTTCAATATATCTTGTTCCTTTTTCTTCATATTTATTTTTTCTAATTTTGAAGTACAGTAAAGTAGAAAGACCATTTGTATCACTTTATTTCACTTTGTTTATTCCTACTTCATTTCCCTGGCTGTTCTGAGGAGTCAGATAATGTGAAAATAAAAATATGAGCTCTTTCCTAAAACTTGTTCGTATTTTCATATTTTTTTTTACTTCTGGAGACCAAATTATTTAGCTTCAATTTTCCATTAGTGGTTACATACTGATATGAGTATTTATGTAAAGACTTAACTACTTGGTATCCATTGATACCAATCAAAAAGAGTAAGTCTTATAATTGCTATCCCTAGTTTTATCAGCAGATGGCTAAAAAGGTTCTATCATTAAAGTTAGCCTGAGTTGATATTTATTTGTTAAATGTTTATTTGAAGTTGACCTAATCTTAAATGTAAGAATAATTGATAAATATAATTGGAAATCGGGTGCTTAATTTATAATGAATTATTACAGTGTCCTGTGTTGTTTAGAGGCCAAACCCCCAGTTTATTTGTATCTCAATCATTTCATTTCTTCTTTTATTTGATTTTCTAAGGAGATCATCCTGATGACACTATCAAATAGTTCTAATGTGTGGATATTCATAGATGTGCATAACTCAGTCAAGGAATGCATGGGAATACTGTCCAGAGGAGTTGATATTTGAGTGAGTTGAGCATTGGTAGAGATTCATCAGACAAATGAGGTGGCATGGTGGTGCTGTGGAGTGGGAGAATGCAGTAGGAGGCTTTCCAGTCAGAGAGAAAAGATTAGTTGGGGAGGGTAAAATAGCCATTGCAAATTTGGGAACTGTAAATGTTTGGGTTTTGTAGGAGTACAAGATGAAGATAAAGTTCTCAGAGTAAGATCATAGAAGTTTTGTATGACATGTCAAGTTTAAGTATTATTATTCTGTTGTAGGAAGGGAAGGAATTGGAGCAAGGGAGTGACAGAATCGAATATTAACCATTATTTGTAATTTTAGCTGACATTTCAGGATCTGTCCTATATAGAGGATATTTGTATACTCCTCCTTATGCTGACAGTACTTCTTGCCTCCACCCCACCATCCCTCAGATTTCATCTCTACTGTTTCTTCCTCACCTGAGGTTCAGGTGAGGTTTAGGACATGACTCAGCTGCTACATATCCACACGGAGCCACATACACAATACTGCTTGCAGTGGCATCTTTATGTTTCACGAGTACTCTCTTCTTCACCTGTGCTATATGCACCCCCAGGCAGGAAGTGTTAGTTTAAGAGGTATTTGTTGAATAAACCCATAAATGAATGAACATTATAGCATCACAGCTGCATCTGTCTACCATGTGCTATTTCACACAAGCTGTTAGGGCGGTGTCGGAAGAAAAGGGAAAGGATGGGAGAACAAGGGAGTAGAAAGGAAAGTAGAGGGAGGGAAGAGGTGACAAGGAAAGGAGACGGGACTATGGAAAGGAAAGGGAGAAAGGGAAGGGAAGGGAAAGCTATTCCTTTCTCTTTCATCAAATCAGATGGATTGCAGGAATGTAACTTATCTAGTAACCGAAATTCAGTAAATCTTGTTTTATTTTATTACTTCTATTAATTATAAGAAAAAGTCATACAATATTCCTAATGTTTCAGAACTTCTCTGTCTGTAAAATGGGGACAATAATGTTAGTCCCCTTACTGTTTTATACAAATAGTGTGAAATGTAATCAAAAGTAAGTGCTTTGATTTTTCAGAGAAAACATAAATAATTTGGTTAGAATTCTTATTTGAGAAAGTAAAAGTATATCTCATTTTTATTATCAAATGATATCTGAGGTGCGTTAGCAGCCCGTAAACTCCGGGTTTATTTACAACTTGAATTTTGCTTGTTTCTCCCTGATGGAACACATAAATCTAGGGATAAAGACATTCTCTTTTTACCAAGGCTTTTAGTTCATTATATGTTTTGCTCGTGAAAACATCCTTGGTTGTGATACTTTATTGTGCTATCTGAGCTATTTTTAAATAATAACACTTCTATCATTATTCTTTATTCCATTGAAACGAATTGAGTCATCAAATACAGTGCTTCCTTGGCCAGTCAAGCCTGCTTTTTAATTTGGTTTTGGTGTCTACCAAAGTACCTCAGATGTTTTTGTCAAAGGTTTTTGGTTTTGTGATTAGTGTTGTTGATTGTATTATTATTATTAACAATAGAGAGGTTTTCTGGAAACACTAGGTGCATACTTTTTTAATACTTTCTAGTGAACATTGTCCATGGAAATTTTGCTCAAATGAGAACTATATAGAATTAAAGCAATCTCTGTGTTTAGTACATAAAAATTAATTATGTGAAAATGGAAGACCTTGGGCACCTGGGTGGCTCGGTCATTAAGTGCCTGCCTTCAGCTCAGGTGATGATCCCAGGGTCCTGAGATCCAGCCCCCAATCAAACTCCCTGTTCGGCAGGGAGCCCGCTTTTCCCTTTCCCGCTCCCCTTGCTTGTCAAATAAATAAATAAAATCTTAAAAAAAAAAAAAAAAGAAAGAAGAAGAAGACCTTCCCAATTGGTACATAATTATAGATAATTTAGATGAACTAGTTGAACTCAATAGAAATAAGAAAACTCAACCCCACAGACTAAATAGAAAATTCTAGGCTGGATTTGATTACTTCTCACGAAAGGAAAGGGTACTCTTCGTATCTACAATCATTGATCCTATAGATCTGTCTCCACTGAACTTCACACCTAACAGAACAGTCAGCATTCAATTACCTCTGTGAAAACATTAACTAAAACTCGAGAAGGAGCCAAGAGATTTAGAAGTAAAGAAAAGGTCGTGTTCTTGTAAACGGCAAGTTCACAACTGCCAACATCCTTTAGAACTATGTGAAAATTACTAGATTAAACTATGTAAAAGATTCCAAGCATGAAGTGTTTTCCTGATTTATAATTGTCACTTTTAACACAATTTAAGGTATCCAATAATGGCATTCAAAGTATAAAGTGTAAGTAGTGGAATTTTGCTCCTACTTGAAGCTGTTATTATATCCACTTAAATTCTCTTTCACACACAGGTACACATTCAAATCAAACGTGAATAAAAGATGTGACTTGAAAATTGCCATCCTCCTGAAATTTCTTTTCAGAAGTCCATTCCGTAGTTCACTTAAACAACTTGCTCAAGAAATCAAATCTATATAGGCAGAGCTTTCTACATGGGCTGAGATGTTACGCTCATAAACACAGAGTTTAGGAATTATGAGCTATTTAGAGAAATAAAAAAGAAACTTAAACACATCACATTGCCCTGAATTGGAAGAGCTTTTATCCTGTCTTTTGCCAAAAGCTTTTTTAAAAAGTATATGCTATAGCATATAATGACTCTTGAATCTTTAGTGATTTAGATTTTGAAAAAAGAAACTCATCTATAAGCAAGCACAGCCATAGCGACTCACAGTGCAAGGAACCATTGGCTGAATTATTATGTTTTGGAAATGACTTTCTAGTGAGCAGGTGAACTTCCAGTAACACTGGGACACCTTACTTTTACAAGATGTGCCCATAGTAGGTCCTATTAAATATCTGTTGAATTAATAAGTTCATCAGTAAGTACTGCCAACCCTACTTCCAAAATGCATCCCAATTTGTGCTTTTTTTCTTTTCATCTCCGCAGTGAGCCTATAAGACAGTGGCTCCATTATCTCTCTCCCAGATAACTGCTACCATTCTGCTACCTTGTTGTTAAATGCAAAATAAAGCATGTCACAGCCATTCTTAAAGCCCTCCGGTGACATCTCATTTAATCTTAGAATAAAATTCAAGTTCTGAGCCATGACTTGGCCATCTTCTCTGCACTAATGAAGTTCTGTTCTGACCTTTACTTACTATACTCTAACCACACCATCCTTATTTCTGTACAGTCTAAATATGCCAAGATTGTTTGCCCATCAGGGCTTTTTTGCTTCTGGTACTTTCCTTGGAACAAGTGGCTTCTGGAAATTTGTAAGTCTGATTTTTTCTGTCTTTCATGTCTCAGTCAAACATCACTTCCTTAGAGAGTGGTTGTTTGCCCCTTTACCCAGTAACATCTATCACTTAAATGTCTTATTTTTTCATGGCATCTACTACTCTCTGAAGCTATCCTGTTGACTTACATATTCACCATCTGTCTCTTTCCCCCAATTCTACTTTCCGTCCTTACACAACCAAAGACCTACTCCATAGTAGCTCCACAAGTCCAGTAACGTTTACGTTGAGGTGGAGAAGGTAGGGAGGATACGAGTGGCATAGAGATGGCTAAACCACTTGACTGTTAACCACTGTATTTTCCTGGAAGTTGTTTTTGTGAGTTTTAGAAGTGCTCTTTAGCCAAAGATTTGAAATGTCAATGTGCAATTGAAAACACTTCTGTATTTTGATCAATGTCTGCTTTTTTGTTTTGACACACACAGAAAACTTTGTAATTTTTGTGGGAAACAATATATACTTGAAGTGCTTTATAATGTTTATGCAAATTTGACTTAAAGTAATATTTTATTTTATCTTACCAAACTGGTTACATTAATGTCTGCCTAAAGTTAGAAAAACATAACTAGTAATAATTTCCTATGAAACACAAATCTAGGGGCAGCTGGGTGGCTCAGACAGTTAAATGTCTGCCTTTGGCTCAGGTCATGATTCCAAGGTCCTGAGATGGAGCCTCCCATTATAATAGGCTCCCTGCCCAGTGGGGAGCCTGCTTCTCCCTCTCCCTCTGCCTGCAGCTCCCCCTGCTTGTGTCTCTTACTCTCTCTCTGTCAAATAAATAAAGTCTAAAAAATACAATAAATAATAAAAATAAAATAAAATAAACACAAGTCTAAATCTGAGATATGAGGGCATAATCTGTAAAAATTCCTGTGATATCCAAGCCATCTTCAATACCCACTCAAGTATTGACACCCATTATTTTTAATATGATGAAGCGCTCTTTGTTCTCTTTATAGTAAATAGCTCGTACTTATTCATTGTTTACTATATTTAAAATTCTAAATGATTTACAGGTGTTAACTCGTGTAATCCTTCCAAAAACCGTTTGAAGTGGATGCTATTATTATTTCCATTTTCTAAATGAGGAAACCATCCAGAAGTTAACTAATCTAGTATCGTGCAGCTGGAGATGGCAGAACTGCAAGTTTGACTTAGGAAGTCAGGATCCAAAGTCCTCGCTCTTTTCACAGCACATTTTGCCATCTCTCCTAGTCAGATAACTGTCAAAATAGCAATATAAGTTGGGAAAAATCTGTCTCTTTGAGGGAAAGTGATCTTAGCAGCAATAACTGTAAGCCATGAATATGTTTGTGTAATTGCAGAGGTATATACATTTTTCAGAGTTCTATGCTCACGTCAAAGCTATAGTATCCTCGACTCATTCAATAAGCACCTACTAAATACTATTAGTGTATCAGAGAAATAAGGAAACAAGGGTACAGTCCGCATAGATTGGTGGAAGAAATAAACATAAAACAGAAAATTTGGATAGAATTTGATGAATGCGATCTTAAAAAAGAATGGAGGGGTGCCTGGGTGGCTGTCAGCTAAGCATCCAACACTTCTCAGCTCAGGTCTCCATCTCAGGGTGATGAGTTCAAGCCCCAAGTTGGGCTTCACACTCAGTGTGGAGTAGTGAGTGACTTTTGACAATGTGACTTCTGAGCTGGACAGAGTATGTAGAATTTTGACTGTCATTGAAGGAGAAGGTGTTTCATGATGACAGGAAGCTAATGAGCTAATGAACTTAAGGTGTCTGCGGAAGGAACAAGAGAAACAGGAATAAGAGTAAAAGGAGAGAAAAAAGCTAGAAGAGAACTTGGGGCTTGCTACACTGTACAGGTTTTTTATGGATCATACATAAGGGCACTCGAATGGATGAATGACATGATACTCAGGTGTAGAAACAAAGTGAATATTCTTAGTTCTTAATATTCAAGCTATTCCATCAAAATGGTGACCTTCCTTGAGAAAAGATATTTTTTTCTTTCATCAGACTATGAGTAGTTTGGTCCCTTGTTAGAACCTTTAAAAAGCTGTCCTCATCTCAATACTAAACAAATCTGGCTAGTCCATGGCTTACAAACGGGGTGCTGGTAGAAGCGGCCACGGTTTGTACATGTTATCCTTTCTTCCGGGCTGTCTTTGCAAAATGAACAATCTCAGGACTTCAGAAGATGAGCCTTTTTAAATTACTTTAATACTTTGTAAAAATGGTAACACTGCAGTTTTGAACCCATAGTCTTTGTGGGTTTTTCCTTTTCTGTTTTCCCTCTTTCCTTTTCCCTCTTTCTCTTTGTTTCTTTACTTCTTTCTACCCTCCCTTTGTTCCTCCTTCTTTTCCTTCTCTTCCACCCCTTCTCCTCTCACTTTCTGCATTTGCTTCTTCCTTCCCCTCTCTTGCCCCCTCGACCCTCCTTCTCTTTCTCTTGTTCTCTTTAATGAGCAATTAAGCTCATTCTTTCTAGAATCATTATAATTCTAGGTCACAAAAAAACATGTAATAATATTACATGTTACCGTCCACTGACTTTTAATGCCATCATAATAAAAATAATGGATGTCGGTTAACAACCAATGAAGTAGATTTTAAAACAAACTCATATTTAGGAAAACACAAAGGTTTTATACTACTCTATTTAGTGTCTTTGGTGAAGTCTTTTCTGTATTTAAAAAAAAAAAAAAGAGTCAGCTCTTGAGACTTCAGTCCTAAGAAAAATGACTTTTTATCTTATAATTCAATCATGAAAAGAAGGGTTGTAATTCTTTGCATATTTTGACTGGTAACAAGTAGATGATTATAAAAGAAGAATGAATTTAATATCTAGTATATTTATCTTAACTTCTAATTTGACTTATTAACCTCATTGCATACTACCTGGTGTCAGTGAGAAGAAAAAAGTGAGCCATGAAGAAATAAAAAAACTCTAGGTTCCCTCCTAGAGATGTGACAGCTTTGTGATTTTGTTTTTAGCAGACTGAGCAGAGAGGTCACGGAGGAAAAGCTAATTTGTGATTGCTGAAGAACCCCTGAGAACAGGGTGAGGTTAGTCAGAACGTTTGTCTTTAGGGATCCTCTTAATTCTCTGGAGGACGTAGCTTTCCATATTTATATCTAGCACTTTTGCTAAGCAATATGATATTCAATTTCTCTTCATTTAAAAAAAATTTTTAGCCATCAGGGAGATTGAAATAAAAAGCACATTGAGATACCACCTTACACCAGTTAGAATGATCAGATTTGACAAGAATGGAGAATGTGGAGAATGGGGCACCCTCTTTCACTGTTGGTGGGAATGCATGTTGGTGCAGCCACTTTGGAAAACAGTGTGGAGATTCCTTAAGAAATTAAAAATAGAACTTCCCTCTGACCCTGCAATTGCACTACTGGGTATTTACTGCAAAGATACAGATGTAGTGAAAGAAGGTCCATCTGTTCCCCAATGCTCGTAGCAGCAATGGCCACAATTGCAAAACTGTGGAAAGGGCCAAGATACCCTTCAACAGACGAATGGATAAAGAAGATATGGTCCATATATACAATGGAGTATTATGCCTCCATCAGAAAGAATGAATACGCAACTTCTCTATCAACATGGATGGGGCTGGAGGAGATTATGCTGAGTGAAGTAAGTCAAGAAGAGAGAGTCAATTATCATATGGTTTCACTTACTTCTGGAGCATAAGGAATAACATGGAGGACATTAGGAAAAGGAAAGGAAAAGTGAATTGGGGGAAATCAGAGGGGAAGAGGAACCATGAGAGACTGTGGACTCTGAGAAACAAACTGAGGGTTTTGGAGAAGAGGGGAGTCGGGGGTTGGGTGAGCCTACTGGTGGGTATTAAGGAGGGCACGTATTGCATGGAGCACTGAGTGTGGTGCATAAACAATGAATCTTGGAACACTGAAAAAATAAAATTAAATTAAAAAAATAAATAAGTAAGTAAATAAATAAATAAAGTTTTTAGGATAGGGCCAGTTTAACATTTTAAGTGAAAATAAAAATCAGATCAATGTCTGTAGCAAAAGAGGAATTATAAGAGCAGATATAAAAAAAAAGTCCCTATTTCCACATGCCACTGTCTTGTATCCAAGTAACCTCTTTTCTGTTCTCTGTCTGGCAATGCCAGGAGTGAAAAAGAAGTTAATGAAACATTAAAGGGAAACAAGCAGTTGCTCTTGCTTTTCAAAAGATAGTGATTAAAAGCATGGACTGGAAAGTCAAGTACTCCCCACCTCAATTTCCTGCTGCCTCAGCTTTAACATAAGCAAATTGCAAAACCTGAATTTAGTTAGTGCCATGACTGTTGAAGTTTCAAGGAAATATAGAAAAAAAAATTACTAATTCTGAAAGGACAATTATTACCTCATTAAAAAGTAAAGTGTTCCCCATAGTTTATACACAGTCACCAACTTATATTTGAAGTACTTCAAGGCTATTAAAATATGTTTTTTATTTCTCTTTTATGGATGGTGAAAATAAATTCCCTCTAAGACAGTGGTATCTAACATTTGTAGATATATACCATATCAATAAAAATGATTTTGAACAGGTATCCACAAAATACTCATAAATATTTATTTATATATAAATTAAATTCATTCCACTATGCCAACACATTACTATACCTCATACATTACATTGAGAGGCAAAATAAATAAAAATAAAATTTTAACGTTTTTTGGTGGATATGAGTTCATTAACCCTGCTGGCATTCTTGCATTCTGGAGATCACTGCAGTAGTACATTGAAAAGTTAATTAAGAGACAGAAAAGTATTATAAATATGCAAAATGAAATTTTACATGTATATTTTACATGTATATATATTTTGTATATTCTTCCAACCTCTTTTTAGTATCAGGTTGAAATCATGAAATGTCTTATAGGCCACGGAAAGACATTTTACTCTTCATATTATTGTAAGTGTGTTTTTATATTTTTACAAGGATTTTATTTATATAGGTGTAATGTGAGCCATCGGAAACTTTTGAATAGGGATCTGATACAATTAGATTATGTTTTGAAAGAAATAATCTGGCCACCGAATGGAGAAGAGTCTGAAGTCAGCCAGTGTGGAGCAAAGATACCAATGAAGAGGATATTTTAAGGCAGAAATTAATGCTCAGACTAGGCAGTACCTGTGGAGGTAGTGAGCCATAGTCGACAATAGGATATATTTTAATTGGTGATGGATTTGACGTGGTGTGGAAGAAAGAAAAGTCAGTGATGACCCAAATGGTTTAGCTTGAAGAAGCAGATGGATGAAAGTGTATTTACTAAGATGGGGAATATTGAAAGAGGAGCCAATTTGAGGAAGGGGCTATCAAGAGTACATTTACTGATAAGCTGAGTTTGAGATACAAAATATTAGTCACTTGGCTAAGTGAGTCTGCAGTTCAGGAGATTATAATAGTGAAATATATAATTTGAATGAGCCAACTTATAGCTTGAATAACATGTAAAATTTCTTTTTCATATTTAGGAATATTATCTTAAACACTACTATTTCTTATTAGTAATTGCAAGAAAAATCATCTCATTTTCTTTAGGACAAAGAACAAGCCACTATCCACACACATAAGCCCCCTCCTTTGAGTGACTGTCATAATATTGAAATATGATAATGTTTTAGGGCCTCTTTTTCTCTAATAGAAATGTTCATTTCCTGAAATGGCAATTCTGAGAAATTAAGGACATGGATGATTGAGACGAGCTTTCCATTTTTGCTCACATACTACAGTTTATGCCTCATTGGATACCTTTAATTTTCCCTCTATCTCTTTACCAAGCTTTTGAGTGGGTCTGAAGAGAACGTGATTTGACATATTTAAGGCATCCTGAGACAGAATCTGTACCCGTGATCATATCTCTTCAGTGTCCACGAGGTCTCATAGTACCTTTTTCCAGCTCATCTTTCTTGCTCCCTTGCCATTTTGGATGATAAAGAACCAGCTCATAAATGTTTAACAGACAAGGTAAGCTAATAAATACTTCTCGAAATATCATCCTCTTACAATAGTCAGAATTATCTGCCCTGGAATAATTTCTTATGCTAACCAAGAAGAGCTCTCTATAAAGCCAAAGTGTTTAAGTCAAAATTAAAAATAAAATCTACATTTCAAATGAGATATTAGCAACTCTTCTGGCATTTTAATGATACATCTTGCTACTCATCTCAATAACCTTTTAATTTCATACTAATGCATAAAATTGTCTTTGCTAACAAGTAAGGATTTATTCAAGGAAATTGGGGTATCTTAAATTATAAATTCTTGACTGGCCATTAGTTAATCTAAATTAGAAATTTAGATCTCTAATAAGTCTCAGTAGTTGAGAATTTTTAAGCCTCTAACCCTGATGCCATGTAACGATTTACCACTTTATTGATATGCTTTATTCATAACTGTCATAATGATTAAAGGTAAACATTATTTGTTTTATTATTATGGTTGTTTCCTTTTCGTTGAAGGATATCACTAATTAGGAGGGGGTGATTTTTTGATTAAGTGAATTTTGAAAATAATAAAGATATAAGCATTCTTTAATTATAGGGTTTGGATCAAATTGGCATTTTATTTTGATTAGGATATTGGTCGATGGCATGATATTGAGGTAATACAAAAAGAACTGGTCCATTCCGAGCCTTATATTTTGTAACATATGTTTCATAAAATTTTCTTATTTAAAACTTCCCTATCTTTAAGCCTAATAATATGAGAACTCTTTTCATGTTAGTTAATTAAACAATTTCAAAACATATTACTTAAGCCTATGGTTTACTTTCTTTACTGTAATTGTGAAAGTAGAAAATAATGTTAATTTAAAATTGCTTCAGAATAGTAAAATTACAGACTTATAAGTCTTAGTTTATTGTTCTAAGAAAAAAAGGTTTAAAAAGTTACTGTTTGTGTGTGTGCATGTGTGTATGTATTAACATGTATCTGGAATTTGCTCTATTTTTCTGAGTCTAATTATAGTAAGAAGAAACTTTAACCCTGGATAACAGAAAATTATTATCTAAATACAAATATAATTCATAATTGAAATTGTACCAGTCTCCTGCAGCTGTTACATATTAAAATGTATATCATATTGAGCAAAATGTAAGGGTCGAGCATTTTATATTTAACAAATTCTATGTAATTAAAAAGTAGGTTAGCATCGTTTTTTTACTGTCCCAAAAAAGGAGAAAAGCTCACAAGAATTTAATTCAACTGAGTTGATTTAAAATGTTTGAAAATATGCCTTTTTTTCCCTAATAATAGAGGTAATAAATTCATGCTTACTTAGAACAATGTGAAAAATAAAGGAAACTAAAACAAGACAAAAATCACCTACCTCCTGCCACAATTAACATTTTAAAATACTGGAAAGTGCTTTTTAAATATGTATAACCATGGATTATATAGTTTATATCTTCTCTTTTTAATTTAATAGTACAGCATGAGGATATCCCCCTGACATTAGATTATTTAAAGTTATGCTATGAATGTTATACTATCCACTAAAATATGACTTTGGCATTATTCACCTCATCATTCTCCCGCTGCTGTATCTTTCTTACCTGTATTTCTCCTTTAATTCATCTTCTATACATTTGCTAGAGATATATCTTATGTTAAATAAAAATCTTTTCATACCATTCCTCTCAAAATCATTTAGTGATTCTCCTTCAAGTCCAAACCTCCTGTGTTGATGCACATCTCTTCTCAGTGTGAATCTAGTCAGCACTGGTCTCACACCATCCCAAGGACTACAACATCCAGCCATGTGTGTGTTGATTGCTTCCCAAGAGTTCTTTTCACTCGCACCTGTAAGGTAGGGCCTATGCTCTCCCTATTCCCTTGTTCACTTTCTTTACCTAACTTTCCTCTCTCCACTCAATTTAGGTAGGACATCCTCTCTGAAGACTTCCTAACTCCTTCCACACCAGGTCAAGTTAGTTGTTTCTCTTTAAGCTCCAATACTAGCTTGTGTACATTTCTAACTTAGCACCTATCATCATCCATTTTCACTTGTCTGTTTAGATGGTGAGCAGCTTCTGGGATGTTTGCATATGAAATTATTTTTTGCTTTACCAATAATGCAACTTAGTTCTTGTAAATGAATATGTTAATTAAAATAAATTAAAACTTTTTTTTTAAGTATTTTCCCATGTACTAGGCATTGGTACTCCTGGTCCTTTTTGTGTATTAATATCCTCTTCAAAATAACTCTTTGAGAGAGGTGCTGTTATTTACCTTTTTTTTTTTTTTAAATAGATGAAGAAACTGAGGGATCGCAAGGATAAGTAATTAACCTGCTTAAAGTTAGACATTTAGTACATATCAGGGTTATGAGAACAGCCCTCATAAAAAAGACCTTATACTCTTACTCTGAGCCAGATGTGTCTTCTTAAAGACTACAATGAATCCAAGGACAAGCATAAGATTTGACTTTAGAGCAAAGCAACCAATTAAAATAGCAAAGACACACATTCAATTTCTCCATTTTATTTCCCAGAGTTAAAAAAAAAAAAATGGAGAGTAAGCAAGGGTAAACAATTTTCTAGTTAGAGTTTCATCAGAGAATAATTAGTTCTCCTTTTCCTCGTTCTAATGTACTTTTGGACTAGATTAAGTGGATTTAGTACTTCTTCTCTACAAAATTAATACAGAGTTGCAAAAAAGTAGTCATAAATCACTAAAAGAACAAAAAGTTATTACTTTTATTTATTGAAAGCCAAAATTTTACAAAATATGCAGACTTCAGTCTTGATAAACACACTTAGCTGTGAAAACTAAATGCACCACAGTCCCTTTAAAGAGCTGGAGTCCTAGATACATTCAAATGCGCATCGACTGGAAATTCGTTTCTATTCTAGACAACAGATATAGATCTATATATCTATACATACATATAGATCTATACGTAGATCTATATGTATGTATAGATATATAGATCTATATCTATCTCTGATTAGATATATAGACCTATATCTGGTGTCCACTGGTGCCATCTGGTGTCCACTGGTCCACTGATATATAGATATATAGAGATATATATAGATATATATATATGAAGCAAATGATTTTATTGTGCTTCAATAAATAAGGGGAAAATGTAACATTTAAGTGTTTGCATATCTGTGTCTGTATTGGCATGGGAAATTAACTACAGGACAGAATGGGTTAACCATGTCTATTTGTTAAAGTGTGAAAGTTCAAAGGTCATATTTATAGTGAAAAGTATGTTACTAAAGAATGTTTATCTGTAGAATAATCTCCCCCAAATATCTCCTTTTATAACAAGAATTGCTGCTAGAGGTGATAACATGATAGAAAAATTATAGTACAAATGTAAAAGTCAAAGGGACTTTTATCATCCAACTCCAGATATATGATTAAATCTGTTTCTTCCTAACTCAAGCTTTTCTTCACAATTTTTCTTTCTAAATATGACTGTGTAAGTCTATTTTTCCTTTCAATCCTTCTCCTTCATTTTCCTTCTTAATGCAGTTTCTAAATGAAGCCAAAATACCAGGGTCTACTGAGAATAATACTTTTCAGCTTCATATTTTATAGTTAATTATGTTATGACTCAAAAAAAAATATTGATCGCAAAGTTCATAATTTTTCTTTTTCTAATTCCTGCTATTCGAAAGCTGCCTTTTCACCGTCTCCTCGTTAATGTAAACCGATAGTGGTCCTTATCTGAAAGCATTTCATCAGAATTAGCCTCAAGTGAGTCAGCCGACAGAAGAAATAATAATAAACGAACATGTGTCAATGAGAGGGCTGTTGAGCAAAAAAAAATTCAGTTACCTTCCAGCACAGACCACAGGATAATTTATTAAAGTGTCAGAAGCAAACCTTTAAGGTAAAAAATAGCTGATACAAAATTCTCTGATTACCCAAAATGAATCTTTAATGTAAGTAAATGGAAAAGAACAGAATTGCAACTGTGCTGTTCACCATTCGAAATTAATTGGAAGATGTTTGCCTTCAAAATATGATAC
Source organism: Enhydra lutris kenyoni (assembly GCF_002288905.1). Lineage (NCBI taxonomy): Eukaryota > Metazoa > Chordata > Mammalia > Carnivora > Mustelidae > Enhydra > Enhydra lutris. Next base: position 16,413,286 of record NW_019154087.1, read on the forward strand.
TCTACAACGAACTGACCAAATAGTGAATAAAATTAATTCTAAGTGTCCGGTTATACATAGAATTCCAAAATGGGTGTTAGTTATCATTTCTAAGCACTTTGAATCATAAAAGTTATCTTTAAAAATGCATGAAATCAGCTAGATAAAAGAAAACAAAGAGAAAGTTCAGGGAAATAAGTAACATCTTTTTATATCTCAATTGCACTAGGTCTTTGCCATTTTTTTAGAACATAAATGTCAAAAAAAGCATCCTTAATCTAAGGCAAAGTCAAATAAACCTTTATCTACACTTATAAGGACATTCTGATTAAAAAGTCAGGTTAAGTCTTCTCTGAGAGTAGCTGATAAGTTGATAAGAAATCCCTATTAACACATTATAGAGAGATTCAATTTGTGTGTGCTACACAAAGGCTTTAAGAAGAAGCTAAATATTATCTGTATAATTCTACTCAGGATGAATAGCCTACTTAATAAGCTTTTATTCTCACAAAATAGCAGTGAAGTGGCCCACGGATGCATAATGTAGGAATTTTATAGGGTGGTATATTAATTAGATTAAGGCTATACATGTACCGCAGACTATTTGTTAGAGGAAAAAAGGAAAGAAATAATACCCATCATGCAACTATATTTCAGACAATGCAGATGAGAAAAGAGGCTGACTTCAAACGAAATATTATAACCTGTTTTTCATTTCTTTGCTTATTTGTTTTCCATCTTCTGCTTCGTTTGATAGTGTATATAAAATAGGTTTAAGTCAGATTCCTTCATATTTAAATAATTATGTATGTGTTAGTTATGAGAGGACAAATAGATGAGAAATGTGTGATACGCATTACAGTAAAAAATTATCTCACTTGGGTGGGAAATAGGAGTTACTTCATAGTCAAAAGTACTATTACAAAGATTTAATGCATACAGAAAAGTGTAGCATTTTGTGAATTAGAGGGTTTCTCTCATATGTCTTCCTCTTTTTTCTAAACAATGTATTAATCAAAGGTAAAGATTTTCATATTTAAGTCAACATTGTGAAAGATATGTGACATTAGAACTAACATTTTTTAAAACATTAATATAATAAAAATTATAATGCAAATCCCAAAGGAATCCTAAACTAAACCCTGCAGAATCTTATTTCATTCCATTAGCTTTGCCTTTGGCATCTATAACCTAAGCGAAAATTCCCATAGATGTCAATAATCTAGAGATTTCTAAATATTGGAGAGTTATGGGAAACCAAAGTCCAGATTACAAGTGCTTCAAGTTTAAAGATAATTCATGTGTTGTTTTATAATTTTGTTTCTCCTTTGCTTTTCTTTATTATAAATCAATCTAGACTATAGCTTTCCAGTCTGGCATGTAAAGAGCTTGGAAGGCATCATTCCATCCCCAAAACAAATAAAAAGCTGAACAAAGTCAAAAATTAGTAATTCCTCATAGTTGGGTCAGATAAGTAGGGTCACAGGGCAAACCACTATCCCCCAAACTGGAGATGCAAACAAGTGAACAGAATCACAACTTTCTGGAGCAGAAACCTCCATGGGAACAAGTGGCCAGGTAGGACCCCATGAACTTAATAAGTTGCTGGAGGCTCTGTGGGGACAAGTGGAGAACATGGAGGACATTGGGAGATGGAGAGGAGAAGTGAGTTGGGGGAAACGAGGGAGAGACAAACTGTAAGAGACTGTGGATTCTGAGAAACAAACAGGGTTTTAGAGGGGAGGGGTGGGGGTTGGGTAAGCCTAGTGGTGGGTATTATGGAGGGCATGTATTACATGGAGCACTGGGTGTGGTGCATAAACAATGAATTTTGGAACACGAAAAAGAAATAAAATTAAATTTAAAAAAAAGACAGAAATTTTTTTTAAAAAAAAGAAATGTGTTTGAGAAATTATAGTGGCATACAGTTATACTGGAGTCTAGACCTGGGCTTCTAGGATTAGACCATGAAGGGTCACAAATCATGTAGAATCAGTGTCAACTCTAATCAATAGATAACTAAAAGCAATGAGGATTTCTGAGGGAGAAAGGTGGATATACGCTTTGTGGGGAGTATGTGGTGGCTGTTGGCTGAATGAATTATGGAGGCAAAGATGGAAGTTGAGACCAATCAGGATATTCTTGCAATAAGCTAAGGAGAAATAAAAAAAACTACATTAGAATGATAGAAATGGAAGGGAAAGGACTAGATTACAGCAAGAGAAGTGCCAGAGTAGAATCAAAGTCAAATGTCATAAAGATTCCAAAATGATGGAAATGGTAGAGAGGGTGGTTTTGAGAGAAAAATAAGTAGTTGAGAAGAATGTGAAATGATCTAAAGACATTCATATGAAGAGTTCTTACATCTCAGATTGGAAATGTGACACTAAAATGTTTCAGCTTTTAAAGTATTTTTTTTTTAAGATTTCTGATTCTTTTATGACACTAACTGGCCTTGTATAGTATTAAGAGAGGATATCATATAGAAAGAGGCACCTGGGTGGCTCAGTTGATTGGGCATCTGCCTGCTTGGGTCATGATCCCAGAGTCCTGGGATCAAGCCCCACATGGAGCTCTCTGCTCAGCAGGGGGCCTGCTTTTTCTTCTTCCTTTCCTTGCCACTTCCCTTACTTTAGTTCACTTACTCTCTCTCTCTCTCTCTCAATCTGTCCAATAAATAAATACAATCTTAAAAAAAAAAAAAAAAGAAAGAAAGGGAAGAAGGAAAGATTGTATGCAGAACTCAGAGAACTTTTCAAGTAAAGGGAAGAAGAATGAATATTAGAGAAAAAGGAAATGTGAACTGAGAGTTATCCCTGTGGAAGATAAGCATCTCAAAGACAGACAAAAGTCAACACTGTCAAATAGGATTCAAATGTCAAGGGGGGATGAAGTCCTCTAGATTTGTCAAGTAGAAAGTTATTAGTGGCTTTCAAAAGAGAGAGTTTTTGGCATAGGTCAAAAATCAGAGCCAAATATAAAAGTACAAATGAGTCAGTGCTAAGGATAAAAATGAAGGAATTTGAAAAATTCAGTCAGGGGGAGATAGTAGAAAGTTTGCATAGCAGCTCCAGGGTATAAGTAAATTGAAGGCTATTTTAGAATAAAGAGACTAGAAGATTGTAGGCAAAGTGATAGTGGAGAGTAGGGAGAATAAATTTGCAAGAGTATATCTTAGGAGAGGAGAAGGGAGTGGGTAATTAATAGAAAAAACTCCCTAAAGACAAATGAGCGTACACAGGATTAACTTTGGGTGGTCCAGCCTTGTCTAGTCTATTTGGAAGAAGCAGGGGGAGTGAAAAAGATAGGATTAAGTTCAAGTTGTTTAGAGATATTGGAAAAGAAGTTGCAGGAATCCTTATTTCTTAGCCCCTTCCTTATACTAAGATTGGATAACAACTGTTAACTCCTCTTCCAGGAAAGTTTCTGCATTGTAGTCTACCTCCATATTTTTAGTGAAAATATTTGGTGGTAATGACTTGAGGAAAAGGTGTTCTGGGGCTTCTCCTAGAGACCTCCCATAAATGAGTCCTATTCTGTTACTTCTCAGGTGATTCTATATACAAGGTTTTGTATATTAATGAAGTTTCATCAAAATGCCCCTGATGGGTTACTTATTTAAAGTTGCTCTAACATTTTATTTATCTTCTTATCTGACTTATATTTTTCTCAGTAAACTATATTAGATTTGTAAATATTCTTACCACCAAACTGTAACTTGGAAAATGGTACACATGTAGGATTTACAAAAACAGATGTCAAGAGACTTTAGAAAGAAGAACTTTACATTCTTAACTATTCAAAATTTGTATACTTGCTTTACAATGACTAAAAGAACTATCAGTGGATAAAATAACAAAAGCTTTAGAATGATAAAAAGCCTGGATTTCCAAAGAATAGCTTGAGGAAAATGCCACAATTTCTTAAGGCCTACCTCTGTCATTGTTGTACTTTCATTGTACATTCAAAACCACAGGTTTTGTGTTTACTATGAGCCAAGTATTTTCCTTCTCACAACAACCTCATAATGTAGGTATCATTATCCTCAATTTGCAGATGGAGTCACTGGGGCTCTGCGAGAATAAGTAAATTCCCAAGGCCATTAGGTACAAAATGATGAAATCAGAAGTTACCTGCAGGTACATCTGAAATCAAGTTCTGTGCTTTTTCCCCACCTAAGACTACTTCCCTGGAAGGTGCAGCTGTTCCATTTGGAGAAAACACACAACATTTTTGAAAGAAGTTTATGATTGATGTTTGCTTTGACATTTTCTAAAGGTCTTTGTAAACCTCAGTGAGGTTTATCAATTTTGCTGCACCTCTCTTGAGTTTTGTGCTTTGTTCCAACTATGGCTTAACTTCAAACACTTTATTACCTAATGTGAGCACAAGTTTTATTATCTCTGCCAGAGTGTTCACATTCAGCATAGACTTTACTATCATGTGCTTATTATTTGACTTTATATATTCTTCAAGGTTATCTTCAGTCTACTCACTACTTTGTTTGACTTCTCAATATTTGATAAGCAATAACCAGTTATATAATTTGTATATTCATCACCTGCCTAGAGTGGGACTCAAATCCATTTAAAATGGACTAAAATGAGCAATTTTCAAGCATCTTGGAAAAGCAATCTGAAAGAATATACCCCCGTTTTCCAAAGAAAGCACTACAAATTGAAGTATTCAATTTGGAGGCAAAGTGGGTAGCTGTTCTTTTGCTCAAACTCATGTGCTTTTCAGAGATATAAAAATCCATGAAAGTTCATTTGAAAATGTAGATGTGCATGCTTTATACCATGAAGGAAGTTATTTAAGAAAGTATGATAATATCCAGCATGCCTAAATGTAGGTGTGAAGAATTGACAGCTCAGCAGAGATGTGTGGATGAGGACCTGGAGGTGGAAATGACATTTACAAGAGAAAAGAAAGGAAATAAAGGAAAGCAAAATTGAAATAGAAATAAATTAATGGTTCTGATCATCAAAGTATCAAAAATTTATGATGAGAAAAAATTTTAAAAATCAGCATGCTTATGGGATGTAAGATCCAGTAGCTAGACTGCCATGATCTCTACAGAGGAAATTTTAAAAAAAGATAGACTGTTTATGAAAGCCAGAGTCAAGGGTTACTCATTGAGCTGATCAGGAAAGCAGTAAGAAGGCAAACAAAATTAAATATGTTAAAGGAGGGTATTTGTATCAAATATGAGAAAAAATTCAGAGATTAACAAAAAAGCACTACATTATACACAGAATAGTGGTTAAGAGCCTGTTTTGGGAATCACAAACTATTGTGTTTAAAGCTCAGCCTATATTATTGTATTATGTGATTTCTTTGAGTTTTAGCTTCTCTATCAATTAAATGAGTGCTATAAGGCAGTTGCAAAGACTAAAGTACAGGTGTTTTGTGAGTGCTAGTGATGAGACATTTTTAAACCTCAGCTATCTGAATCAGTGACTAGGCAAATACATGCTTGTTAGTTTGATCCATACTGAATAAGCAGCTTGAGGCCGAACTGATTATACTTCTCAGCTATGTTACTTTTCCCTGGAATTTCCCTCACTTGTAGTAAAGTGTAGTTACTTTCTAAGATGAGTGCTAGCTGCAATGAACAGGGAGAGAGCAAAGGTTTCAATATACAAAACCGAAAATTAGAAGGCTTACTAGGATTGAGACAAAGAATTACATGAGATCTACCTCCTTTTTTACCATGATGGAGGAACTCAAGAAAACTTGAGACTGCCTAGTGACAGCAAGTGGGAAATCCCTGGGTAGATTATCCGTGTCTTTTTGTTTACCTGTAGTCCAAAAGGTAAAAAAGTTAAATTGCATGTGGAAAACAAACTCATTATTTTAATAAATGCATTGAACATGCTCCAGGTGAGCAGATGTATTATCTAGTATTTGAAGGTTTTTAAATGCCAAATTACTTTAAGCTAGATAGTTTGGGATTTCATAGAATAATTATTAAGCAGATCCACGCATGGATGCCTGTTTGTTTTTGTGCCAACAAACCGGCAGTGCTTTGTAAGTTTTAATCACAGAGCCTCTTCTGTGTACCTGCAGCTGAATGTCAACTTATCCTTGTTAACCTATAAGTCAGCACTAAGCCTTATGGATGTACGTCCAGGCATACGTCTCCTTAAACAGTTGTCACTTAAGCACTGAGCTCTTGTTCCAGTTGATAATATTTTTCTGCATGATTCTTAAAACAATTCAGATATGGTTGTTACAATATTTGCTAATTTCTATTCATCCAGCTTTTTATATTATAAATCACATTTAACTTTTGAAGTAAAATAATTTTTACAGTAAACAAAGAGTTTGCTCTTGTTCCTTAGGATATCTGAAGATAAACCCAAATGCTCTTAAAAGTCTTTCTTCATTGGGGCGCCTGGGTGGCTCAGTGGGTTAAAGCCTCTGCCTTCGGCTCAGGTCATGATCTCAGGGTCCTGGGGTTGAGCCCCACATCGGGCTCTCTGCTCCGCGGGGAGCCTGCTTCCCACCCCCCTCTCTCTCTGCCTGCTTCTCTGCCTAGTTGTGATCTCTGTCTGTCAAATAAATAAATAATTTTTTAAAAAAGTCTTTCTTCATAATAATGTAGTTTCTCATACAGAACATGATTCTGAATTCAGATTCTTTGAGAATAAAGCTTTGCCACATTTAGGAATACTTGGTTTTAAATTTGTCTTTTGTCATTGCACAGTCATTTTCTGAGTATAATTCATAATGGATTTATTGCTATGCACCTCCTAAAAAAAATCTACTTGGGCCTGTCTAAAAGATAATTCCACATACTCACAGAAAGGTATTTTTTCTGTTTTTCTCAGTCCTCAACTGAGTTCTTTTGTTTGCAAAGGGTTCATAAACGTAAGCTCTTGACACCCACCTATAAATAATCAAAACTTCAGTTTGTTACTCGCCAACAAGCAGAGTAGGACATAAGGACATGAGTAAAACCCAGTGCTATGTAGCTGCTGGATTTCTTTCTCTCCATCACTCACTCCTTCATCATGTGTTTCTCATTTTCTTACTGAATGAAGAAGCAGATGGTATCTCAGAGAAACTAATTTTCTGATCAAAAGTGATTAGTTCTACCAAAATCTATGAGGTAATGAGCAAAACCATAAACTATAAAGCACAAAAATTTAAGAGGTTTATCATACTTCACAAATTAGACAATATTTGATGGTGTGCAACCTATTCTGTTATATCAAGTTCAAAACCTGATGGCTTGTGTTACAAATATTTATTTCTCTTTACCATGAATTGACAATGTGAAATCGTCACACAAAGGAGACAATAACTTTCAGGAAAGCAGCAAATAGCTCCCAGAAAGTGAGCTCTGTGTTCATCTCAAGAGTTCCTTAATGACTCCAGGCACTTTTCTCTATACTTAGAAGAATGTGATGTACGTTCGGTTCCATGTTCAATTCCAAGAATGAAGAAGGGGGACAGTTACCTGTACAGGCACTTAGTACATAAAACAGTGAGATGGGGCACCTGGGTGGCTCAGTGGATTAAGCTTCTGCCTTTAGCTCAGGTCATGATATCGGGGTCCTGGCATGAGCCCCGCATTGGGCTCTCTGCTCAGCAGGGAGACTGCTTCCCCCCTCTCTCTGCCTGCCACTCTGTCTACTTGTGATCTCTCTCTCTGTCAAGTAAATAAATAAAATCTTTAAAAAAACAAAACAAACAAACAACAACAAAACAGTGAGATAAACCCCAGCCTCACATGCCACCCATTCCTTTGCCCTATGATACCCCCCTCTAAATATCTTTCTCAATGATGATCGACTCAATGGTCTCCTCCATCTGCCCTCAAGTTTCCTAAACTGAATCCCACTGCTTCATTACGTAAGTCCTCTATTCCTGCTAAAATGACATGCTCATTGCATTAGTTTGCTAGGGCCACCATATCAAAATCCCACATACTGTGGGGTTAAACAATAGAAATGTATTTCCTCACAGTTCTGAAGACTAGAAGTTCATGATCCAGGTGTAAAAAGATTTGGTTTTTTCCTGAGGTCTCTCAAGTTTGTACATGGCTGCCATCTCACTGTATCCTCACATGTTCTTTCCTCTGTGCTCATGCATCCTTGGTATCACTTTCCTTTTCTTTAACGATTCCAGTTAAAAATATACTAGGACTCATCCTCAGGGCCTCATTTGAACGTATTTACTTCTTTAAAATTCCTATCTCCAAAAACAGTCACACTCTGAGGTATCGGGGGTGAGGGCTTCAACATATGAATTTTAAGAGGACACAATCAGGTCATAAAATTGACTCTTCTCCAAAGTACCTTTGTGTCTCATTTTCATGCTTTCCTTTCTACCCAGAGCAAAATACCAAGCACCTTCTTCTTAAAGTCGTTAAAATTTACTTATATGCAAAGTCTAATCAAAGTTGCTCTTATTTCATGAACTCTGCCTAGACTACACCCCTGCCAACACACAGAAGCAAATGCTATCTATTGTGTTCATCCAATTGCCTTATAATGTTAGCATTGCTTGTTTTCATAATTTTTATCTTACTTTATTTGCTGACATTTTTCTTGGATTATATTTTTGTTTCCACAAATTAATTGTCAATGATATCTAGTAAGCATAACTCAATAAAACTAGGAAAAATGCTGTAACTGTTCAATATTCTCTTTTTACACCTGATTTTTCCCTATTAAACAGTAAGTTCATGGAAATATAAATATTATATATAATAATAATTTTATTATGAGCATAAAAAGTTTTCAAACTGCATGAATGCCTGCAGAATGAATTAATTGCTTTCCCTTTAATTTAAATATTTTAAGCCATCATATATTGATCAGGCAGTCTTCCACTTCACTCTTTGTGAATTTCTAAATTTTGATATGTATGTTTAAAAAATATTTGTAGAAAGCTCAATAGTTATTTCATTTTATTTGTAATAATCTTATACATTTCCCAGAGAACCACATGGGATCTTATCACTAAAATTTAGAGATTTGTCCAAGATAAAAAAATTTATAAGATTTATCCTTCCTCAGAATCTAGTGGAAGACGTAATTAATTACTGACTTAAAATATAATAAACAATAATATAAAGCCATGTTCAAGACACTATGGACATGCACAAGAGTGAAAAAGAAATTCCATTCACGTGTTAACCTCTGACTTTTCACTGGATAAATATTACTAAGGAAACATTTAACTCATGTCAGATGTGCTGAAATAGAAACACATGATGTCTAGAAGGGTACCAATTAAAGCACAGAGACAATTTTCCAGCACATAAATTACTTTATTTCAGGAGCAGAAGGGTCATGAATATGAAAAGTGTTGATTTGTGAGACAATTTGTCATTATTAAAATTAGTGCTCTGTCAACCCAAAATCTCTTTCAGCAATCCTTTTGTGTTACTGCAGCTGTTTGTTGAGTTACCAGATCCAAATGTTCTAGGAGATCCAACAGTAGTGAATGGACTACACGTTTTAATCTATAATAGCAGACTATCATCTGTAATAGGAGATTGTCAGGATATGACACATGTTAAACACTCAAATCTCAAAGACCTGCTGCAACAGATAACCAAGGATGAAGCTGTTTTGGTACTGTGAAATGGACACTTGACAGGAATGTTTTTGTTCACAATGTTATTCATGTATTTTAAAATATAGCCTGCTAGCATGCAGATCAGATTTGACAGCTTGGGAACTATAGAACATTCTGCTAGTATAACAAAAATACTGAGGCCAGCAAAACCCATAGTTAAATCAGTATACAATTGAGAGTAGCAAAGAAGAAAAACAAAGAAGGGGAAAAGGTGAAATGGAGAGAAAAATTTTAGTTTCTTAGATCTTATATATACATGGCAAAACCATTGTGAAGTCACTATCACACAGTAGGGTTGGTCCCCAAACTAAACCCATTTTAGCCACCTGGTTCACTGTAATTAAAATTTCAATACCTTTGTTTTTAAATATCAGAATATGTACTTTGATATTGTCAATTGTGCTGTTTCAGTAGAGGATTTATTCTAAAATGCTTTGTTTAGTACAAGCTGGAGAACAATTCATATCCTTTATACGAGTTCTTTACTAAAAGGCAAAGAAGGCAAAAAAACAAAAATAAACAAACAAAATAACAAAAAATAACAAAGATACTTCCATATGGGGAACAAACACCTCTATAAGCTAATTCAAATCAATAATACAAGTGATATTGATTTAACATATGTAAAAACAAGTTTTAACATAAACATTACCTCTGTTAAAATATTTAGATAAAATACTTTAAAAGGTACCATATCACTGTGACCCATTAGAAAACCATTACTGGAAAACATATGAATATATACATTTATAAGAACTCTCACCTGAGCTACATTGAACCCTGCTTCCTGTGGGGTAGAGGATTCCGTAAGAATATCTTAAGCAAGAATCCATAACTCTATAGTTACATTCATTTATAAGAACATTATAGATATTTTAAGTTGAAAGTTGTGATTTTTAAATCCAAATCAAAATTCTTTTCTTCTCTCAGTGCTGTTTCCACAGTAGCTTGGAGTTGGTGTGTATGTGCACACATGTGTATGAATGAATGTGCAAATGAATGTATGTCAGTACATGAATATACCTGAATGTGTGTGTGTGTGTGTGTGTGTGTGAGAGAGAGAGAGGGAAAGAAAGTATATGTGTGAGTGTGCAAAATCTGGTGTCTCCTCTTGGCAGTGTATATACTATTTATCCATGATAATCTTTCTTATTCTGAAGCCTGCTTTTCAGAAGTTATTGTAGGTACTCTTTCTTTGCTTTGTGTCAGCATGATACATCTTTCCAGCCTTTTACTTTTAACCTAGTTGAGTCTTTATATGTAAAGTCAGTTTTTGTAGACAACATATAGTTAGGTCTTTTTTAAATCAATTCTGACAATCTCTATATCTTAATTGATGTACACAGACCATTTATAATTAATGGGATTACTGATAGAGTTAGGTTAGTATCTACCATGTTTTAACTGTTTTGTATTTGTTGCATTTGGTCTTTGAAACCTTTTCTTCTTACGTTTTCACTAGTTTTAATTGAGCATTTTAGATGACTCCATTTATCTTCCCTTTTGTATATCAATTATACTTCTTAAAAAAAAATAGTGATGGCTCTGGAGTTTGCAACATACCTTTGTAAGTAACCTAAGACTATTTTTAAATAACACTATTCTGCTTCTTGTGTAGTGTAGGTACCTTGTAACACAGTATTCACAATTCTTTCCTCCCATTCCTTGTGACCTTATATTCTTTTTATTTATTTATAAGGTGTAGTTACTCAAGCATTGTTACTATTAATGCTGCATACAGTTATCTTTTAGATCAATTAAGAATAAGAAAGTAAAATATTTCACTTTGCCTTTATTTATTCCTTCAAACATATTTTCCTCTTTATGTAGATTCTGAACTACAACATTTTTCTTTTTCCTCGAGAACTGCTTTAATCTTTTTTAATTAAAACTTTTTTCCAGCAATTCTGCTGGTAAAAAATTTCCTCAGCTTTTCTTTGTGAAAGTATTTATTTCTCCTTCATTTTTCAGGGATAATTTTGTTGGATATAGAAATATAAATCAGTGGTTTTTAATCTCCCAACATTTTAAATATTTTGATTCATTCTCCTCTTGTTTGCATGGTTTCTAATGAAAAGTCCACTATAATTCTCATCCTTGTATACCTAAGGGGAAGTTGTAGTTTTCCTCTGGATTCATAGGTGTGGTTTATTTGTTTGTCTGTTTCTTTTGCATTTATCCTGCTTGACATTATCATAGCTTCCTGGATCTGTGGTGTTGTATCTGTCATTAATTTAGATATTTCTCAGCTATTATTATGTTAAATTTTCTTCTACTCTATTCTCTTTTCTTATTATTTTATTCTAATTAAGCAGATATTATATTTTTTTATATTTTCCCAGTTATTGGATGTTTTGTTTTGTTTTCATCATTTTTTTTCTCTTTGCACTTCTATATGGGAGATTTCTCCTTACCTCTCTCCAAGCTCCCTGATTCTTTCCTTGGCTTGGTTGAGTCTATTTACAACCACCAATTCACTGGTTAACACCAGTTCATCCAGGATGGTCTCAGCATGGCAGGCATTCAAATGCTACCCCTCTTAGGAGGCCTATATGTGATTAGGAGTCACAGCAGTGATGGTTGGTCCCTATAGCACAGAGAATGGATGTGGGAAATTCAAGTTCTACTCAACCTCTTTCACCAACTCCTTCAAATGTCACTGAAGCCACGCACCTAAGGGATTCTTGCTCTTTGGAATCCCTTGCCTCAGGGGAGTTACTCCTTGTAATTATATGCAAAGTAACTCAAGCAAAAATGTTTTCCCTGTTGTCATTTGGAACAAAAAGAAATTTAGGGGCATCTGGGTGGCTCAGTTGGTTAAGCGATTGCCTTCAGCTCAGGTCATGATCCTGGAGTCCCAGGATTGAGTCCTGCATCGGGTTTCCTGCTTGGCAGGGAGTCTGCTTCTCCCTCTGACCCTCCCCCTTCTTGTCCTCTCTCTCTCTCTCTCTCAAATAAATAAATAAAATCTTAAAAAAAAATAAAAAATAAAGAAAGAAATTTATGAGTCCTACCATGGAAAACTGAGCTAGACCTAGAAAGAAGCTTAAAAATCCTTCTATATAGTTATAACTTGAGTTCTAGCCTAGGAAGTCATTTTCCCCTCTTTTCAGGGATCCTACTTGCCTTCTTCATCATAATTCTCCAAATGTAGGAGAAAGAAGAGAATCAACGTAAGTGAATTCTTTATTCTTTTTCTCCTCTTTTAAAAGGGCATACTGCATATCCATAATTTCGTAATTATCACTTATCAGATTACTTTCCTGCTGTTTGAACAGTTAGAAGGTAGTAGAACTCAGAACTCTGAGTTCTGTGGAGTTAAAAATGTCTGGTAATTGTCAATGCTTCTCAATGCTCCTTGGTAGAAAATTATAGGTAAAAGTATTTTGAATATGGCTAACCTGCAGCCATAAAGTGAGTTATTTAAAATATAAAAATGGGGGCACTTGGGTGGCTCAGTTGTTTAAGTGCCAGACTCTTGATTTCCCTCAGGTCATGATCTCAGAGCCCTGAGACCAAATCCTGGATCTGGCTTTGTGTTCAGCAGGGAGTCTGCTAGAAATTCTCTCTCTCCCTCCCTCTCCTTCTGTCACCCTCCATAAAATAAATAAATAAATTTTTTAAAAATACATAAAAATATTTTTTAAAAGATTTAAAATAGGGGCTCCTGGGTGGCTCACTCAGTTAAGTATCTGTCTTCCACTAAGGTCATGATCTCAGGGTCTGGGATTGAGCCCCACATTGGGCTGCCTGCTCAGCAGGGAGTCTGCTTCACCCTTTCCCTCTGACCTTTCCCCTGCTCACTTTCTCTATCTCTTTCGAATAAATAAATAAATAAATAAATATATATATATATATATATTTTTTTTTTAATAAATAAATAAATAATTGAAATGTTACTGGTTTTGGCAAGCACATTGGGGATAATTTCTATCTCTGTTTTCCAACCATTACTAAAAAATCCCTTGTCCCTCTTTTCCTCCATTTCATTACTTTGGTAAATCCCCAATTCTATAAGAATTCAACTCTCTTCTCCTTCAGATCCATAGCTGGCTTCTTACTAGTGTAATGCTGGAGAATATTATGCATGTTGAAGTCTATACAAATTTATATTGGCTTACAAAGACTCTCGGAGTAGCCACAGCAAGTCTGTGCCTCCCTTTTTAACTCTGTCTGGTTCTCTATAGTTACTATTTTAAAGTTTTTATTTCCCTTAATATTTTGTTCTACTCATTCCTTTATCATTTTCTATTTTGTTAGTTCCAGTATCCATCCAGTTACCTAAGCCAGGAAACAGGGTAAAATATTTGATCTGTTCTTTTTTTAAACCCTCACATGCTATCAGACATAAATCATTATAGACTTGTTACTTTTTTCCCATCTTTATTGAGCTATAATTGACATATAATATTGTGTGAGTTTAAGATGTTCAATGTGATGATTTGTTACATATATTTCACAAAATTATTACCACAGTAGGGTTAGTTAATACCTTCATCACCTCAATTATTACTATTCCTTTTTTTTTTTTTTTTATGAGAACAATTAAGATTTACTCTTAGCAACTTGCAAGTATATAATACAAGGTTATCTGTAATCACTATGCTGTACATTAGATCCCAGAAATTATTCCTCTTATAAGTGGAAGTTTGTATCCTTTGAACAACATCTCCCCATTTCCTTCACCCCCCCACCCCCCGGTAACCACCTTTCTATTCTCTGGTACTATGAGTTTGGCTTTTTAAGATTACACATATATGTGATATCATACAGTATTTGCCTTTCTTTGTCTAACTTTTTTCACTTAACAGAATGCCCAAAAAGTCCATCCATATTGTTGCAAATGGTAGGATTTCCTTCTTTCTCATGGATGAATAATATTGTACAATTTTCATGAGTTTAAGGTCCGTTACTGGAAGATTATTGTGATCCTTTGGTGATGTCCTATTTCCTTGATTTTTTATGTTCCTTGAGGTCTTCCATCTCTGTAGACACATTTGAAGTCATAGTCACCTCTTCCAGTCTTCACTAATTAACTTTGGGAGAAAAATGCCGTCCTTCAGCTCTGCTAGGGATTCTGAGGCATTCTCAGTCTTTTTATGAACACACTTGCTCCAGGATTCTTTACTCTCTCTTTTGGCTGAATTCTTAAATTTATATGAATTCTCTTAATCCTGCAACACACCAGGCTGGGTTCTGACAGTCTCCCTTTTGCTTTCCCAGGGGTGGGGCTAAAGCTTACATTTGTGGTTTCTCTGTGGCCAACAGATTCTGGCCAGTTTTCTGCATGTGCTCATTAGTTATCTTTAAAGGTTTGTTCTTGCCACCCCTTGGAACATGCACTGAGAGACAGCCACAGGGTGAAAGAGTGTGCAGGGAGGGATGCAGAGCACTGGGGTTGCCTGTGGGCTACTTGGTAGGGGGGAATCTGTGGGAAGAGTGTGCTCAGAGGCTATTGGACAGGCTTCTCAATGGAGTCTGAGAAGCAGTTAGCAGGGTCCATGTCCCTTTAAATAAGAGCTTATCTGCAACTCGCCAAGCCTGTTTCCACCTTCCAGTCACACAGTCCACGCCTCAGTACTCTGGGTAAGTTGTAAGGGAAATGAATCTCTTTGGCAGCATTCTGTACAGCTCTAGAAGTACTAGTTCATACCATCCCACTTTCTCCCCAGGAGAAATCATGGGCTGAGAAAAACCTCTCTTGGCCTTGAACTGTAGCATTTTGGGGGATACATGATGTGGGTAAAGTCAAACTATTTCTCTTAGCCTCTCCAATATATCCAAACTTGAATTTTTTTGTTATAACAGTGATGTGCTAGAACTTCTCCACCAGGAACCTGGACTTCCACAAAGGTTGTCTTGTCTGTAGGTGATTGTCTAAGAGAGTATTCTCCTGGACCACATCCAAGAGAGGATGACATCAGTTTACAGGCCACTGCAGGGGACCAAAGGGGACTGTATCTGGGACTATTACTTGATTCGCGACTGGGAAAGAGTCCTTCCAGGTTCCTTGGCATATGATACTGGATCCTACAGCTCCCTCCGTGTTACCTTTGTCTATGATATATATCAAATTGTTGTTGGTGTGGGCTGGACAAGAATGAGAGACCTTTTATTGAGCCATGTTATTGACATCATTCCTTGAGATTCACTATCTTAACATCACTTGTACCTGTTTTAATCTCTCTCTTTCCCCATTGCTATTGTTCAAGTCATCATTATGTATCAATCATATGCCCATAAAAGTCTCCTAATCTCTAATTTATACACTTTCTTATAAGGCAGTAGGGTATTTCCTAAAATGTATATCTGACTATGTCTCATCCTTACTCAAAATGTTTCCCTGTTGTTTTTAGTATTAAAGTTCAAACCCTTTAAGAAGTTAAAAGATCTATATGAACTTGTCTTTCTCTTATTACCCCACTACCTTTTATGAATTGCAGATTTAGTTTCTAAAATGCAATTCTCATCAACCGCCTTTTACATACATAGAGCCTTCTGTCTAAGCCCCATGCCCTCAGCTTAATGTCACCAACCACTAATCCAACCCTTTTTCTCATTTAAAGTGTCTGTAACTTGCCATCTTTCAGATTTCAACTCCAAGGTCTCATTTCTCAAGAACCTTTTGGCAAGTCACAGGATCACAGGATTTCCAAATCACATTGTATTATAATCTGCTATTTTCTATAACCCCCATTTGACCCTAAGCACCTTTAGTCAAAAACTAAGCATAGTTCATTCATGATTGTATCTCCAGTTCCTAATAGACTAATAGGCACAAAGTATGCACTTGATAAATATATTTCAATTGAATAAATGGAGATGACTTTTTCTTTTTTCACTGAAAACTGTCAAATTCTGAGACTATTAGTGCCTCTTACATTGATGACTAATGGACATGTTTTCTCTACCCATTGGCATGCCATGATTATTCCTGGGGTTATGATTTTGTACTTCAGTAACTTTTATGTGGCATCATTGCAACACGGCTGGAAAGAAGATTGAGCTCTTGAAGAAAGTAATGCTAAGTAGCTCAGATGGGAAATGGTTTTGGTTGTCTCTTTGTGTGTAACAATGGCAGATCTTTGCTCAAAATCAGGGCATTCTAAAAGGCAATTACCGTGACATCTAAAACCTCAGTTCTGATTTGACTACTAAGAGGAAAACAAAACACAAATATATGCAATAACGATATGGTTGGGAGCATGAGTTGCCTTTTAATGACTTAGGCCTCTATTAATGTACAAGAAAAAAGAAGAGTAAAGCTCCTGCTCATTGAAATATAGCAGGAGCCTTCTGTTCTCTGTTAGAACAGCTGCCCTATTTACTGCTGCTTTGGTGAAGTCACTGTCCAACTTCTTTATTCAGGAAGATGAGTGTTTACACTCTAGTTGGTCTTGAATCAAAACAGTTCTGATTTGTTAATAATTCACTAACCAAATATTATGACTGAAAAACTGGGACACTGGTAAATAATCAGATGCAGAATGGAACTTCTGTTGCATTTAGCCTGATAATGGAAATGGAAAACACAAATAAAAAATGTAATTTAGCAATTCATTGTATCCTGTTAAATGCCAGCTGTTTTCAGAGTTTTAGGATGGTGTTTTGTGTTTCCTGTCACGTCTTTAGAATATGGGGAATAATTAGAAACCAATTAAGTCACTCCACATTTTCTATTAGGAAAAGAAGTTCACGTTACCCAGAACTCATTTTTTATATTTGTTGTGCACCTAGTATGTGCCAGGCATCTTATGGAACACTGAGGATATAATAGAGTGGCTGGGCTCAAGGAGCTTACATTCTAACATGTGAGTGAGGAAAGCAACAAAAAACAACCAAACAAATACATAATATGTCAGTGTCCTGGAGGGCAAGGAGATGGGGAGAGGGTTGGGATGCTCTCTGATTTAGGCTGCAAAGGAATAGGCGAAACATCAGTTCATGGCACTATTACCCTTGAGTAGTGTCTGTTTCTAAAATCTACTCATTGCACTTTTTGAAATGAAACAAAGGATTCCATTTAACAATCTCCTCCTATATTGATTTTTAACTGCAGCTGTCAGTGGTGATTCTGGAGGACAAGACTTGCATTTATTAAGAAATAACATGAAGACTACAAAAGAACTTCATGTATTAGGTATCAAACTTGGTGATTTTTACTCTGGTATAGATGTATTCAACATTTTTTGGTTTAATGGAAAACCCGTTAATTATCATAAAGATAATATATTTACAGTTGATTTCACCAGAATGAAAAATGCCGACTTTATTTATAAAATATATTCTCTCTGAGACATAAATCAAATAATTTAAAATAGTATTTGACATGTTAACTATCCTATAAGTTATTTTGATTGAATATGCATAATGATGATAACTTTCATATGTTTTTTTATTTTTAAAAATAGTTTAGTGGGGTGCCTGAGTGGCTCAATGGGTTAAACCCTCTGCCTTTGGCTCAGGTCATGATCCCAGGGTTCTGGGATCAAGCCCCGCATGGGGCTTTCTGCTCAGCGGGGAGTCTGCTTCCCCCTCTCTTCTCTCTGCCTGCCTCTCTGCCTACTTGTGATCTCTGCCTGTCAAATAAATAAATAAAATCTTTAAAAAAATAATTTAGCATACCCCAATTCATAAGGCATCCCATAGACCTGTAAACTAAGTTGTTTTCCTTTTCAGTAGAGAAGTCTGAGAATCAGTGAAGTTACTTGGTAAAATGAGGCAGAGACAGTTCTCATACTCAGGCATTCTGGTTCCAGATTGCATGCTGGTACTGTCCCACAGCAGGCAGCCCAAACCAATGTCAGTTATACCAGCAACCCAAAATCATTTTCTGTATTTTCTGACTTGTGCAATAAATAAAGACTCCCTATCTCTTAATCTTTACGTTGTTTGATTGTCATTATTTCCTTCATTAAACCTGCTCCAATTTAAAAACAAAAGTCTAATTTTTTCACACACCCAAGCAAGTCTTCCTTTTAATAGACAAAGGTATGGGATGTTAAAACATCAACTAAAAGAACAGTAATTAATTATAAATGCCTGTGGTGGTATACATTTTATATGAAACCACACTGAAAGTCACATGAAACAAGAGCCTCCTTTACTTAGGGAAGTAGCCTGAGTAGGAGAATCAATAGTTGGATTTTAATCTGTGGATATTTAAAGACATGAACTAAATCATTCTAAGTAGCCTACTTCCCACCTTCCCCCCCCCCAATCCATCTGACCTACGGATGATAAGATAGTTTTGATTTGGGAACTTTTCTGTGCTTCTCCTTCCTTCCTTCCTTCCTTCCTTCCTTCCTTCCTTCCTTCCTCCTTCTCCTTCTACTCTTCTTCTTTCTAAGAATAGTTCTTAGAGGACTACATCTTGACAAGTCTGTTAAAATCAAACATGTTTCTTTAAGATTGGAAGGTTGGAGTTACTTTCTAGTTCTATGACACATTTCTATTAAGAAACATCTTAATTTTCTCAAATGAGATAATAATTTCTCTTCAGTATATATTATCTTGAAATGTTCAGAGTCAATTATCAGTTAAAATGTACATGTGTGTAGAGATGTAGATATTGAAACATTTACTTTTATTTTGTCCGTTTCTAAAAAAATATATAAAAATATGTAAATGAAATGTTATTGGCCCAATTCTAGGAAAATTATACAATGAAATGTTGTTAGTTTTAACCTAAGATTATTACAAATAAAATCTACCAGGTAATTAAAATGATAAAAAGAAAGAGAACAGGAAATAAAAGGAAGTTAGATGAACTTGTTCCCAAAGTCTTTGGCAGAAACTTATGTGTGAAAGAGCACTTATTCTGAATTCACATGCCCTAACTTTGAGCATTGGATTTTCTGGGATTTCCTGTATAACCTCACAAAGACCACTTGAACCCTTTGGTACTTGTCTCCTTTTCTCTAAAATTGAATGTTTTTTTTTTTTAGTACCTAATTAAGCAATACAACAAGGGAGAACCCAGGACCATATGGCAAAGTTATATAAATAAATTAACACCATGATTCAACAACATAGTGTGTTAAAAGAAAAAATTAATCGTTGACCAATTATTCAGTATGAGCTGCATTTTTTAAAAGATTTTATATATTTATTTGTCAGAGAGAGAGAGAACATAAGCAGGGGGAGCAGCAGGCAGAGCTGGCAGAGGGAGAAGGAGGCTCCCCGCTGAGCAAGGAACCTGATGTGGGACTTAATCCCAGGACCCTGGGATCATGACCGGAGCAGAAGGCAGATGCTTAACTGACTGAGCCACCCAGGTGTCCCTGTATTACATTTTTTAAAAATAAAGTGGTATATCTCAATGATGAATTCCAAGCTAATGCTGGTCTTTGATTGAGTGACAGAATAATATATTAGGTTCAAGTAAATACTAGGTTCAAGTAAATATCTGAAAACATAGATGTAAACATTTACCAAACTATTAGTTGCCCAGGACATAAAAGGTATTACTTAGGGTGCCTATAAGTATTGTACAAGCATTATATCATACATGTGAGTGGCTTTTTTTTTTTTTTTTGGTCATGTGTGTTTAGATCTAAACATACATTGACATTCAAATTGGTAATATCTAACACTTAAACCTGGCACAGAATATCTCCTGTATGGTTCCAGCCTGTATCCAAAATAAAATAAAGACACAAATTGCTCTTTATAGAAAAAATATGAGTAGAATGCCAAAGCCCATCAGATGGGCGGTCAGGGATGTCTTCCCTATGTTCCACCTATCTTCATATTTTATGAGAACTAAAAGCCTAATCAATAATTTAACAAGCTAATGGGCATATTTTTAAACACAATGGAATCATTCTGAAAAGGGGCACACCAGCAGGACCACAAAAGCAAAGATGGAAACTAACTGCTAATATTGAGTGCTTCTTTTGAAAAGTACTGTGCTGTGGCACGACACAGGGCAAGCTGCCTTAAAGAAGTGTGTATCTCTTATTCTGTGAAGCTACTGTTTCTTTCTTAATTTGTTAGGGTAATGTATTTTTTCTGATGAACATATATCTGACTACTCTGTAAATGATTTGCTCTTCAAAGGTACTATAAGGCACAGACCTAATAACCAAATACTTAATGTCCGCTTCACGTAAAAATGTATGCTCTGCAAAATTATTTGAAATTCTAATTTAAAATACTGTGTTCAATATTCTGGCTATGGATATTAACATCCATACAATTTACCGTGACATTCTGTTTGTCATACAAGTAGGAAAAGCAAGGAAATCTGAAAATATTTTCACTCAAGTTAGAAGAGGGTCTTGCTTCATTTTATGAATAAAAATTAGACCTTTGTTTTTTTATTTTATTTTTCTCTTTTTTCTTTCTCCGTTATTTTGTATGTTAGTGACTTGATCAGATGCAAAGTAAAATGCTATACAAAACAACAAGTTATGTAATTTGTAACTAAACACTCAGGAGGATAGCCACTTGCCCACATATTATATATTTTCCCATTTGTCATTATGACAGTCCTTTTGCCCATGTTTAAGGATTATCCATAGAGTTGAATTATTTTTCTCCAAGTCCTTATTATCAAGTTTGATATATTTCTGTATCTAAAGCCTCCCTTTTCCTTGGACTATAGTTACATCATGAAGTGGATTTATTTCACAGGTAGTGATCTTCTCAGATTCGGTAGGAGCCTATTGCATCTGGCATTGAAAAATCTGATGTTTCCAATGAATAATTAGACGATGAGAGTGCCTTCAAGTCTGGTGTTCAGTTTCACACCAGACAAAAAGAAGATAGTAGACTTATTTCATGGTGGTCATAAGGAAGTTAAGACCATCATGAGTTGAGGGAGGGATGTAGGCAGAGATGTGGAAAGCAATGGAGAGGCAGCCCAGAGGCCACTTGATGACAGAAGCCAAGGCTCCCAGGCCTCAGGGACTCTCGGAGAGGCCTGCCACAGTCAGCCTACAGACGTAAGTGCTTGAGAGCTTATTCTCAAGCTCATTCATTGAACATGGTGTCCCTGCCTGTCTTTGCGGCATGAGAGAGAGATTTCTGCTTGTCTGAATCAATGTACACCTCTGGGCTGCAACATTGTGAGGACAATGAGCTGCTTCTCTAACCATTTGCACCAGTGGTGCACAGTCATACCTTTTCCAGATGATGTTTTGGGGAGTGTTGAGCAAGAGTGTTCTTACTGTCTAAGTAAGAAACTAACACTCAAAATAAATAGATAAAAGGACAGGATAAGCAGAGGGACATGCACAGTCATGTTAAAAATAGTAGCAATATATCACAAGCCTGTGAAAAATTAATTTGCTACTATTTCACGTTGCACATTCTTTGACTTCCTTTCTTTATGCTTCAAACTATACCTATTCTTCGTGTATCTTATTCTCCCTACACTCTCCGAATATGTTTTGTTTTTTTTAAACAAGTCATTTGTCCAGCGATGCTAAAACTAAAATGTTCTGTCTGCACAATAGGTGCTTTTAGCAAGTCAGATATGCACAGTTAAGCTGCGCTTGCAGAATTTTTCTTCTTAAAGTGCAGTCAATTGACCATGTACCAGCACTAATTTGTTTCCAACCAGTAAGGCAGGTAAACAGGCTGCCTTGCGCGACAGTGACCGCAATGAGCACAGCCAGGACACTCCTGTTCTCAGCAAAGGGACATTTAAATGCAGAAGCACGTCACAGCTTAGAACCACACAACATCTTCGGACTCTGCTTCCCTCTCGAGACAGATTTTTCATTTGCCCTGTATTTAGTTTGATACTTCCATTTCGGAAACAAGGCTTGTTCTCCTAAGGAAATTTCAGATAAATGATTTAAAACTAATCTGGGACAAAAATCTTTTTAAGGCATTATGTTAATACCCTAATAAAATGATAATATACATCTGCTCATGATATAAAAATAATCTTTACAGTACTCTCCAAGTAGTATTTTTATTTATGATTTTGTCATATTTTAGACACTCACAGGTGCCTTAAAGTACCGTCTTAAAATAATAATGCTAGAGGGCAGGTGGTAGATTTCGAGGACATTATTATATTTCTTCAGGCATTCAGCCGACAGCCTGGCTTTTCATAATAATTTCAGTCCTGAGAAACTGTAATTATCCTGAAGCACACTACTTATACTGTCTTATTTCTTAATTACAGTAGTGACATGAGATAAATGCATACTTACTGGGATCAAATGTATATTATTTTGTGGTGATTATAAAGAAGTTTTCATGACAACAATTGCAATTATATGGTCATCAACTACTGATACTATGTTATGTTCTAGAAACTCTGTAATTAAGTCCTGCCAAGAGGACACTTCCTTTTCTGGGGGCAGGAGGCACTTAGAGAGAGAGAAGTTGGCCAATGTAAAAATTATTGACAGACATAGATACCCCGAGCCTGTTGAAATGATTCCACATGAGTCTCAAGTAAGAACATTGTATCAACAAACATTTGGGGGATTTAATTTAAATTTCTATCTAAACAAGCTATGTAAAGAATCTTCTTTAAAATAGCCTTTCTCTTTTCTGAACTTTAGAATAAAAAGCTTTGAATACACTCCACAGAGAAAAAATGAACTGTAAATATGATAGGAGTGATACTGCCTTCAAAGATAAATCTGCAGGCAATCAGTAATATTCTTTCAAATACTATAATTCATCATTTTTAAAAGTTTTCATGTGAGATTCCAAAAATAATTTATCTTCCATCATTCCAGTTTAAAAGAAGAAAAAACTTTAAGTTACCAAGAAACTTCTTACATAGACTTTCCACTTTTTTCTATAGACAGATGTCTTTGCTCTTTGTTTCAAAAAAGGCAGAAGGAAAAAAAAATTATGGATACCAAACTCTATGTATTAACAAACTGTTTGGATGAAGGTATTGGGTATATCATGTATTTGGGAATCAAATGATGTAGGTTTTAAATTCTGCTCTTCTATTGACTAGATGTGGGACTTGAACAAGATACCTAACTATGCCTCAGTCCCTTTATCTGTAAAAAGGGACAATAACTTTACCTACCTCATAAGAATTATCTGTTAAAATATTTGATCTTTTTGTATATAAAAAGGGCTTAGATCCATGCCTTGTACATAGTAAGCACCATATACTTTATTATTATTATTATTATTATTATGGTATTATTTTTGTAATTATTTTATGGTATTATTCTATGTAATACCATATGATGGACAATGGGCCCAACTCTCCCATTCTCCTTCCTACCTTCAAAATGGTGAGGAGTATCTCTAATCATTTTAATAGGCTTTCCTCAGATAATTTTTTTTAGCAGTCTAATATAACACATGAAAAGAGATTTTTTTTTTCCAAAATAAAAAGGGCATTCGATGAACCTGATATCCTTAACTTATAACTTAGTCCAGCAATACTTTGCCAGAGTACTGTCTGTTTGTTTGTTTTAATTTTGAAACAGGCTAATGCTTTATTATTGTTAATTTAACACAAAAGGTATCCTCTTTGAACATTTACCGTCATCTAATGTCATATTAGGTCTTGGGCACAATAGTTCTGCAGTGTACAACCTTTATTGTATGGCTAACATTCTAACGAGGTTGCAACAACATGATATTGGAATGGTTACTGCAAACCCATTTTTATTTTCACCATAGTTCAAACAACCCAAATAAGCACACCAAGAAACATAAGCCCTTAAAAAAGAGTCAGTTAGCATCCATAAAAACATTAGCCATGTTACACTTCACTTTCTATATACTGACTTGTGGATATTATTTTCTGGTTAATGTTACATTATATTTGTTTTAATGTTATAATTTCTAACATTCTATTACTGTTACTTATCTAATGAAGTTAATAAAGTACTTAATTATCTGTTAATTTCTCTGAAATATTTATAGTTTTAAATAATAAAATGAATTTTGAGATACATGCAAATATAATGAGATTGAAGAACAAGTACAAATAATGTGTATTGTAGAAAATTATTAATTCCCTTTCTATGGCTTGCATTAGTCATCTCTACATGTAATCTTTGTAATTTAGATCAAAAATATACAAATTCTCCTTCATTTAATATTGTAAAATTCCAACTGCGATCCCTGATGGATTGATTATATATAGATTATATCAGTAATCATATTCAAATTTTTCGTTGCTCTTTCCAGAGCAATCAATCTAGATTTTACTTTTGCTTAGTCTCTGATCTATAAAAACACAATACCAAAATGCTGTGATACCTTTAGAGTTAATATATAGACAGGAAATATTGCAAAAGCATTAATAAGTGTGGAAGAGCTTTTGGCTAAAAGGTTCCATGCAATCAGTTTCCATGCAAACACTAACAATTTCTTTATTGAAGTAAAAATTCTTCATTAGACCTTTGAGTCTAATTCCAATTTGAGTGTAATTCTAATTCAATGTATATACATATCTAAATCAGTAAAGATCTGGAACAATTGTTTTATTTTAGAATTAGCTTAATTCTGGTTTTTCAATAGCCTAGAAGTTATTAGGTTATTGGGTTTGATGATGTTGACTCTACAATAGGGAAAAACTGATATGGAAATTAACACTATACTTTTAATGAGCGGTGAGGGGGAAAAGAAAAACCCAATTCCAATTTCCATTTTAAGAGTGAATTTAAGAGTGATTATGTGTGGCTTTCCACTTCTGTTAATCTGTGCAAACTGTCATAAGAAGATACCACATACTGGGTGATTTAAACAACAGACATTTATTTTCTCAATTTTGGATGCTAGAAGTTCATGACTGAGGTGCCAGAAAATTTAGCTTCTGGTGAGACCTCTCTTTCTGGTTTATAGACAGCAGCTTTCTGGCTGTGACCGAGGGAGGGAGGGAAATGGGGGTAGAAGGGGAGAGGGAAGAATGCAGAGAGAGACAGGGGTGGGGGGAGAGAGACAGGAAGGTAGGAGAAAGAGAGAGGGGAAGTGAGGTAGAGAAAGGAGGAGAGAGGAAGGGAGCAGGGGAGAGGGGGAGAGAGAGAAAGAACGTGAATGCAGGTATTTCTTCCTCTTATAAGGGCTCAAGACCTATCAGGATGACTCAGTGGCTCAGGTCATGAACCAGGGTCCTGAGATCCAGCCCCCTGTGGTGCTCCCTGCTGCACCTGGAGTCTGCCTCTCCCTCTCCCTCTGCTGCTCCCTCTTCTTATGCTCTCTCTATCAAATAAATAAAATAAATCTTAAAAAAAAAAAAAAGACATATCAAGACTAGGGTCCTGCCTTATGACCTTGTTTAACCATAATTACTTTCCTATAAGCCTAGTCTTTGAAAAGTCATATTGGACGTTATGGTTTCAACACAGACATTTGGAAGGAACACAATTCAGTTCATAACATCACCTAAAATGATAATTGTACTTCTCATAAAATTCCAAGGTTAGGTGAAGTCCTGCCTAGAGCTTCTATGCCACTTTTGAACTTAAATATGTTATATTTTATGGTCATTTTTATTTATCTTTCAGATCAGCATTTTCATGACCCATTTGTCGAACTATGGGAATGACCGCCTAGGGTTATATACCTTTGTGAACTTGGCCAACTTCGTGCAGAGCTGGACCAACCTGAAATTGCAAACTCTGCCTCCCGTGCAACTAGCGCACAAGTACTTTGAGCTCTTCCCTGAGCAGAAAGACCCTCTCTGGCAGGTAACACTAAACATTCTCTCCTGCAGTGGAAGGAAGGAAACCAGTGCCTAACTTGTATTAGGAATTCTCTGGAGGCATTAAAACTGACATTTAACCCAAACTTCTTTTTTTATTCCATAGTTTCATCCTCTTCAATAACATTTTTTGTTTTATGGGTTAAGTGTATTTTTTTGCTTTTCTGGGGTTTTGTTGTTTGGTTTGGTTGGTTTAGAATTTTTGCTTTGAGGATGCTGTTTTATTGTCAGTGTCTTCTCAGTGTTAATGATTTTGACTCTCATCTAGTGTGAGCACTAACTGACCATAAAATGGTTAGGCACCGAGTATCTAGGGACATAGAAACCAACAGCAGTCTTAATCTCAGACCCTACAAGTAAATCCTGATACATATGTATAAACACAGATAGTATAAATAAAAAGGGAAAAGAAGTTTTTACCACATGCTTATACAGATTCAGTCTTTAATATGTCTTTCTATTTCTTTTAAATCTAATTCATCTTTCACTAGGACTAGATCTACCAGTAAAAGAAAAATTGTCAGTTTTAGGATTGCTTTTGCAGATAATTCAACTTCACATGGGAGCCACTCAGCCTCCGTGTATAAAAATGTAAACTATGTGCTTCTTCACAGTTATCTAGGAAAATGTTACCTCCCACTTTCTTGGTTCTTTATGCATTACATTACATTGACCCGCACAATCAATAAGCCGGCTGCAGACAGCAGATCACATAGTGCCCTGCTAAGCGGCTGGTAGAGGAGTAGCATCGTCATTACTGAGAAATCACTGTGAAACAGACTGTTTACCATCTTCTCTCTTTCTCCACAAGGCTATGTGTTTCTCTTTATCCCATAATTCACATTACATGCATAGACTCTGTGTCTATACAGTCAGGAATTCATCCAACACATGTTTACTGAGCATCAACTATGTAGAAGGCAAGGCTAGTTGCTCTAAAGAACACAAAGAATAAAACACAGTGTTTTCTCTCAAAGTCGGTGAAGAGTTTCCTGGTTATTCTGATTCACTAGTATGTATTTCAGAATGTGCTTTAAAACTGGCTGCTACAGTAAGTCATACTTATTCTGATGATTTATTCAGGAACTCTTCACCATTTGTGTTTATGTTGAACTACACATTCTAATTTTTTCACCCTTCTAATAAGTTGCTTGCCCATCTATATATCTGGTATATAAGTTAGACAGATAAATAGATAAAGACATAATTATTATGCTGTATATAGTCATACCAGGTAGCTGCTGGATTTCATAAAGGCAAAGCATAACTAGCATTATTCAAAAGTGCTCACACACTTATAAAATTGATAATTACTGATAGTAAATCAGTTCTTTCTCACACATGTTTATTTATGAGATATCTCTAATTCATGGTATGGTAACAATAAAAAGTAGCCAACTTAACAAAGCTGGCAAACAGCTAACATATTTAAAAAAATGAGTCAATAGCCCCAAGCCTTAATCTTTTTCCTTTAGAGGCAGATTTTTTTTTAGATGAAAGATTTGTATCTCTTACTATTGTGTGAGATTTTTTAAATTAAGAATTGTATTTATTGATTGGTTCAATATCAATGATACTATTCCTTTTGGTATGGAATAAATATAATCAAAGATACACCAGCTCTGGGGCGCCTGAGCCCCTCAGTCAGGTAAGCATCCAACTCTTGATTTCAGCTCAGGTCATGATCTCAGGATTGTGAGACTGAGTCCCATGTCAGGCTCTGCGCTGGGCATGGAGCCTACTTAAGATTCTCTCTCCTCCTTCCTTTGGCCTTCCTTTCTTGTCTCCCTCTTAAAAAGAAAAAAAAAAACAAACCACTAGCTCCAATATGATTGGTCAGTTTGATGATTCTAAATACTGATTGAATTTTTGTTGAATTTGAAATACTGTGTTAGTTGATTGGGGGTATGAACGAAAATTGCAAACAGAAAATAGAACTATTTCTTAGAAAACTATATCATTTTGAAGACATAGGAACATGAATATATACAAAATATTTGTAAGTGCTGACAATTAATTTTGAATAGATTCAGAGAAGTAAATTCCTAGATTGTTCTTTTTTTTAAGATTTTATTTATTTATTTGAGAGAGAGAGAGAGAGAGTGAGAGAGAATATAAGAGGGGAGAAGGTCAGAGGGAGAAGCAGACTCTCTGCAGAGCTGGGAGCCCGATTCAGTAATCGATCCCAGAACTCCGGGATCATGACCTGAGCTGAAGGCAGTGGCTTAACCAACTGAGCCACCCAGGCGCTCTCCTAGATTGTTCTTAATAAATGATAGAATTAATCAGAAAAGGCTTCAGAGAGTTCACAAATTTTTGTTATTGCTGTTGTCATTTGTATGTTTAGCAATTTTAATATATATTATCAAAACAGTTTATTATAAATGTACTTAAGTAACATTGAAGAGTAAATATTTACTAAAAGAATCCCATTTTATCAAGTGAATTGTATGGTTTCTTTTGACTGAAAAATAAAGTTGCAAGCATTTCTTATTAACTGAAGTGTCATATATTCTGAAGTATGTTTAAAAAAGAAAACAAGAAATGGAAAGCAGAAGAGCAGTTAAGTTCAAGAGGGAATTATTCAGGTATGTGAGATTTTGAGAACAGCTGACTTATTGAAGCAAATCTGATAAACTTCGCCAGTGATAAACCACGTCCAGGAGACTGCCAATGGTCAAGTAGAGATAAAGTACACAATACTGTCAGAGTCCCTTTCCCTGGCGGTTATCTCTTCTTTCCATATTCATATTTATAATGATAAACAGAGCAGCTGTAAGCATTATCATCATGTTCTTTAAACAATATGAATTTAATTTTACAAAAAAAATATAAGCATAACCAGCACTAACTAAATGTTTTGTAGCCCACTCATCCCAGGCCTACAGGGTTAGGATAGGTTAGAATTATATGTCTGTAATTGTCATATATTCTCAAAGTTCAGGTGTTTTTTGTATTTCTAAACATGCCTTCTTATTTAGTGTATTTCACTTTTTAAAAATAAGTCAACTGTTATTTTTCTCTAGGTTTTTAATTTACACATTTTATTACTACAAATAAAAATACAACATGAATAATGATGATCTTCACATCTATTTAGTTTCCTTTGGTTCTCTATGGAAATTTTCATTAGCACCAACTACCATATATGTGAAACTGCTTTGTCACCTAATTAAAAAGTGCAATATGAGTATCTATCAGTGGACAGCATGGTAAGAACAACCCAGAATGTGTCTGTGATCCCTTCACTGGAAGCAGATTCTTTCAAAGCTGCTAAATGTGAAAATACGTGCTGAAGACACATATGGAACTCTATCCCTCGAGTTTATCCTCCTCAGTGTAGTCCTGGGTGTGTAAGATTCTTGAAAGTATTCTCACGGGTTCCTGTTAACTCATACCCCTTTTGTTTTGGGACAATAATTATGATGAAGCATGAAAGAATAGGATTTCCTTTTTTTTTTTTCTTTTTCTTTTTTTTTTTTTTTTAATTCTCATTATAGAAACCAAAACCACAACATAGAGGCATTTAGAAGGTCAGATTCTTGCACATTCACTAATCGATGCTTTTAAGCTCTCAAGCTGTCAGGTTAGCTCAGCCTCAATCTTCCCTCAGTCACTCCAGACTCCCACTATCAACAAACATGCCAAGCGTGATGTAGATTCCTGCTTGCCCGTGTGACCAAGGGAATGCTCAAAGAGCTGCAGTGTCTCTCTCTCCATGCTAGTATCTCCAGGATTAAAGAAGTAGGAGAGAAAATCACAGGGTGCTAGCCTTAGGAGGTTAGCACCTTTGTTGTTGACTCTAGCTGTGAAATCATCCAACTCCAGCTTAGAAATGATGAGATGTGAACATCTGTGACATAAACAAATCACAAGGTCCAGCAACATACACACTCTAGATTCTATTATTATATGCCTATTGAAGGAAAAAAATGACTTCTGACACAGAGAATTATAGATTGTAAGAGCAGGAGAAGTTACGGACATCTAGCTCAACCTATTCATTTTAGAGAAGACACAAGTGACACCCAGTGAGGTGAAATATCTTGTTCTAAGGCACTTGGACGACTAGGGACAAGTCAGGGGTAAAGCTCATGTCTTCTTATTCCTACTCCAGCATAGTTCCAACCACACCAAGATGGTAGCTTCACATTTAGAAAAATAAATCTACTTCTATCATCGGCTCTCTCTGTTGGAGGAGATTTTAGGCATACCTGGTTACTGGAGAAGAATCTGGTGGTGTATTCAGTGTGAAGTTATTTGACCTATACTTTTGAAGTACCCACATAATAGAAAGGTCTTTGCTTTCAGAGAACTTATAAACCATAGTAGCTCCTGGCTGTGTGAACAAAATGACATTATGAATTCGTTTTCATATTTATTCCTCTCCTTTCCACTCTCTACCTTATTTAGGACTCTATCATTGCACTTGCCATATGGTCTTATAGACATTTATGCCTGTCATACACCAGTTCATGCAAACCTTAAGGGGTAAGACCATGTTTATATATGTTTGTAACCCAGAACCTAGCATAGTACCGTAGCTGCCATCATTAAAATCTCATGAATGAATAAGCAAAACAGAGGTGTGTACATGTGCACAGAGAACAGTCAAAATGGCACACTTGTTTCTTAGACAAAGTAGGGATCCAATGGGAATTAACCTTGAAAAGCAAATAGAAGGCAGCTGGGAAACCTTTGAAAGCTACCAGAGTCATCTGGCTTTGATAGGCAACAAGGAGTTACTATGTGTAGGTTCTGAAGATGAGATTAAAGTACTTTAAAAAAAAAAAAAAAGTTGGCCAATAAATATTATACCAGGGGTGCCTGGGTGGCTCAGTGGCTTACAGCCTCTGCCTTCGGCTCAGGTCATGATCCCAGGGTCCTGGGATCAAGTCCCACACCGGGCTCTCTGCTCAGCGGGGAGCCTACTTCCCCCTCTCTCTCTGCCTAACTCTCTGCCTACTTGTGATCTCTGTCTGTCAAATAAATAAGTAAAATCTTTAAAAAAAAAAAAAAAGATTATACCAGAAGCTTTTTGCAAGACAAGTAAGAACAGGGAGGCACTGAAGTTAGGACAATAATCCAGCCATGAGAGAGGGAAACCCTGAGTAGCTTCATGGTTAGGAAAAAAGTGAGATCTTTAAAGAAGTGGGGTAGAAATTGTTTGTGCATGAGACACTGAGGTGAAAGGAAAACTGACCTGCAAGTCATCACCCACAGCCGGGAAAAAAAGAGTTCTAGATAATTTCATATTTTTCATTTCCATTTATTCATCTTTTAGCCCGTCCAGTGAAATAGCCAGAATAGTTTCTCATCACTTCATAGATGGTGCAATAGAGGCCTAAACATCATTATCATCTTACCTATTTTTTCCTAATTATAGTTTGAATTTGTGTATTTGTTACATTTATCTTCCTAACTCAGACTAGTGTTTAAACCTGGCAGGAATGCTTCCCAAATATGTAGGTAATTCCTCATGATTTTAATTTTTTTTAAGATTTTTTTTAAATTCATTGAGAGAGAGAGAGAGAGAGAGAGAGAGAGAGAGTGAACATGGGGGTTGGAGCAGAGGGAGAGGGAGAAGCAGACTTCCCCTGAGCAGGGAGTCCGAGAGGACACACAGGGCTCAATTCCAGGACCCTGGGATCATGACCTGAGTCTAAGGCAGATGCTTAACTTACTAAGCTACCCGGGTGTCCCTAATTTTTTAATTTACACTGAAGCACTTCCCCATTTGGTTATACAAGGCTGTCAGACATTCTGACATGCAGAAATGGTGACATTAAGTCATGGATTTTTCCCTTTCCTGTCAATTTGTTGCGAGTATGATCTTGTCAAATTTCAAATTCCCCACACAAATAACTTTCATATAACTTTAGTAATAGGAAAACTACTTCCAGATAGTGCCATAAAATAAATAAAATAAATTAAAATAAAATAAAATAAGAGGTTATATATACTTCCATCCTTTCTGAATCAAAATCATCAAAAAACATGGATTTTGCATAACTAATCCAAATATCACAACAACAAAAAAAAAACCCTGAATTGTGTGTGTGTGTGTGTGTGTGTGTGTGTGCCCTGCAGATATGTCTGATAACTTACATGTTGTACTGTGAGTGAATACACTCTATTAGACCAATTTATTAATGAGAATTTTAAAATACAGTTTTCCTTAATTGAGTTGGCTATCTAGATTCTCTGACAGGATATTCATAAACCATAAATAATAATATAAGGTACTGTCTGCAGGAATGTGCAGTCATCTGTTTGAATGTACCCAGAACTTCCGAGTAAACCTGTCATCTCCTGGGGTCAATTTTAGTATGAGAATATTTCATGGGAAAATGTCAACGGTATCAATTTATTTAAATCAGCATGGGTATAATATGGTGACAAGTGCATAGACGCTTAGGGTAAATCAGAAGGTCTTTGTGCTTACAGCTGCTTTCATGGAGCTGTTACCCCAGACCCACACAGAACCACATGCCCTTTTCAGCCCACTCCCACCCTCAGAAGTGGGCATTTATGCTTCTCTGTATTCAGACCACTTTAGGAGGGAAGTTTGAGAACGAATCAGACTATTAAGTGCTACAGGAGCTCTGTGGAGAGAACATTCATTACAAATCAGTGCATTCAGAAAGGAAAGGCTTTTCTGAGGAGTGGATGGACTAGCTGGGTTTTATACACCAATACAGGGTGGATTCAAGCTTTGGGAAGATCATGTGTGTCTCAGAGTTTCTCCAAAAGGAATTGCTGTTTGAAACACTGAGAATAAATACCCACAGCCTCTTAAAATTCTTCATCAGTGTATGTGGGTTGTATTAGGCTTAAATGACATTGAGAGACAAAAAATTGAAAGTCACCTTTCAATTTCGCCTGTGTAAAACAGATTGGAAAAGGATTTTGTTTTAAAGACATGTACATGGCAAAACTCAGTAAACAGAAGAACTTTGGAAACAACACAACCAGATAGGGAGGAAGAAGTACAAAGTTAAAAGAAAAACACATACAATTTCATAGCATTTTCGTTTAAACAGTGAGGTCTGAACAGCAGAAGACAAGCAGGGAGGAAATGAAGAGGAAACCAATAACCTCCGAAACATTCATAATTAACAAAATAATCCTACCATGAGCACTGGGTGTTTTTAAGGTTTCAGCTATTAAAGTCTGGATATTTCCCAGTTATCAGCAATAGGCACATGACTTGAGAGGGAATAATCAATCTAACTGATAATTCCATGGTGTTCTTGTCAGTGAAGGATGTGGAGAAGCAATGAGCAAAGCAGATTTTTAGTAGAGAAAAGGCTACATATGTGGGAATAACTAGATCTAATGAGAACAAAAGTAATTTTCATATATTCTATAAAAACATGAACTTCGGGGCAAGGTACGTCATGTGATTTTTTTTCTATTTTGTCTTTTTTTTTCATTTTATTTTATTTCATGTCTTTTCAGTGTTCCAAAGGTAATGTGACTTTTTAAAAAAATATGTATTTTTAGCTTGACTATGAATTCGAAAATTTTACTTAATTGGAGAAGAAAGATCTGGATTTTCATCAGAATTTACTCCCCTTTCTAAGTCTGGTCCATCACCTCAGGGAATTTTCTCTCCACCTTTCTTATGCCTGCTTAAAATTAAATCAGCCTCACCTCATCATGTATTCCATGTACAAAACCACCTGCATCCCCTTTACCTGTGTGAGAGCTGAGTTACATGCATTTTTACTAAACTGGTACTGTAACCATGAGCTGCTTAAAGCAATTTTAACTGAAGTTTTTTAAAGTTTCAATATATCTACAGTGCTAGATACTTAAAACAGTAAATTACTGTTTATAGCCATTTCAGATATTCAGGGAACAATCAGATTAGACAATGAAAAGGGAAATAATTGCTTTGTAATTTTCTGACTTTTGAAATTAACATAATAGCAATGGAACAAAGTATGAAAGTACAAGCAAATGCTTTTTTCTTGGAAAGACCCTTTGACCTTCGTAATCACTGCCAGACACTCTCTTGCCCTCTCTCTCTCTCTCTCTCTCTCTCACACACACACACACACACGCGCGCGCGCGTGCGCATGTGCACACACACACGATATTTAGCTGCAGAGACAACCCAGGTTTTGGATTCCAAATCTGAAACTAACTTGCTGTGTGACCTTCAGCAAGACCTAAATAAAACACCTTGCATCTCAGCCTCCTCAGGTGTAAAGAAGGGATAATGATATCTTTCTTGCCAGGTTGCTTTGAGGATTAGAAATCGTCTATGCCAAGCAAGTGCCTGGAATATAGAAGGTGATCAATAAAGGCCAGATATTATATTAGCTGTTATTCAAATACTCAGACAATATAAGAAAAGTCAGAGTAGGAAAAAATCTAAACAAATATTTTCAAAGTATAAAACAGGAAATGCAAACATCCTGTTAATAAAGTCATGATGATGAGACACAAGGGGAAACATGCAGGAAAAGAGATGAAAGAAGAAATACCGGGCATCTGGAAAGTCTTAAAAATAGCATAACATAGAAGGAATGCAGTTACAAAGAAAGGCAATCTGCTGGATTAAGGTATACACATGCCACCCAACTGTAAAATACATACAGGAAAAGCCGAAGTAGCGTAAGTTGAATTGTTGGCAATAAAAGCATTTGGAGCAGCAAGTGTTGTAACAGCATCCAGGTAATTTTATTTGAGAGTTTACGTCTATCAGTATAATTTCTTGGGAGAGCACAACTAGAAATAACTAGTGTCTTTATCTACCAGAACAGGGCCTGTTTATCCATGTTCTATATGTTAAAGAAAACTCTTTTCAAGTCTTTTATTGTATTTGCCCATTTCTGTGAATGTTTTATTTCACGGGTTTTGCGTGCAGAAGTTTGAATGGCGAAGACATATGTACTGCAATAAAGAAAATAAGTGGCCTACTTGAGCATAGAGAACCAGAAAGATCTCACAAAAGACACTTTGAGCAGTGGCACTGAATAATTGATCAGTTTGCTCATCTACTTTTGCGAAACATAAAGAAACCATTTGAGCAAATGAATTGAGCACCTAATCTGAGATTGGCTCTTAACTGAGATATGTGTGGGGAAACTTGATAAGTGTAGGTCATGGAAACTGCCTTTCTATTGTTTAATACATAAAATACAGTTGAAACATAAAGTTCTTTACAAATGAAGCAGTTAAATAATATGAGGAAAATAATGCTTAGGATATAAAGTGATGACTTAAGGAAATAGCAAAAACTAGCTCCTGGGGCCACCATGAAAAACATCAGTGGAGACCGCAAACATTCTATTTTTGTGGGAGTTTTGAAAAATAAAATGTCTACACAGTTCACATTATGTTAATTTTCAAACATGTATCAAAATCTGTCTATGCCTATTACTAAAGGTTTACTGCACCTGTTTCAAGTCAGTTTTTCAGTCATTCAGCCCATATTTATCAAGCACCTCTCATAGATTAGATTAGATAAACAGAGGTCTTCTCTTCAGAGAACTTACATTCTA
Source organism: Enhydra lutris kenyoni (assembly GCF_002288905.1). NCBI lineage: Eukaryota > Metazoa > Chordata > Mammalia > Carnivora > Mustelidae > Enhydra > Enhydra lutris. Next base: position 16,449,022 of record NW_019154087.1, read on the forward strand.
GTTGAGAAAGAAGTATAAATGTATTATATTATATACCGATATATGATATAAAATTGCTATAAACACATACCCGAATAGAATCATTTCAGGTACTGAAATACCACGAAGAAAATATAACCAGAAGCTACCACAGAAAGACAGGAGTGGGAGGAAGTGCTTTGGTTCTGGTCAGCAGGGAAGGCCTCTTGCATGGGGTGATATTTCAGCAGAGACCTGAGTGATGACAAGTGCTAAAACAATAAATTGGATGAGTTGCAGGAGCCAGACAGCAAGCATATTCAAAAATAAATTGAGTTGGGATTATATAGGGGTCTTTGGGTCTGGTAGGGCAATCTATATTCTCAAGTTTGTCTGAAGAAACATCAAGCTGTTTCCCTATCGAATAAGTCATATGCTCCAGAAATCCAGTCACCAAACTGTGAATTTGTTCTGAAAAGGGGCGGCCACCTTAGGTGGCCTAAAGTTCTTTTTTTTTTTTTTTTATTTGACAAACAGAGATCACAAGTAGGCAGAGAGAGGCAGGCAGAGAGAGAGAGGGAAGCAGGCTCCCTGCTGAGCAGAGAGCCCCATGCAGGGCTTGATCCCAAGACGCTGGGATCATGACCTGAGCTGAAGGCAGAGGCTTTAACTCACTGAACCACCCAGGCGCCCCAGGTTCTAAAGTTCTGACAGCAGACCAGGAAGCCTGCTCTCAGGAAGGATAGCTATCATACACCAGTTCATCAGCAACGGTAACTTCTTCCTTTTGCTTCAACTGATTAATAATCTGACCAAAGAAAAAGAAAAAAAAAAGCTAACATGGGATCACATAATAATCACTCTCTTTTATAGAGAAAAATTAAATCATTTAAAATATATTAACTCCTTTAATACTCTCCATAACCATATGAGGTAGATACCATCAATCATTATTTTCTAGATAAGGAAACTGAGGCCCAGAGAATTTCAGAAAATTCCATAAGACACAGGCAGTCTCCCTCCTGAGCTCACACCTTAAAAACTGGGCTGTGCTATCCATCGAAAATAGATAGGGAAACTTTATGGGACATATTAGCTGACACTAGAATAATTGGTGAAATTTTGATTCAATTGGTAAACGAAATAAGAGCATTCCACAGAAAGATAAATTGTTCAAATGAACTTCGAAGAATCAGGTGCAGACATGAATATATCTATAAAAGTGAATACAGTATAACTGAAACATTTGGTTGGTTTTGGCAATTTTTTTGTCTTTTTAATTGAAGTATAGTTGACACAATGTTACATTAATTTCAGGTATACAACATAGTGAGTCCACAAGTCTATACATTATGCTAAGCTCACCATAAGGGTAGCTACTGTCATACTCTGTTACAATACCATTGACTATATTCCTTATGCTGACTCTTTTATTCCTGTGATTTAGTCATTCCAGCCCTGCAAGACTCTACTTCCTACTCCCCTTCACACATTTTTCCCACTATGCCAATGCTCTCCCCTCTGGCAACCATCTGTTGGTTCTCTGTATTTATGGGTCTGTTTCTGTTTTTTTGTTTGTTTGTTCATTTTATTTTTTAGATTCCACATATAAGCAAAATCATACAGAACTTGTCTGTCTCACTTCACTTAGCACAATACCCTCTTGGTCTATTCATGTTGTCACAAATGTCAAGATCTCATTCTTTCTTATGGCTGAGTAATATTCCATTGTATGTATATGCCACATATTCTCTACCTGTTCCTCTATCAAGGGACACTTAGGTTACTTCCAATATCCTGGCTATTGTAAACAAGGCTGCAATAAACATAGAAGTGCATATATCTTTTCAAATCAGTGTTTTTGTTTTCTTTGGGTAAATATCCAGTGGTGAAGTTATTGGATCACACAATATTTCTATTCTTACTTTTTTGAGGACCTTCTATACTGTTTTCCACAGTGGCTAAACCAATTTACATTCCTGCCAACAGTGCCTAAGGGTTCTTTTTTCTCCATATCCTCACCCACACTTCTTATTTCTTGTCTTTGATTCTAGTCATTCTGACACATGTAAGATGATATCTCATTGTGGCTTGACTTACATTTCCCTGATGATGAGTAATCTTGAGTACTTTTTCATGTGTCTGTTGGCCACCTCTGTATCTTCTTTGGAAAAACTGTCTGTTCAGACCCTCTGCCCATTTTTTAATCAGATTTTCTTTTTTGCTGTTGAGTTGTATAAGTTCCTTACCTATTTTGAATATAAATTCATAACCATATATTTCATTTGCATATATCTTCTCCCATTCAGTAGATTGCCTTTTCATTTTGTTGATGGTCTCCTTTGTTGTGCAGAAGATTTTTTTTTTATTTTGGTGTAGTCCTACTGATTTATTTTTGCTTTTGTTTCCCTTGTCTGAGAGGACATATCTAGAAAAGTATTGCTAAGGCCAAAGAGATTATTATCTCTTTTCTTCTAGGAATTTTGTGTCACATTCAGTGTCTTAATCCATATTGTTAATTTTTGTGTATGGTGTTAGGAATTGTTACTTCAGAACAGTGCTACTCAAAGTGTGGTCCACGGATAGGCTTGAATTGTTTATTGTTGATTTTCCATGAGATAGGAAGCTTGTGCCAACATGTAAACCAATTATATCACTGAGCACCCTGGCTGCTTCAGCTGGAATTTTTTTTTTTCTTATAGCAGGATATGCTTATTGAAGTAAGCAGTTCAGTAATTCACATTCTGACACAAGTTCCTTACCTTCTCACAGACGAGTGTTTTGAAACACATCGAGTTAGAGTACAGGCAATATTGCATAAAGATGACATTCCAAAAAGTAAATTGACTAAATAAAATAGATATCTATTTCTCATTCATACAACTGTCTAAAAATGGGCAAGCCATTTAGGAGAGTTAGACAGCTCTCTTCTACATGGTCACCCAGGGCCCCAGATTGGTAGCTATTAAACGTCTCTGAGTCCAAGGCACAAGCTGTAATTATAGCCATTTTACAGCCAGCAGGCAATAGGAAAGGGGAAATCCAGGGAGAGTGTCTTTATCCTTAAGATACTTAACATCATTTTGGCTTTCTTTCCTTTGGACTGAAATGATTCATAAGAAGAAAGTTTGATTCAAAAGAGACAGTGAAATATAGTCTCTAGCTGGAAACTTACAGACTATGCAAAATAGAGAATATTCTATAACTGAAGGAAGAGAAGGAGACTAGATAGTTCACCCTTCTCTGTCATAATGAAAATTATGGCTAGAGAGTTAAACTGAAGCCAGACCATTGAGTATTTGAGATTGAATACTAAATCAAATGATTGCAGAAAATAAAAACACTGGTAAAAATAAATAAAATTTCAATTATTATGCAAAATAAATGAAAAAATGTGAAGCTTATTGCTTGTAATTAACTCATTTCATCACAGTTTCTACAGATGAATTCACAGAAAAACCTAAGACGTATAGCCTAACTTTTTCCAAAGCAAATTCTCACATAAAACAATTGTCTTTATATATTATTGGTCTTTTTATATTGCACTCCACTCTTGTTCCAATGGAAGCTGGGGATGGAAAATGCATTAGGATCAAATCTGAGATAAGAAATTTAGTTCCAAGTGATTTATTGAGGAGATGCTCTCAAGAAAAACCTATAAGGGAAAAAGCGAAACAGGAAAGAAAAGAGGAAACAGCTTATGTGAGTAGAGAAGGCAGATCCATACTCTGAATATGTGAGTGGGAGTAAGGATAAATCACAGCCCTTTTCAAAATGGAAATGTCCAGTATAATCAATTTTCTACAAAGTGATAGGATAGTGCTATTTTGGGGATTTAGAACTGGTCTCTGTTACTGACAAGTCAGATATTAAACAGTGGCTATAACTAGAGCAGACTTAGGAGAAGGAGGCCCATAAATGGCTTCCATCTTGCTATCGGGGCTACTGCATTACTCTGCAATGGGTTGGCCAAGGACAGAGGTTAGGCAGCATGTGGGAATCTTGAGAACTGGCTGAGTCATTCTGTCCTCTTGGTTGTTTAGCACTTCCACACTGAATATCCTCTGGTGTACATTAATGTATGATACAAGTTCATCACACTTTTTGATTACTATCATGGGTCCATCCACATGCCTTTTTCCTAGAACTTATTAACCCTAATATTCCCATGATGTTCCTTTAAGAACCTTGGCTAATGACTTCACCACTGCCTATTCACCTGTTATATTTTTACATTGCCCTATTATCATCCACAAAAAAGTAATGACCAGGAATGTTGCCTGGAATCTTAATTTGGATTTAATTGGAAGTTTTCCCTTACCCACTGGTTTTTAGGAACCTCTCTGAGTGGGGTCTATAGTGCAACAGCAGTCCACCTTGGACCTCTGCCAACATATGATACCAACCTAACCACAAACCAAGCTTGAGTTTCTTCCTCTTCATCAACAGATTATACAGAGCCTTCCATGAAACTCTAGGAATGAGCTGATTGGTGGAACAGTGATAGGTGACATAAAGGTGCGGGCCACTCATTTACAAGCTTACTTGTAGCCTTTGTGTCAGCTTGAGATAAATTCCAGACATACCACTCCCATCTTACAATGAATTGCTACTGGGTACAACCCAATACTCAGCTTATAATGGCTCCTTACAGCCACACAATCACTTTGAAAATTCATAACAAACACTATCTCTTCTAGGGTCCTGTAGCATACCAGGAGTCACTACCAGTTTGAATGACCAGCTGCAGGTGGCACACCCTGTTGCAGAACCTTGGGTGTGTATTTTGTGATTCTCCTCTAGGGCTTGACCAAAACTCTATTTGGCATCCTTTTATACCATAGGTGCCAGAGTACCATAGGTCTGCCCAGATGTATGAGCCAAGGGGGAGGGCTGCTTGTACCTCAGTCTTATCTCTTGCAGGACTCTTTCTTGTTCTGGGTTCCACCCAAAACTAGCAATTCTCTGCACCATTCTGTCAATGACTCTGAGCAGTACTCCCTAGTGCAATAAAGTGCTGCTTCCTAAACCCAAAGAGGCCTATCAAGCCCTGGGCTTCTTTCTTAGTAATAGAAGTCACAAAGAACAAAAACAGACCCTTTACTTTGATTGGGATGTCTGGGTATGCTCCAAACCACTGGACCTTGAAAAATCGCCAAAGGTGATAGACTCCTGAAACTTTGTTGGCTTTTCTTCCACCCTCTGGAATGCATGTGTCTTTCCAAGGCAGATAGAATACTTGCCATTTGTTACCTTTTGGGTACAATTAACATCATATCATTAGTATAGTAGACAAATATTAAGTTCTGTAGAATGTCAAGATGAGCTAGGCCCTTTCAGTCTATATAATGACCCTGAGAACATGCAGTTTTGAATATTATTTTTTTAAAGATTTTATTTATTTATTTGACAGACAGAGATCACAAGTAGGCATTGTGGCAGGCAGAGAGGGAGGAGGAAGCAGGCTCTCTGCTGAGCAGAGAGCCCAATGTGGGGCTTGATCCCAGGACCCTGGGATTGTGACCTGAGCTGAAGCCAGAGGCTTTAACCCACTGAGCCACCCAAGTGCCCCTTGAATATTATTTTTGATAAAATATTATAATATTATTTTGAGAAAAATATATTTAAATAATACTTTTCTCTTCCTTCAGTGCTTTTTGTCATCTTAAAAAAAATGCTTAAAAGCAAGAAGGGAGGAGACTAAACAAATTAAGTAATGAGAATTCAAATAAACTATGGGGTTTAATTTGGCATTCTTTAATTGAAATTTAGAAGTTCAACCGTGGTAAGCATTTCTTGATGGATCTCCTATTTTTAATTAGATAAATTTATATTCTGTGCTGAATGTAATTTTGAGAAGTCTATGATTTTGCAGCACTTGTATTTGGAAAAATGGTCAAAAGCATCATAATTAAAGGCAACTTATCTAACAAGTTTTATCTAGACAAATATTCATCAAAGAAAGATACTCTAAATGGAAAATAACGGAAATATTTGGTCTCTAATATTTAGGCATTTTAACATGGAAAAAAGTTAGAATTGTAAATGACAGAAACACATTTCCTTTAACAGAATTTACTCTTATTTCCACTCTACAAAGAAAATATTTCCCCAGTTAAGAATGTAGTTGTCTATAGAGAAGAGTCCATGGAAAGTACCAACATTTTCAAACTTATTAATAATCATGAATGGAACTTTGAAAAGGATTGCAGGCAATTTTATGGAAAAGTAAATCATGATAGGATCATGCTGAGAACAATCATTCTTTTCTTTAAAGATTTTATTTATTTGTTTGAAGGAGAGATAGGGAGAGAGAGAACACGAGCAGGGGGAGTGGGAGAGGGAGAAGCAGGACTCTTGCTGGGCAGCTAGCCCGATGCAGGCCTCGGTTCCAGAACCCTTAGATCATGACCTGAGCTGAAGGCAGACTCAGCAACTGAACCACCCAATCGCCCCGAAAATAATCATTCTTTAATAGAACTTTGCTGACATGGTATTAGCAAAAGATATGGCTAAAGAACTGATTAAAGTACATAAACATGAACCATAAATGATTAGTTATCTTATGTCATTTTTCATATTTGGATAATAAATATAAAATTATAATTGTTTTAATGCCTAACATAGGGTTTGAGACAGAATTTTGATTGTGGAAATGATTTTAATATATTATTTGGGTTAACTATAATAAAACCAATTTATCAGTCAATAAATGTTTTAAAGATTGTATTATTTTCATTTAATGGCCCCTTTAATTCTCAAAAGTGTCATAATTTAGATAATAAATGTGGGTCATTCAAACGAAAGGAGGGAGAATGGAACAGGAAAAGGTTGAGATGGAGATAAGATTGGACCTGTGGATATGTTGGGTCTGGCATTTCTTCACCACATCTATACAGCAATTATACAAATGCAATTTAAAATATAGGTTAAGAGCTCAGGAGGGAGGTATAGGCTTGAAATGTTGATCTACCTGTGATGAGCTTATAGGGTACAGCCAAACATTAGGATCTGCTGGATCAGCACAGAACAGCACATAGTGTGAAAAAGAAAGGAAAACTTGGCCAAGTCTGGAGTTCAAGGATGGCCTTTTGCCCTCTGGGGCAAAAGAAATAGGAAAAATTAGGGCAGAGCACAGATATCTGAGAAACTATGGTAAAACAAAGTTAAGACAAGTGAAGGCTCAGATATACAGATGTGAACTCTAAATCCAGAGATGGAGTGGAATCTCAGCAGTTAGAACATAGCCAAGTTTCAGAAAAGGATGACAAGATCAGCCTGAAGCTGAGCTCTAGCCTTGGAGCTAGGAAAGGAAAGAAGATGCCATTTGATAAGGAAACAGTTTGGAAATCAGAGAACCAGAACCAGAACAGGGTCTAATGCTAGTACGAGGATATCAGGCAAGAATTTAAGCCAGTCCTTCGGACAATTTGTCCATTACACAACCAGAGGTTCATTACACGGTAAGATCTATTATTCTTCCTTCTTGCAGAATCCATGTGATGATAAACGGCACAAAGACATTTGGTCCAGAGAGAAAACTTGTGACCACTTGCCAAAATTCCTTGTCATTGGGCCACAAAAAACAGGTAGGAATACCCAACTATGCTGTCTGATTCTTTTTTTTTTTCTTTTTTCTCATCTTCTCCTTTTTGTCATGAAACATATTGTCATACAGGATAATTAGATTAGATCTCGCTTTGTGAAATATCTAGACATCTATTCAAGTTCATTATTTGAATTGTTCTTCATGCCTGTGGGTCATTGTTATGCTATGATCCTCAAAGCGATTCTAATGGTGTCTATTAATTAGACTTAAGGACTGAATTTTAACTATAGATTTTAAAGCTATTCCACAGATGTCAAATTTTTTTCAACAGATGTCAAATTTTTTACAACTTTGTGTTAATATACGACAGTCACAGTATCTGATTTTTAATCCCTACGTTTTGTAGCTTTGCCTAATTATCTCCTAAATTAAGTTATAAAGAAAGGACTTGGCTTGATATAAACTAATTCACACTGTATATATCAGCCTCGAATTGATTTTTTCAGAGCTACTGCCATTGTTACCTTCAAACATTCCACATGTGTGATTTGTTTTTTAAAAATAATTATTAAGTATAAATATGGTTTGGACTTATTATCTGATACACCTGAGGTTCACCAGACATTTTTCCCTCAGTATTTTCTCTAATGCCGAAGGACAAGTGTATAAGACTGCCGTAAAAGAGAGTGAAAGTATTTCACCAATGAGATGACACTTTCAATTAGAATATTTTATACTTTCTTCAGCATGTGACAGTTTTATACACTTTGCTCATGTCCTGATTAATTAAAGTTTTTATTGAGTTGCTGTATTTTGAATTCACTACTTTGACTAGAAGCATTTTCATCAGTGAGTGCACAAACCATAACACAAAACAAACACTCACAATAAATAAGCCTGGCCCAGATGAAGATATTTGTAATACAAGCAAGTAGATCATTTTAAAGGTTGTGGGAAAAATTTCCAGACTATTAGATATTGGTTGTTGAAATCTTTTCTTCCTCCAGGAATATAAATTGTATTACAACAGTAAGTTACACATGTGCAGGGAAGGGAAAAAAATCACCATGTATTTTCAGATATATCACTTGTGTTGTTGTTGTTTAAAATGTGCATTAATTTTCTACCAACTCCCTTATAGCAGTGCTAACTCTGGAAAGACTGCTAAAGAAATAAAACATTGTTGTGTTGTAAAATTATGCTAAAATTTTAAAGATATATCTTTTATCATTTGTCATTGAATATTATTACTTCTTAGTTCTGCTAGAAAACTACAGGTTACTAAGTATAAATCTAGTTTTCCTCCTTGTTTTTTGTATTTATAAAGACAATAACTTACACCTTTAGATTTTAATATTTGACCTACCAGTATGGAAATAACCGAGCTTTCAGCAGTTTTTGGCTGCTGAAAACAAACAAACAAGTTAAAATAAAGGAATTGGATGACAATATTATTTTATATGTTGTGAAAATGTTATTCTTTTTTTTTTTAAGATTTTATTTATTTATTTTACAGAGATCACAAGTAGTCAGAGAGGCAGGCGGGGGAGGGGGGGAAGCAGGCTCCCTGCTGAGCAGAGAGTTGGATATGGGGCTTGATCCCAGGACTCTGAGATCATGACCTGAGCTGAAGGCAGAGGCTTAACCACTGAGCCACCCAGGTGCCCCGAAAATGCTATTCTAATGTGAAAATGGTTGTGATAATTCTTAAATCTGTTCCATCATAGAAGTCTAAAGTTTCTTTTGTTCTCTTTATTGCTTTAGTTGGCAAAATTCCCACTGCTGTCAGAGCTATAAATTTCCTGGATACAGCAATGCTAAGAATCTGCTCTTCAATGCAAAGCTGTCTTTAAACAACTTAAATATGGCCTGCACATCCCTTGCAATAAACATGAATTATAATATAAAAGTAGTCCTCAAAGCCCTATTTTCTGAATTGTTGTGAGGCATGAATGGAAGGAATTGATGTCCCACTTCTCCATTGCTGAATCCTGCCAGGAATTCCTGTCAGCTGTTAGTGGGACAGTGAATGAGGACAGGCAAAGGGCGGTGTAGGCCTAGGTTTATGGCACTCAAAGATTAAATCTTAGTCCTGTTAGGATCCTTTGGACAGATAGGTATCTTTCGTGATTCTGGGTCAAAGACATTACCAGAATAGGAGCAGCTTTCCAAAAGGGTTAAATTTAGGACAATAATTTTTTTTTTTTAAGATTTTATCTATTTATTTGAGAGAGAGCATGAGGTGGGGGCGAGGGTCAGAGGAAGAAGCAGAATCCCCACTGAGCAGGGAGCCGGATGTGGGACTTGATCCCAGGACCTCAGATCAGGACCTAAGCTAAAGGCAGATGCTTAACTGACTGAGCCACCCAAGTGCCCCACAATAATTCTAAAAGCATAACTTATTGGCCTTATCTGTCTCAGAAGATCGGTGTCCCCACTGTCAATATTATTTTCTCATGATTTGATTGGCTTAATCTGTTAAAACTAAAAACAAAATTGATTGTATATAAAATAGAGTGCAATTTCTCTGAGAGTACTACCAGGAGGAGGTCTTTTTTATTTCCTCCACTAAATATTTATATCAAAGACATTGCATAAAAATGAGTGTCAGTAATAGATTAAAACATAGGTGATAATAAGATAAATACACATTTTGGAGCAATGGGCCCATGTTCTATGACTGATTATATGAATATCAAGCCACATGCCTACTGTCTCCTGTTGAAAAGACTTTCTCCTTCCTTCCAGTCCTTTCTCCCTCCTACCTACTGCTCCTGGTGACATGAAGTTGCTGTGGCTCAGAATATAAAGCTTTGACTTTATGTAATTCAGGGTAGATCTGGTATAATTCTGTGACCATCAGGGTGATTAAACATTTGTATGTGTTACTGAGTGAGATTATAAAATATTTATTTTGCAATGATCAGCAATAATTAAAAAATAGTCCTTTATCTGTACCCTGGATCCATCCAGTCTCAACATCTCAGGGATATTAAACTACAATATTCTCGGCTCTCTCGTGTGTCTCAAATCTCTCTCACACACACACATGTGCACACATGCACTTACACACACACATGCCATTCTCATCATCATTTAAACATCTTTATGTAGGTTCCATCCTAAAAGGTATCTAGAGAGAACCCTTTTGAATTCCCTGTTCTCTTACAGACACTACTCTGTAATACTCGAATTTACTTCTTCTCCCTGGAACATTTTTTTCCTCCTCTTATAATTTCTCCTTTTTGAACTCTTGTTATTTTCAAGAGCATTTCAGATCAGTTCTTGAGGACTCCATCACCCCTCATGATTTTATGTCTGTGTTTTTCAATGTGTTTAGATAGTTCTGCCTCGTCCTTTGGGCCTCTAATTCAGTTCCCAACCAGTTCTGACTCCTTTCATTTTTAAACTGAGTTTATATGATTTGATTCCATTTTGTTAAATTTATTTTATTTTTTTATTTATTTTATTTTATTTATTTATTTATTTCGGAGACAGAGAGAGAGAGAACACATGTGGGGTGAGGGGTAGAGGGAGAAGTAGACTCCCTGCTGACCTAGGAGCCCAATGTGGGGCTTGATCCTGGGGCTCCCAGATCATGAACTGAGCTGAAGGCAGATGTTTGACAGACTGAGCTATCCAGGCATCCCCATTTTTGTTAATCTTATTTTGGAATGCCTGGGTGGCTCAGTCGGTTAAGCACCTGACTCTTAGTTTTGGCTCAGGTCATGATCTTAGGGTCATAAGATGGAGACCTGGGTCAGCTCTGTGCTCAGAGGGGAATCTGCTTGAGATTCTCTCTCTCACTCTTCTTCTGCCCCACCCCTGTGCTCGCTCATGTTCTATTTCTCTCTAAAATTAAATAAATAAATCTTTAAAAAAGACAATAATTAAAAGTTGTTTTAATTAGTAATTAAATATTTAAGGGCATTTATCAATTTTTACTCTCCCATTTCACCAGAAGCCACTTATCCTGGAATCCTTCACCTTTCTTCCCCCCAAGGTGGTGGTCCCCTTAGATCTGTTATCACTTCCTTTAGCTACTCATGCCCGCATTCAAGCAGGTGGTCATGTAAAGCTGTGAGGGTCTTATCAGGTGGCCATCTCATTTATACTTACAGCACAGTAGACTTTGCTCCTCTAAGCTTAAGATATGTTGGGATAAAATGCCAATTCTCTGATGATCTGCTGAGCTTCCAGATCCCTGGCTGCAATCGTAACTCTTCTGCCAACCCACCTGTGTGGCTCACCTCCAGCTATACTAGTGCTGGGAAATCCAATTGACACTCCCGGGCCCAACGTGTTCCAAAAGGGATCATCTTTTCCAGAAGAGAAATGTTGGTTTATGAGAACTATGAAAATGCAGTCACTTCACGATTCTTGCCGCCATGGCACTCAGTCTATGGAGACAAGGGTCAGAGATTGCATCTGAGCCTTCTGTGATGTGGACACTCCGTGGGTTCTATCAGCCAGTCTGTCTGTCCAGCCCAGTGCCTCCATTATCAGATCAGACTGCCCCATTTTGCCAGGTTAGGACATTCAAGTGTCTGTCTTTCCAGATTCCTCCCCTCTTCATAAAACCTTACAGGGAACACTCACGTTTTTAAGGTGCAAGCTGAGAAAACACTTCCTCTTGGAAGCTTTCACTGAATCCTCAAGTCTAAGTCACCTATTCTCTCATTTATTAGAAAAACACTCTGGCCTTCTCTCACTATGGAAACTTTCTCACTAGGTTGCAATTACCTGTTTACTTGACCCAAGTCCATACATACACTTTAAGTTGATCAAGGCCACCAAGTGAGTTTTTCTTCTCAAAAGTTCTCACCAGGGGGAAAAAAAGAAAAGTTATCCCCAGGGACTTACACAGAGTAGCACCAGTCAGCATGTGTTAAATAATTTGATTTAATTTAATGGATTTGAAGACTATTAATGGAGATCCATGAGGTTCAAGGATTGTGCTAGATGCCCTTGATGTTTCAGCCACTCACCTGACTCCAGGAGGGAAACTGAACCACAGTTTCTGAAGTCCTCTCCCAGCTTAAAGCACAGTAACCCAGTTTTCAGATGCCCAGTTTTTGCATATCAATGTACAACCACCTATGTGTTTTTTGCATTTTTTGTATGTTATACATTTCCTGTGGTATCTTAGTTCATATTTTTTCTTCAAACAAACTGACTTTTTACCTCAAAACAATTTAAAGCAGAAACACTGCATCATCCTATAAATAGAACAGTTACTGCATATCAAACAAAAAAAAAATGAAAAAAAATACATTGGAGACAAAAATAGCTGTATCATCAGTCTGCCTCACTTTGCCTATGTACTAATATTAAATCAGATGTTTAGGTAAATAGAATCATGAAGACCAATAAAAGAATACTTAGATTGTTGTCACATGAAAATACACCTAATTGATTTTAAGGAAATCATTTTCATAAAGGTTTTATTTATTTGAGACATAGAGAGAGAGAATTAGCAGGAGGGGAAGTACAGAGGGAGAGATAGAAGCAGACTCCCTGCTGAGCAGGAAGCCCTACATGGGACTGGATCCCAGGACCTCTGGAATCATGACCTGAGCTGAAGGCAGATGCTTAATCGACTGAGCCACCCAGGTGCCCCTTCAGGAAATCATTTTAACACCAGAAAAAAAATTGGTCTTCTGGATATTACTTTTTAAGCAAAAATTTTGCTAAAGTAGCATCTTTTGTTGTCATATATAACCCTTTGCCTCCTTTTTTGCTATAGGAACAACTGCACTTTATTTATTCCTTCTTATGCACCCTTCCATCATCAGCAATCTTCCCAGTCCCAAAACATTTGAAGAAGTTCAGTTCTTTAATGGCAACAACTACCACAAGGGCATTGATTGGTAAGGAAAATAACAAAAAATAAAGACCACTACTAACACATGCTCAATCACAGCAAAGCAATTATAAATGTATGTGTGGTATCTACATAATTACAGCATAAATTTGTTATGCTCAACTCTACCATAGTGAATTAGAAATTAATTTACAACAATGATATGTTTAATCAGTATTGCCGATAACTTAATTTGGAAAGTGCAATAATGATAATATTTTTCTGGTAAATTAATATTATTAAATAAAGAAGATTATGGAATATTTTTGTCAGAATTATTCATAAGGATATTTAAAATTCTTCTTAAGCATATTATTATTTTACTGTGCCTAGATTTGTTTTAACTGCATAATTTGTCTTCACAAATGATGCTTGAGGAAACAAATAAATAAGTTATTTTATACTCTGTGACATGTATCTTCATTAACTACATAGACTATAAAATGTTATAATATAAGCTGATATTTGTCATTCAAATAATTACATAGCATTTCCAAAGCCATATTAATGTCAGCCATGCACATGCATAAAAGGAATATTACTTTGTATTTAATAAATTAAATAAAAAATAAAAATTTAAAAGTCACAATATTTTCCCTAAACTGAAATAGAATAAACTTGATATTAAAACTGGCCTTTACTTTGGAGATTTTTCTAGCTTTATTCCAATTTTCTAAGAAAATATTGCTCTGATTCCAGCTTCCAGTTATATAAGGCAAATCTCCTCCAAGGAAAATTTCCCTAAATGCATATGTCTGTAGTCTGTAACTTCCTGTCAACATCACATATGAACCTGTCCTTATACAAAAGGCCTGTTCTGTTAGATTAGAGTTAGAGTAGGGGAGAGGCAATGCCAGTGGGCAGATCTGGCTTCCTATCACATGTAGAGAGGTGCCCGCTCTGCACCTAAGATATTCTTATTCTACCTTACTTTTAAAAGACTAAATGAATTTTGGAAGTGCATGCAAGTTACTAAAAGCAGAACAGCAATTTTCTCTTATCTGTGAGCTCAAATGGAACACAAATTGTTAAGCAGGAATATAGATGAGACTTTTCACCACTTCACATTTGGGAAACATAATAACAAATGTCAAAGAGGAAAATAAGTGTCTTATATGAATTCTTAATTGCTCTCATTATTTATTTCTAGAACATTTGAGGGTTAGAGAAGTGATGAGCTGTAAGGAGGATTACACACATAATTAAAGCCTTGCACTGAGTTAACCTCTGAACATATTGATTCCATAATCTACACACAGAGGAATGTTCTGACAGCATATGGAGGAGCGAACCTACCGAGGCACCACAGGATCAACTAGCAGGAAATATCCTCTTAATGACTCTAGATAGACCATAATGTGTTCACATTGCTACACATATTACAAATTATGCAGAAGTTAAAAAGGAGGAGAGCAGCTATGCCCTACTCTGTTTAGGATTTTATAGCTCTTCTGACTTACACATCCTCCTCCTTTGTGCACTTTCATCTCAAATTAAAAATTTTGTATTCAAGTTAGCAAACAAGAATTTACTATTTTAAAATATTTACTAGGCAATACTGTGTAATTTGCTTTTTGCCAAGGGTAAACTTAAATTTTTCTGGATTTGGCTTTTGATAGCAGAGAATATCAACACAAATTGAAAAGATTTCCCCCTGTTCTTAACCGTCTACCTATTTCATCTCCCTCTTTCCCCTGCCCTATATAGTTCATTAAAACAGTAATGCTTTGGGTTGTCTTTACAGTCAAAGTGGATAGAATAGCACTTGCATTAGAATTATAGGTATATAGAATTATAACATAATTATAATAGAATATATATTATAGACATATAGAGAATAATATAACAATGTAGAATTATAACACTAATAATTAGAAATCAGTATAAGTGAATGTAAAAATGTTCTGTTATTTCATATCCATGGCATGTTAGAGAAAAACTTGTATCACAGATTATTTTTCTCTGCCTTCAGGTATATGGACTTTTTTCCTACTCCATCCAACATTACAAGTGACTTTCTGTTTGAAAAGAGTGCTAATTACTTCCATTCAGAAGAAGCTCCCAAGCGAGCAGCATCTCTGGTCCCCAAGGCCAAGATCATCACCATCCTCATCGACCCCTCAGACAGGGCATACTCTTGGTACCAGGTATGAAGCAGGAAAAAAATACTTTTAAAAACATTTGGCCATAGCTAAATGTAAGCAATAGTGAATACCAAAATAAAGTCTAGATGTCCAGATGTATTCAACAGTCAAATGTTGCATAGCTAACCCACCCAAAAAAGAAAAGAAAAGAAATTATAAGTAATAAAAGCTGAATATTTGAGTCATATGAAGTTGGACAAGGAATTTCAAGCATAAACTAGTAGAAAACATCATACATAAAGGATTAATAGACTGACTAGACAGTATAAACATGTAAAATATTAGTCTATCAGTATCAACAAAAAGAGTACATTATCGAAGTAGGGCATCTTTAATAATACATGGCAAATGGTTTAGTATCCTTAATTTGTTTTTTAAAAAAAAGCTTCTGGAAACTGATAAAAGAAAAGATATAATAGCTCAGTAGAAAAATGAGCAAATAAACAGATCGCATAGATAAACATTTCACACACACAGAGACACCCACAAATATAACTGCTCAATGATTTATATGAAAAATGATCAGCCCAATTAGGGAGCAACAAAATACAGATCAAAATGATACTCTTTCTGAATATCATCTCGATAAAAATTGTCATGTTTATTCTCCCTGCTGGCAAGGGTGTGATGATAAAGATATTAAAACATTCCAATAGAAAGGTATAGATGGAGATTTTTTCTGAACACTAATTTGGCAATAATTATCAAAATAGTTTTGTAAAGGTCCTGTTGTGTTATGGAAACTTCAAAGGGATGGACAAATATTTATTCCTTTCTATACCGCAATACTTGTCAAACGATAATAATAGTAAAAGGAATAAACACCCAACAATATGAATTTGTATCACACTGATGTGCAATATTCTGCAACAACATTTAATGGTGGTTTTAATCAATAGAATATTAATTAAAACATTGTGTCCATTTTAATGTGTGGATAGGTATTAATCAAAAAATCACATAGATATATAGCTAAAAATTTTGAATGCTCCGTAAGGAAATCTGTTAGGTATGAAGAAAGCATTGTCTAGAGAAAGAAACTTTAGACTTAAAACTGAAGAATGAGTCAGTATAAACTGAGTGGGGTAGAAGGAGAGTTGGGCAGAGGGAAAAGTATATGAGGTCCACTGGTACAAGGAACCCCCAGCACATGGAAAGAACTAAGAAAACTTCCATGTGGCTAGAGAGCAAAACCCGAGGTGGAGACCTGTGGGAGATGGGTCTGAGTCGTACACAGGGGCCAGAACTCAGGTGGGGGAACTGTGTGGCCACCATTCTTCAAGCAACTGAAAGCCTTTGAAGAGTTAAGCCAGTGTGTAACTACCAGATTTCCTTTCAGAGGTGCTGAGAAATAGAGGCAGCTTTGACGGCGAGAGTAAGTACAGACTGAGTGAAGTATAAAGCATCAGAAGACATGTAGGGATTAAAACCAACAGAACCTGGTGAGGAAACAGTGTCAAGGATAAATCAAATTTCTGATGAGAATAACTGGATGATGAGTATATATGCCCATGAAAATAGAGACACTGAAGAAGACAACAGGACCAGTTGGAGGGAGGGAGCTAAAGATGTGGCACCAATGGTGATCTTGAGGTAAGGAAACACTGTCGTGTGGAGAACAGTAGAGTCAGCAGGAACTCTGGGAAGAGGTCAGAGCTGCAGACAGAAATTTGTGAATCAGAGGCAAAAAGCCACAAACATGGTGAAACTGCCTAAGGAGAGAGTTTAGAGAAGCAAAGTACAGAGAACGATAAGGCAGCCCAGGAGACAAGAGCAAACAGCCAGAGGAGTAGAAGAAAAAATCCAGGAGTGTGATGACACTGAAAACAGAGGAATAGAGTACTACCAAACAGCGGAGGTGATAAGAGTGTCAAAGGGCTGCTAAGAAATTAGACAGTTGGGCAGAACAAAGCCTGAATTATTTCCACTGAGTTGAAAGAAATGGAGGGAAGCAGAGCCTTTAGCGACAAATGATAAAGCAAAACCAGATGGATTTAGTGGAGGAAAAACTAAGTGGGAAGAAGAAATAGAAAACAGAAAATAAAACAGAAATAGAAAGGGGAAGAAACAAGACACACACTTATTATAGAGAGGTTAAAGTGGGTTCAAGGAAACTATGCTCTATGGTGGTACTGATTTGAATCATGAGATGGGCAGGAGTGTCCAAAAAAAGGAGAGATGTTTAAGGCAAAAAAAAAAAAAAAAAAAAAAAGGAGAGATGTTTAAGGCCCAGGAGAGAAACTGGGGATCAGTCCTGTGAGGATCCTGAGGGGCCAGGAAGAGATGACTACAGGAAACAGCTTCGATGGGAGGGAAGCATCCAGGCTTCACTTTTCTTGTGCGGGGACACCCCTAGCAAGCTGTAGGAGTCTATGGGTCCCATTTCAGAAGCACATTTTAAAAACATAAAAATACATAGAATTACAAAGTAATAGCTTTCTTGAAATATAAGTATCAAAGTAATTTTTAAATCAGTAACAAATTTTTATTTATTTTAACAATTAAATGGCCAGACCTAATGGCAGGACTAATACTGCTGTAATGTTGAAGTAGGGATGAGCATGAATAACATTTTGATATATCTGAAACTCCTATAATGTGAAACAAAAATACCTGTTTTTATTGGTGGTCAAAATCACAGGTATAATAAATGCAAAATTTCATTTAAAAGTTACAGAAAACAAAAAAACTTTTTTTTTTTAGATCCAAGTTCATAGACCCTCTGAATTATATCAGTAGGACTCTGGTTAAGAATCTTCCCACTGAAACTTCGGAGTTAGAAGAGGGGATAAATGTACATGCTGGCAAATTTCAAGGTCTGAGATAGAGAAATCAAAGTGATTCTGATGGTCTCTCCTTCTTTTGGAAAGTTGAGAATGAGTTAATCTGATGGAAAAGAGGGAGATAGTTTGGGGGACAGCAGTTTGAGGAGAGGAAAAAAGGCAGTGTGAAATCTTTGCACAGGGGTGAGATAAAATTGAGCACAGAAATGTAAAATTGCCTATAGCAGTGAAGGCTTAATTGAAGGTGATCTTAAATTTGTGGTGGTAATAATGTAAATGTACTAAAATCCCATGATATGAGTGTATTTGTGTATGTGTATGCTTAACGCATATATAAATTAAAGTCCCCCAAAAAACAAGACTAAAAGGGAATTTTTAAAGTACATAAGAGTAATTTTTATTTTTTTACTTTGTATTCATTTATTTTTTACCCATTCTTTATTTTTTTAATTCATTCTTTTTCTTGACTTTCTTCAATAAACATTTATGGCCAAGAACAAATAATAATGGACAAAAAATTTGACCCTGTACATTGGGATTGCAAGAGGTCAGGGATCCTAGGAGAATACCTGGATTGGGAACAAGATCCAAATACTATTATTAGAATCCATGTGTCATTGTCTCCCTCAAGATAGAAAAATGCACCTTTCTCACTTTGTGAAAATTCATATTGAAAGCAAGTTAAGCTTACTTTAAAAAAAAAGTGACAAAAGCATTCAAATAGTAAATCTTCATTAAAAATGTTGAATATATGAGGAGTCAAGATGGCGGAGAAGTAGCAGGCTGAGACTACTTCAGGTAGCGGGAGATCAGCTAGATAGCTTATCTAAAGATTGCAAACACCTACAAATCCAACGGGAGATAGAAGAGAAGAACAACAACTCTAGAAACAGAAAATCAACCACTTTCTGAAAGGTAGGACTGGCGGAGAAGTGAATCCAAAGCGACGGGAAGATAGACCGTGGGGGGAGGGGCCGGCTCCCGGCAAGCGGCGGAGCAACGGAGCACAAAATCAGGACTTTTAAAAGTCTGTTCTGCTGAGGGACATCGCTCCAGAGGCTTAACCGGGGTGAAGCCCAGGCGGGGTCAGCGCGGCCTCAGGTCCCGCAGGGTCACAGAAGGTTCGGGGGTGTCTGAGTGTCGCAGAGCTTACAGGTATTAGAACGGGGAAGCCGGCTACAGAGACAGAGCTGAAGAGTGAGCTCTCAGCTCTGCGTTACCTTGAACCGGTTGCAGGCTCGGTCAGCTCGGAGCGTGGCCGGAGGCCAGGGTGACGGGAGTAATTGGGCGCTGTTCTCTGAGGGCGCACTGAGGAGTGGGGCCCCGGGCTCTCAGCTCCTCCAGGCCGGAGACCGGAAGGCCGCCATCTTCATTCCCGCCCTCCGGAACTCTACGGAAAGTGCTCAGGGAACAAAAGCTCCCGAAAGCAAACCCAGCAAACCCAGCAAACCCAAGCGGATTACTCAGCCCGGCCCAAGTAAGGGCGGTGCAACTCCGCCTGGGGCAAAGACACTTGAGAATCACTACAACAGGCCCCTCCCCCAGAAGATCAACAAGAAACCCAGCCAGGACCAAGTTCACCGACCAAGGAGTGCAGTTTCAACCCAGGAGAGCAGCGAATTGCAGAGGAGGAGAAAGCAAAGCACGGAACTCATGGCTTTCTCCCCATGATTCTTTAGCCTTGCAGTTAATTTAATTTTTTTTTTCTTTTTCAATTTTTTTTCTCTTCTTCTGCTAAATTTTTTTAACTTTTACCGTTTTCTTTTTTAACGTTTTTTAGTTTATCTAATATATATATATATATTTTCCTTTTTATATTTTTTCTTTATCGGTTTTCTTTTTTTAATTGTTTCTTTCTTTTTTTTTTCTTTCTGAACCTCTTTTTATCCCCTTTCTCCCCCCTCACAATTTGGGATCTCTTCTGATTTGGCTAAAGCATATTTTCCTGGGGTTGTTGCCACCCTTTTAGTATTTTATTTGCTCCTTCATATACTCTTATCTGGACAAAATGACAAGGCAGAAAAATTCACCACAAAAAAAAGAACAAGAGGCAGTACCAAAGGCTAGGGACCTAATCAATACAGACATTGGTTATATGTCAGATCTAGAGTTCAGAATGACGATTCTCAAGGTTCTAGCCGGGCTCGAAAAAGGCATGGAAGATATTAAAGCAACCCTCTCGGGAGATATAAAAGCCCTTTCTGGAGAAATAAAAGAACTAAAATCTAACCAAGTTGAAATCAAAAAAGCTATTAATGAGGTGAAATAAAAAATGGAGGCTCTCACTGCTAGGATAAATGAGGCAGAAGAAAGAATTAGCGATATAGAAGACCAAATGACAGAGAATAAAGAAGCTGAGCAAAAGAGGGACAAACAGCTACTGGACCACGAGGGGAGAATTCGAGAGATAAGTGACACCATAAGACGAAACAACATTAGAATAATTGGGATTCCAGAAGAAGAGGAAACAGAGAGGGGAGCTGAAGGTATATTGGAGAGAATTATTGGAGAGAATTTCCCCAATATGGCAAAGGGAACAAGCATCAAAATCCAGGAGGTTCAGAGAACCCCCCTCAAAATCAATAAGAATAGGTCCACACCCCATCACCTAATAGTAAAATTTACAAGTCTAGTGACAAAATAAAGATCCTGAAAGCAGCCCGGGAAAAGAAGTCTGTAACATACAATGGTAAAAATATTAGATTGGCAGCAGACTTATCCACAGAGACCTGGCAGGCCAGAAAGAGCTGGCATGATATATCAGAGTACTAAACGAGAAAAACATGCAGCCAAGAATACTATATCCAGCTAGGCTATCATTGAAAATAGGAGGAGAGATTAAAAGCTTCCAGGACAAACAAAAACTGAAAGAATTTGCAAATACCAAACCAGCTCTACAGGAAATATTGAAAGGGGTCCTCTAAGCAAAGAGAGACCCTAAAAGTAGTAGATCAGAAAGAAACAGAGACAATATACAATAACAGTCACCTTACAGGCAATACAATGGCACTAAATTCATATCTCTCAATACTTACCCTGAATGTTAATGGGCTAAATGCCCCAATCAAAAGACACAGGGTATCAGAATGTATAAAAAAACAAAACCCATCTATATGTTGCCTACAAGAAACTCATCTTAAACCCGAAGACACCTCCAGGTTTAAAGTGAGGGGGTGGAAAAGAAATTACCATGCTAATGGACATCAGAAGAAAGCAGAAGTGCCAATCCTTATATCAGATCAATTAGATTTTAAGCCAAAGACTATAATAAGAGATGAGGAAGGACACTATATCATACTCAAAGGAACTGTCCAACAAGAAGATCTAACAATTTTAAATACCTATACCCCTAACGTGGGAGCAGCCAACTATATAAACCAATTAGTAACAAAATCAAAGAAACACATCGACAATAATACAATAATAGTAGGGGATTTTAACACTCCCCTCACTGAAATGGACAGACCATCCAAGCAAAAGATCAACAAGGAAATAAAGGCCTTAAATGACACACTGGACCAGATGGACATCACAGATATATTCGGAACATTTCATCCCAAAGCAACAGAATACACATTCTTCTCTAGTGCACATGGAACATTCTCCAGACTAGATCACATTCTTGGTCCTAAATCAGCTCTCAACTGGTATCAAAAGATTGGGATCATTCCCTGCATATTTTCAGACCACAATGCTCTGAAGCTAGAACTCAGTCACAAGAGGAAATTTGGAAAGAACCCAAATACATGGAGACTAAACAGCATCCTTCTAAAGAATGAATGGGTCAACCAGGAAATTAAAGAAGAATTGAAAAAATTCATGGAAACGAATGATAATGAAAACATAACGGTTCAGAATCTGTGGGACACAACAAAGGCAGTCCTGAGAGGAAAATATATAGCGGTACAAGCCTTTCTCAAGAAACAAGAAAGGTCTCAGGTACACAACCTAACCCTACACCTAAAGGAGCTGGAGAAAGAACAAGAAAGAAACCCTAAACCCAGCAGGAGAACAGAAATCATAAAGATCAGAGCAGAAATCAATGAAATAGAAACCAAAAAAACAATAGAACAAATCAACGAAACTAGGAGCTGGTTCTTTGAAAGAATTAATAAGATCGATAAACCCCTGGCCAGACTTATCAAAAAGAAAAGAGAAAGGACCCAAATAAATAAAATCATGAATGAAAGAGGAGAGATCACAACGAACACCAAAGAAATACAGACAATTATAAGAACATACTATGAGCAACTCTACGCCAACAAATTTGACAATCTGTAAGAAATGGATGCATTCCTAGAGACATATAAACTACCACAACTGAACCAGGAAGAAATAGAAAGCCTGAATAGACCCATAACCAGTAAGGAGATTGAAACAATCATCAAAAATCTCCAAACAAACAAAAGCCCAGGGCCAGATGGCTTCCCGGGGGAATTCTACCAAACATTTAAATAAGAACTAATTCCTATTCTCCTGAAACTGTTCCAAAAAATAGAAATAGAAGGAAAACTTCCAAACTCATTTTATGAGGCCAGCATCACCTTGATCCCAAAACCAGACAAGGATCCCATCAAAAAAGAGAACTACAGACCAATATCCTTGATGAACACAGATGCAAAAATTCTCACCAAAATACTAGCCAATAGGATTCAACAGTATATTAAAAGGATTATTCACCACGACCAAGTGGGATTTATTCCAGGGCTGCAAGATTGGTTCAACATCTGCAAATCAATCAATGTGATACAACACATTAATAAAAGAAAGAACGAGAACCATATGATACTCTCCATAGATGCTGAAAAAGCATTTGACAAAGTACAGCATCCCTTCCTGATCAAAACTCTTCAAAGTGTAGGGATAGAGGGCACATACCTCAATATTATCAAAGCCATCTATGAAAAACCCACCACAAATATCATTCTCAATGGAGAAAAACTGAAAGCTTTTCCGCTAAGGTCAGGAACACGGCAGGGATGTCCGTTATCACCACTGCTATTCAACATAGTACTAGAAGTCCTAGCCTCAGCAATCAGACAACAAAAGGAAATTAAAGGCATCCAAATCGGCAAAGAAGAAGTCAAACTATCACTCTTCGCAGATGATATGATACTATATGTGGAAAACCCAAAAGACTCCACTCCAAAACTGCTAGAACTTGTACAGGAATTCAGTAAAGTGTCAGGATATAAAATCAATGCACAGAAATCAGTTGCATTTCTCTACACCAACAACAAGACAGAAGAAAGAGAAATTAAGGAGTCCATCCCATTTACAATTGCACCCAAAACTATAAGATACCTAGGAATAAACCTAACCAAAGAGACTAAGAATCTATACACAGAAAACTATAAAGTACTCATGAAAGAAATTGAGGAAGACACAAAGAAATGGAAAAATGTTCCATGCTCCTGGATTGGAAGAACAAATATTGTGAAAATGTCTATGCTACCTAAAGCAATCTACACATTTAATGCAATTCCTATCAAAGTACCATCCATTTTTTTCAAAGAAATGGAACAAATAATCCTAAAATTTATATGGAACCAGAAAAGACCTCGAATAGCCAAAGGAATATTGAAAAAGAAAGCCAAAGTTGGTGGCATCACAATTCCGGACTTCAAGCTCTATTACAAAGCTGTCATCATCAAGACAGCATGGTACTGGCACAAAAACAGACACATAGATCAATGGAACAGAATAGAGAGCCCAGAAATAGACCCTCAACTCTATGGTCAACTCATCTTCGACAAAGCAGGAAAGAATATCCAATGGAAAAAAGACAGCCTCTTCAACAAATGGTGTTGGGAAAATTGGACAGCCACATGCAGAAAAATGAAATTGGATCATTTCCTTACACCACACACGAAAATAGACTCAAAATGGATGAAGGATCTCAATGTGAGAAAGGAATCCATCAAAATCCTTGAGGAGAACACAGGCAGCAACCTCTTCGACCTCAGCCGCAGCAACATCTTCCTAGGAACATCGCCAAAGGCAAGGGAAGCGAGGGCAAAAATGAACTATTGGGATTTTATCAAGATCAAAAGCTTTTGCACAGCAAAGGAAACAGTTAACAAAACCAAAAGACAACTGACAGAATGGGAGAAGATATTTGCAAATGACATATCAGATAAAGGGCTAGTGTCCAAAAATCTATAAAGAACTTAGCAAATCAACACCCAAAGAACAAATAATCCAATCAAGAAATGGGCAGAGGACATGAACAGACATTTCTGCAAAGAAGACATCCAGATGGCCAACAGACACATGAAAAAGTGCTCCATATCACTCGGCATCAGGGAAATACAAATCAAAACCACAATGAGATACCACCTCACACCAGTCAGAATGGCTAAAATTAACAAGTCAGGAAATGACAGATGCTGGCGAGGATGCGGAGAAAGGGGAACCCTCCTACACTATTGGTGGGAATGCAAGCTGGTGCAACCACTCTGGAAAACAGCGTGGAGGTTCCTCAAAATGTTGAAAATAGAACTACCCTATGACCCAGCAATTGCACTGCTGGGTATTTACCCTAAAGATACAAACGTAGTGATCCGAAGGGGCACGTGCACCCGAATGTTTATAGCAGCAATGTCGACAATAGCCAAACTATGGAAAGAGCCTAGATGTCCATCAACAGACGAATGGATAAAGAAGATGTGGTATATATACACAATGGAATACTATGCAGCCATCAAAAGAAATGAAATCTTGCCATTTGCGACGAGGTGGATAGAACTAGAGGGTATCATGCTTAGCGAAATAAGTCAATCGGAGAAAGACAACTATCATATGATCTCCCTGATATGAGGGAGAGGAGATGCAACATGGGGGGTTAAGGGGTATGAGAAGAGTAAATGAAACAAGATGGGATTGGGAGGGAAACAAACCATAAGTAATTCTTAATCTCACAAAACAAACTGAGGGTTGATGGGGGGAGGGGGGTTGGGAGAGGGGGATGGGGTTATGGGCATTGGGGAGGGTATGTGCTATGGTGAGTGCTGTGAAGTGTGTAAACCTGGCGATTCACAGACCTGTACCCCTGGGGATAAAAATATATGTTTATAAAAAAATTTTTAAAAATTTAAAAAAATGTTGAATATAATTACTTAGGGTCACATGTTGCACATTCTCCTAGCAGAAAACATAGAACAAATTTATATGAATCTTTTTCGCCTAGATTAAACTGTTTGAATAAAAGAGAATCTGTGCCTGCTTCTCCAAGTAAATTCTTTGAACATACATGCTTGAAAAGAATTATTTTTCCTGATATTTTTATTGCTATATTGCTAAGAGTAGGGTCTCCAAACTGCTCCACATTTCAAAATAATGCAGCCTATTACTTAGCTAGTCCTGTCTATTCAGTAAATACCATAAATCCAAAGCGCAGCAGGTGTAATTCAGAAACCTCTACAACTATCACCTGCCACTGTAATTTCTACCCCACATTTTTATAATGGGCCTCACAGAGAAGCTAGAGTGCTATTTTTTCCATAAAATATGTCCCTTTGTGACTTCTGGTCATATTTTTATGCTAATCTTCTTAGTTGCAGGAATATAAAGAAAAGTTGGTGTTAAACTTTTATAAATCAATGTAGAGTAGATTGAGTACAGTTCCATATTATCACTGCTTAACATAGAAATTTTAGCATTAACATTAATATGCACATAGTACTTTTATATTCCTTTATTCAAGTTATGTAGTTTCTACACATTGTATTAATTCAATGTATTAGGTAGTCTCTGTGTACTCAGCATAATGCATATACATATAAGAATGTCAATAAATATACAATAATGAGAGACCTTCAAAAGTTTTATTCCATCAAACTACCACTCACTGGTTACTGTTTAACCACTTCTTGCTCATCTTTACTTTTTTAATTTTATTTCTAACTAACATAGATGACCTGCTATTACACAATTGTATCAAGTCCTAATACACTCCTGTCCTCATTCTGTAGTTAATTTTCTTTATGTTAAACTTCAGATATCTTGCAAAATCAATTCATCCATGCCACAACTCAACACTTTCACTCAAACTTAAGGGATCAAGTTCTCGCTTAGTTTCTATTTATTTTTTTTCAACTTATAAAAATCTGTTATTACATTTTAGCTCAAAATTTTCAACCACTTAAAAAATCCCTTCATCTTTCATTCAGAATTGATCACTTAATTCGTCTGGCTACCACAGCAATATATATGACTCTAGTCAAATATCTGACTTGATTATAGTCTGTTAATCTATTGCCTCCCATAGAAAATTTTTATTTCTTTGAAGATAGAGATTACATTTTGCTTATATCTTTTTATCTCCAGAATCTATAACCATTTTTTTGTTCTGGTAGGGAGTTTACTGAGTGCTTATGAAATTGTATTGACTGCTAAACTTCACCTCTTATTGTATGGGGCTCTTGAGCTTGACTAATGATGGTTTGATATGAAAGATTCAGAGGATTTGGTACTGAAAAGTAGTAATGGCTCAGTACTTGAAAATTAGCATTGATAGATGAAAATTCCTGGGAAAGCAAAAGGAAAGGACTTTGGGCAACATCAACATCTTTGTGACACCTAAACAAGTATTGAGAATATGCATCCACTTTCCCTGTGCTCATAACATCTGCCACACAGAGGTACTGGAGAAGTGTCAGGACCTGTAAGAAGAGCTGTGGTGAGACAACGAGCAGAATACTATATAAACCTGTTCTTGCCAATCTAAATCTCTTCTATTCACTTTTAGTTAAACCCATGAAGAAAATCCTATATTCTGTCTCTTTCTTTGTATGTAAACATTTTAGACGTGAAGACAACCACAGGCTTATGTGCCTACCACTCGATATACACAGAAGGCTTATACTTTAAATAAGCAATATGTCATTGCCTGGGTTTAAAATATGCACTTTTCACTTTATTTTTTCATTCTAAAATTAATTTATCATTTTCATTACTTTTTGGAAATAAAAGACACACACACATACATACATCAAACACAAACACTCACACATACCCCTGCATGCATAAAGAACACCAATTGTAAAATTGACTTTCTTGTTAAAGCACCAACGATCACATGAAGATCCAGCTGCCCTGAGGTTTAATTTCTACGAAGTTATCACAACTGGACATTGGGCCCCATCTGACCTAAAAGCTTTACAAAGGAGATGCTTAGTACCTGGATGGTATGCGATCCACATAGAAAGATGGCTAACTTACTTTGCTACTTCTCAGGTAAGGTCTTAAAATTAATTTCTTCTGTTTAACATACCTTGGCTTTATTGCACTTGATGAACAGAAAATAAAAAATAACGTTGCCACAGATAACAGTTTATAATGAGACAATCATACCTAAAGAAGACATGTGGATTTTTACATTTTTAATGTCAATAATAGTATTAAAATGTTAGGTGGTTATGAAACATATTTCTTGGGATCTTCTTTTGGGTAGTAGCTGGTCTCAAAGTGTTGAGTCCTCACACAGGAGACATCACGTGATTCATAAACAGTAACTCAACTCCTCATAGAATAGTCATTTAGACAATACCTTTATGGAACACCACATGCAGATAGTCTGACATCTGGCCTCTGGGGCTCTTAGAAAGGAAAAAGGAGGTCATGCATTAGACTGTCAAAATGGAGAATGCTGTAACAGCTCCAGAAATGCAGGATCAAACAAGAGGTAAGGATTTGAGGAAACGTCCATATTGTTTATATTCTTACTCCAGATCAGGTCATGACTAAAAGCTGAGTTCTTTGTCATGGCTAATAAGGAGAGTAGATGAGTAATTTTTATCAGTATGCCATTCCTAAATCTTTGACTCCAAGGTTAGCTCATGAGATTCCATAGACTGGATAATTATCTGACTACATGACAGATGGGAAATTGAGTTTCTACTGAACTACTAAATCAAGAGAGTGTCTGTGTTTATTTCTGATTTACAATCAGTTTATTTAATGGTTATAAGCAATGCCAATGGCAAACTTCGATTGTTATTTATTTGGAAGGACACAAGAATAGTAAACATTAAAATGTATCTTAAGTAATGCATATTTTCTTCCTAATCACACAGACCTAATTGATTAATGTTATACCAGGTCAAGTGAGGCAGCTCAGTCTACTTAATTTAGTTTTGTTCTTCACAAAGTGACTATTTTTGACTTTATAGTTGCTAATTATTGATGGACAACAGCTGAGATCGGACCCAGCTACTGTGATGGATGAAGTCCAGAAGTTTCTGGGAGTTACACCTCATTATAATTATTCTGAAGCACTAACGTGAGTCTATTCTCATGCTTGATTTCATTTCCATTATTTGCCATCATAAATTATCACTGGTAGGTGTTTGTATAGCATCTTTAATACTAGCTATGAATTTATACATCATTATGCTACTCAAAAGCAGTCAAAGGAGTATCCTCATTATTCATGTAGTGTCTTCCTTTTGAATACCACAAATACTTTATTTTATAAAGTACTATCCTATAGGCACTTTTTATATCACAAACTCCCTTCTTGGTGGGCTTTTTCACCAATATAAGTTTGGTTAAGTAAATTTTTTAGACCTACTCTGCAAAATTGTCCTAGAAATTGAAGTTACAAAGGTGAAAAAAAAAAAAAATACAGTCTCTCACCCCAAGTAATTCACAGGCTGGAAATGCTGACTGCCATCCTTAACTTTGTGAAAGTGACCAGTATTGGGGACAGAATTGGGAAAAGGATAAATTGGTATTTTACTTTGCACTTATTAAATTATGGATAACCAACAGGTAATCACATATAACGTTCCAGTTTATCTATTGTTGCATGACAGACCATCCCCAAACCCACTAGCATTAATTACCACAGCCATTTTATTACGCTTATAGATTTTAGGGGCTGGGAATCCAGACAAGGCACACCCAGAACTGCTTACTTTTGTTCATAAAACCTGGGGACACATTGGGGAAAATATGACTATCTGGGTAGGAATCAAATGTCTGGGGACTACAATCTTCTGGAGGCATCTTCGCTTCTCTCAGATCTCTGGCTCTTGGACTGGGAGGGCTCAAAGGCTAAGCTCAATGGGATGAGACCTCTTCAAGTGGCTTTTTGAGTGTCTGGCCGTGTTCTGAGAGGAAGTGGTATGTGGAGGAAGTGTGATCCAGCACAGCCATAGCTTTCTCTGACCTAGTCTTGCAAGTCGCACAGCATCATTTTCATCTCATTTTATTGATTACAACCAAGCCGCTAAAGCCAGTACAAATCCACAGAGACAGCAATGGGCCTCCCCCTCTCGATGGGAAGGGGCAAAATCATGCTGCAGAAAAGAATTTGGAAGGGGAGATGTTGTAGCAATCATCTTAGAAAAATAAAACTATATACTTGGGTAACTAAAGATGGGGAAAAGGTAAAGAAGCAAAATAAACAAAACCTCCAAGGAGCCAAAACATATTTTAAAAAGGTATATACTTGACTCCCTCACAAGGTCTGATATAAAGCCTATTAAATTTTAGACAAAATTCTAACAAACCTGATTATATAATTTCCCAGTTCACAGCAGATTAGAATCAGCAATTAGACAATTAGAGAGGGTAATGGAAGGACAGGAAAAGCCGTAATAAGATTGGGTTGTTCCTTATCCACTCAAACAACCCTAATGAAGTTTTTACCCACACATGGAAATAACAACAATACAAGGCAGGCCCCTGTTGATTAAGTAGACAAAGCTTCCTAGAATACATTTTACATTAATATTATTGATGTTACCATGTCTTCCCCTGTCTCCCTGCAGTAGTTTAGGGAATGGTTCTATCTTGTTTACTACAAATAGTTACTTATGGTTCAATAAACCTGCAAAATCATACTTTTCAAGAAGAGATTACAAACAAGTACAGAATATATTGTTTTTAATATGTCTCACATCACAAAAATTAATAACTTTGGTGATGCTCAGTGTAATAAAAGAAGGCATGTGGCAACCAATTCGTTGTCTCAAAGTTGTCCAACAGTTATTTGAGAAAGGCTTTTCATCTTCATTTTGCAATTTCACGTCTACTAAAATAAAGCCATAAAACAATGAATTCATGTAACTTAGAAAAAGCAAATGCCCTCTGTTAGAGTATATAACATCAATGCAATTGATGAAATCAGGCTGCAAAATAATGTGGAGTCAAGGTTATAATGCTGTCTAAAAGCATGATTTTCAATATGGCTCTTCTTCCTCAAGTTGTATTACATTCTGCCTCACAACAGCTGCTGTGGAGACAGGGAGAGATGGCAGCCCATCCTGGGATCTCTACACACCTGAGAGCAAAGGAGATGCTCTCAGCGTGGGTATATCTTGGCTTTGTTGCCAGAATTGTATTTTACCTTAATGCAGTTAAATATTCTCATCCTGAGGCAGAAAATACTGTTCAGGGGCACAGTTATGTCGACTTCCCCATCTCATTTTGCAAAGCATGCTGAATTGTTTTTCCTCTTGGGAAATTAATGAAAACTAGAGAAAGGACTGTGATAGGCAAGGAGCAGATTGAAAAGTCCAGGTTGGAAATGACTCTGTCTTCCTTTTAAACATTTAACCAGTGATGTATTTAATTTTAATTGATAACATGTACTAGGACAACCTGGACTGCAAGGATCAGGTCTCTAATAATAGGTTGGGCAGGGAACTGTGAAGAAAACTTCCCTCTCCCCCTAAATGAGTTCACGTATGTGCAGAGGCAAATTGCAG
This sequence comes from Enhydra lutris kenyoni, assembly GCF_002288905.1. NCBI lineage: Eukaryota > Metazoa > Chordata > Mammalia > Carnivora > Mustelidae > Enhydra > Enhydra lutris. The sequence goes on from NW_019154087.1 coordinate 16,480,035, forward strand.
GTGCACTGGTATTACAGGAATGGGCCCAGGGCAACAAAATATTCTGCAACTAATTAACTTTACATCCCAGTCAATTATGCTTCATCCTCCTAAAACATCTGCTGAGCAACAAAAATGCAAACCTTTTCGATGTTTTATGTATGCAGCAAGTCCCATAGCAATAAATTTAAAATTTCTCTTCTTATTTGGTTTATTCTTCCATTTTTCCTATCTTGTTAGTCCTAAACAAAAGTGCTTATATATCTGAGTTTAAATAATTAGGACACACATCCTTTCTTTTGTAACTTTGTGCATCCATAGAAGCAAAGCATTAGAATTTTCCTTAAAAGTATAGGGACCTGAATTATCCCATAGGATCATTTGCCTTCAGCAAAATAAATGAAGAGTTGTCTAATCTTCCACTCACCTTTTCCATGGCCTGTGCCTCATGTTGTCTGAAAAAAATATAATAAATTCAATTTTACAATTTTAATTTCCTCCTTAAAAAGTATAAACATTTGAACTTGAAAAACCATAGCATTCTTCCAAATTAGAAGCTCTAACTCGTGTTTACATTCACAAAACTATACTTACATTAAATTCAGTCACTTTAATATATACCATTGAATGATTTCAAAGAAATCTGTTAACATATTTTGACAGGGAGATCATATTAATAACTAAATAAATATTTTAAAATTCCTGTGTATATGGTTTGCAGTTTTGATTATAGGTCCTTGATCTTTTATGGATGAATAGGTTAAGTATGAAGCTTAAGTTAATAATTTCAATCTAAGATCGAGGATTTACAGGTTTTTTTTTCATTCGGTAGAAATAGTCGAAAATATATAATAACATATAGTTTGTTTAGTCTCACTAGACTTTTAAATAAATTCAATGAATATTTGTAGAACTGAATTAAATTGTAACAATGGGCATACCAAAGTCCATTTTCTTTATCCAATTGGTGAGGCTCTCTCATTCAAAATTCTGTATACGGGGCACCTGGGTGGCTTAGTCATTAAGCGTCTCCCATGACTCGGGTCATGATCCCAGGGTCCTGGGATCCAGCTGCATCTGGCTCCCTGCTGGGCAAGAAGCCTGCTTCTCCCTCTCCCACTTCCCCCTTCGTGTTTCCTCTCTCTCTGTGTCTCTGTCAAATAAATAAATAAAATCTTTTTTTTAATTCTGTATACAATTTATAATCATTACATTTTTATGATCATGTATATGTTTGATCTTTTGTAGGTTTGATCCCCAAAAGGGCTTTTGGTGTCAACTACTGGAAGGAGGAAAGACCAAATGTCTTGGAAAGAGCAAAGGCCGAAAATATCCACCCATGGATCCAGAGGTAATATTTTCCTAATATGAAATACTCTGGTAAAACTTTGTGCATACAGTTGTTTCAAAATAAGGGACAATATGTTTGCTTCCTTTTTCTTCTCTTTCTTTGTTATCAATGTGTTATATATTTAGGACGTAGATAGGCTGACAGAGATCAATAATTGATAGATATCCATAGGAATTGTTTGCCCTTAGGATGCAGTTGAAACATAAATACTTACTGAATAGTAACTATTTTCCAAATGTGTAAAGTACTTAAATGAATTGTTTACTAAGTAAGTAACTTTGGATAAAATATATATACATTATTATTATATATTAAATATGTATAATGCCTGTACCATGCGTGGGTACTGAGGTAAGCAATGGAGAGCCAACATGTGGGTGGGGAAGTTTCTCCACACCACCAGTCAGTGCTCAGATATCAGCTGGGTATCCAACAATTCAGTTCTGACAATATCTACCCTGAGATAGTATTAGATCCCACAGGTGAGGGCTCAGTTCCATAAGACTGTCTTTCCCCACCTCCAACTTCAGATGCCAGTCATAAGCCCAGGTTGTCACCTGTGCTTTTGACCAACCAACCAGCTATAGATTGAAAGTTCTAACAACCTTCTTCCTGGGTTCAATTCATTTGCTACAGTGACTCACAGAACTCACAGAAACATTACTTACTAGATCACATGTTAATCATAAAGGGATATAACTCAGGAATGGCCAGATGGAAGGGATGCATAGGGCAAATTATGGAGAAAGTCCTCCCTGAGTGAGCCACTCTCCCTCAGTCTCCACATGTTCACTGACAGGGAAGTTCTCTACACCCAATCCTTTTCGGGTCTTTATTGGATGTTTCATTACAGAGACATAACTGATTAAATCATTGGTAAATAGCAATTGATTCAACCCCCAACCCCTCTTTCCTCCAAGGTCAGCAGGGTAGACTTAAAGTTCCAACCTTCTAATCACAGGGTTTTCTCCTAGCAACCAGCTCCCATCCAGGTAGGGTCCAGGAACCACTTAATTAACATAACAAAAGATAACTTTTTTTTTTTTTTTAAAGATTTTATTTATTTATTTGAGGGGGAATGAGTGAGAGAGAGCATGAGAGAGGAGAAGGTCAGAGGGAGAAGCAGACTCCCCAAGGAGCTGGGAGCCCGATGCGGGACTCGATCCCGGAAGTCCGGGATCATGACCTGAGCCGAAGGCAGTTGTTCAACCAACTGAGCCACCCAGGTGCCCAACAAAAGATAACTTTTTAATGCTTTCATTTAGCAAATTCCAAAGATTTTAGGAGCTCTGTGCCAGAAAAGGGAGCAAAAACCAGATATATTTTATATCATAAACCACATACCACAGAGAGCATACAGGATAAAACAATTATGAACTAAGATATATTATAGGAGACTAAATTAGTTACTGTCATTGATTTATAATAAGATACAATTTATAATAAGATAATAAGATAAAACAATGACAAACTACAAAAACAGGAAAAAAATTTCTTAATAAAAGTGATGGTACGTGGCACCTGGGTGTCTCAGTCAGTTAAGCATCTGTCCTTGGCTCAGATCATGATCCCAGGGTCCTGGGATGGAGTCCCACATTGAACTCCCCTGCTCAGCAGGGAGTCTGCTTCTCCCTCTCCCTCTACCTGCTGCTCCCTCTGCTTGTGCTCTGTCTCTGACAAATGAATAAGATCTTTAAAAAATAAAAAAGTGATGGTATGAAGAGGTAGACTAAGGTTGGGAAACAAGTTAGCCATCAGTTCAGCCAGATATAACGAGTATCTCTCCCAAAGCAAGATGGAGAAGGGAGGATGGAAGTGATTCAGGTGTTACTATGGAAATAGAAGTACCAGAAAGTCCTTAAACTGTACCTTTGAACTCAATAATTTCCAAAGAGTTTCGGAAATCACTTTAATCTGCCAGGAAATCAGTGTAATGTTCTCACTACTTCTATAAACATCTTATCCAGACTTTGAAGTGTTTACAGTCTGGTTTAAAGGAAGAAATGTAATGAAATACCTGGTGGATGGTACAAGATGAAATGCAATTGTCTTAAGTCCATTTCCACAGTGTGCACAAAAGTTGCCAAAGGAGTTTTACGAAGAAAGAGACTCATTTATGTTAAAATATTAGAAAGGACTAAAGTGATGTTATAACTTTGACCAGACTGAAAACAGTGCTTGAGCCACTGCTCCTATTCCACAAGAAAAAGTCTTCTCAACTATATTATAAACTAGTAGTCAGAGATACAAAACAACGTTCATTGGGGTATAATATGAGGTAAGTGACATCCTGGGAGAAAACCCAATTATAAATTTTCTGTTTACATAAAGTAAGACTACTGATATATTTGAGAATTTTTTAACCTATTCATCTAATAAGGGCCAATCATTCCAGCTTGATAGGAATTTAAGAATCACAAGGAAGTTCATTATAATGATTTTTATAATGAGATCGTATAATATTTTGGAAGCAAAATCTCTTGCTTTAAAAGCATCAATTTTTAGGACACCTGGGTGGCTCAGTTGGTTAAGCGACTGCCTTTGGCTCAGGCCATGATCCTGGAGTCCTGGGATCAAGTCCTGCATTGGGGTCCCAGCTCCATAAGGAGTCTGCTTCCCCCTCTGACCCTTTCCCTTCTCATGCTCTCTCTTACTCTCTCTGTCTCAAATAAATAATGAAAATCTTTTAAATAAATAAATAAATGCATCAATTTTTGTCCCGAACATAGAAAATATTTTTGCAAAGTTGTAAGTTATTTCTTTAATCATGAATTTCAGCTTTTATGGTTATTTATGTTCACTTTTTATACTATAGCCCAATTTCACACAAAGTGACCAATTTTGAAGGAAATGTCTGGTTTTTTTCTAGCTCACTTTTGTAGATTTGGTACCACTTCAGGTCCCTACCTCATTCTTCTTTAGTGCCATTACCTCTCATTAACTTCTTCCCCCGCGTAGACTTGACCAATACTGCAACAAGTAAGTGCCTCTGTGGTATGTTAGCCAGGAAAGATATAACTGGACGTATTTTTATTTTATAGCTGCAGTTCTGCCAAATCTTTTTAAAAAGGTAATTATGAGTGATATCTAGGGAAAAATACAAAGAAATGCATATTTTATAGACCCCTATATTGTAATAGAATTTAAGAAATGTAGATTGCATAATTATGTTTAATGAACTAATAACCTCCTTCAAGTTTGTTGTTGTTTTTTTTTTTCTTTTTGCTTTCCAGTCTAGAACTTTCCTCTCTAATTACTACCGAGATCACAACGTGGAACTGTCCAAACTGCTACACAGACTGGGGCAGCCTCTGCCATCCTGGCTGAGACAGGAGCTGCAGAAAGTGAGATAGCACTGGGGACAAGAACAAGGCTCGAAGGATGCTTCCTTTTACTGTTAAATAGAAAAGCAAACCCCACATCTTTTACTCTTCTACTGCACTTGTGATTGTCAACAGAGGACTGTGTGAATCAATTTCCTTCTATCTTTTTCATAAAATGAAAACTGTTATATATGCACGCATTGGCAATTACTAGCATCCATCCCTGTGTGAGCTTCTAGGAAGTAATGTGGGGTTTTGTGGCATTATCCAGTTTCCAGTGTGGGGATCATAACACAGCCCAGTTCCTTGGTTAGCCACAAGGTTTCAGAAATTCTACATAAAACCGAAAATCCTAATTATATGCAAGTGACAGATGAGAATCTTGAGGAAAATATAAGGACAAAGATATCTGAAAATGAAGGTAGCAGGAACCCAATATCTGAATTTAAGGGCTTACATTTTCTCTTTGCTGATTTAAAAACAATTTGCTTTTGTTGTGAAAAGCAATCCTATGATCCCATACTCTTATTTTGAGCAGTTATTATTTATCATATTTAGCCCACATATTTTCCTCTGTTACTCCTCTTTATGGATCTCCTTGACTTGCTAGGGAAGTTGTAAAGTTGTGGCCTCCTGTGTTTGCCGTCTGTTTTCCTTTTATAGAAGGAAAGTTTCCACATTCACTGATAATACTATTTTCTCTGGCAGGGCAATCCATTCTCAGTGAATTCTGCAATATGGGTCCAACAAAATCTATCTATCAGAGATTTTGGGGAAAAAGAGTGAGAATGCATACTCTGTATAGTATTAACTAGTATGTATAAGGCCATCTTTCCATGGGTCCATAACCCTACCATACTAGTAATCTAGGTATCTCCACCTTTACAGTGATGTAGTATTTATAAGTTTTTTTCACTATCTATGGGAGAAAACATTTTTATTGGTAAGATATGGAATGAAAACATCAACATGGGCTTACAGGTAGAGTGGGGCACTTGTGCCTTCTATGTAGCATTATGTCAATCATTTTAAAGCATGGACTTTTATATATGCCAATATATATACTATTGCAGAAGATTATGTTTTTAATGCCTATTTAAATATATATGTATATACATATATATATATGTATACATATATATATATATAAAATCTAAAACTTACCTCTTTGAACATTACTAATTCTCTAACCCAAACCCTAGTTCTCAGCCATGCTCCCAACAATTACTTTCTAGAGGAGAAGTGTCTTAGAGCTTTAGGTTCCTCTCCTTTTGGAGGTTATTTTCATGCTGGTTGAACTTTTATCCCATTTTTTTTTTTAAGATTTTATTTATTTATTTGACAGAGAGAGATCACAAGTAGACGGAGAGGCAGGCAGAGAGAGAGAGAGAGAGAGGGAAGCAGTCTCCCTGCTGAACAGAGAGCCCGATGCGGGACTCGATCCCAGGACCCTGAGATCATGACCCGAGCCGAAGGCAGCGGCCTAACCCACTGAGCCACCCAGGCGCCCCTATCCCATTTTTCAATGAAGATACATTAAGGCTTTGTTAATCTTTTCAGTGTAATACATGAGGGTAAAATTTCAAGAGAACAGTAAATCAAACGCTTGGGTAACATTACCTGTCAATCCATCCTTCCTCCAGAATAATTTGGCTATAGGCTATAAATAATATTATTTTTCCTATAATTTGAGAAATTATGCTTAACATAATTCAATATCTTTAAAGGAAACTGAAGATCCTTGTTTTTTTTTGTTAGGTTTTTGTTGTTGCTGTTGTTTAAAGCAACCAGTTGAAATCAAATCTGAAAGAGAATCAGGAATTTTCACATATTTTATTTCAGAATTCAACTTTGTGTTTGTACTTCATTAAAATTTTTGTTTTCCTGTTGTTTTCCCACTATATCTAGAGACTTTGGAACTTTTTGAGAAAATGTGAAAATTTTTCTTGGGCTTGAGTTAATAGAAATCACAGATTATTACTTTGGTTGTTCCTTTATTAAGTGTGAGACTAAAATTCTCAACTTAACTGTTTCTTACCTGATCATGTGCTTGAAAGCATTGCTCTTAAGCACACTCTAATCACAATAATTGGGTATTTAGACCTCTAACCTTTGATTTATTTGTTCACTAGCTTCCTCCAGTTTATATTGTAATACTTTCTTTTTTGAACTAGAGATTAACTTTTTTTTCCCCACGTGGAATAACAGAAATGTTCTTAGAAAAAAAGGGCAGATATTTTTCATATTAAGTAAAATTCACACAAGTCCCTTATCACTAGATTTGTAAGAATGTAACTCATTTTTGACATTTTCTCATTTTTTCCTAAGTAATGTATACAGTCTCATTCACCTATCTACAGACATCAGAGAGCAAAATTCCCCCAAATTCAACTGGTCTTTTCTCTCTGATTCATTTCAATCAGTGTGTACATTTTTCTTACTAAGATTATAATGAAGAAAAAATAAATTCTAATTATATAATTCATCTTCATCTTATAGTAAACTATTTAGAAGTACTCTGGGCTTTAGGAATATTATAATAAATTGGGAAAAATTTCAGCTTTAAGAATATCTTGATTTACCCACTGGCTACTTCAGAATTATTGAGTCAAGTTTAATATATGTAACTCTTTAAAATTTTAAGTCAACTCTATTTCATGGTCTTGAGGTACATACTTTTTTAAATTTTAAAGAACTTCCTAAAATCTTTAAACAAGACAGTACCTTCCCCTCTTTTCTTCTTCCAATTGCCTAACTCACAAATATAATCACTGATTACTTCACATTAATAAAGGTAGGAACAATATTTGATTATAAGCCTATATCAAGATATAATGACATGCTTGTCAAATACTAATCTTTAAAAATTATATTACAAATCTCATCCAAAACCAAATTTTGCTCATATTTAACAATGCTTCCCAAAGAATTGTATAAGCAACACGGAAGAATGTTAGTGAGAAAAATTTATAGTCCTTTTATTACCATATTTTTTTCTTAAGAAATGCTCTTAGTCCATTTAGAAATTTTATTTGCTTCAATTTCAACAAATTAATTTATATTTAGCTCATGTAGTTTTTGTTCTTCTATCTTACTGTTTTAATATGTCATATAAAGTGTTCCATTTGCCATGAATAATTTATTTATTTTTAGTTACACAGACAATTTATAGTGGAAAAATATCTTAAAAGCCTGGTTTTGGTGGCTAGATAATATATTAACCATTTGCTTGATGGAAGTACCTCAAAAATAACTCTGACCAACTATTTTGAAAAGAAAGAAATCCCGTAGTCTTACATGTAGAATTTTATCACAACCACAGGAACACAGCTTAGCTATGGGTACATATATATGCCCAATATATGTATATATATGCAAATGAACATTTTGTATGTGTGTGTGAGCTGGTGAGCTGGATGGGAAAAGCAGAAAGAGAACTCTGCGTTTATTGAAATTGTTAACAAATACAGTACATGCATAACGTATCTTTGGTTCTTCTCCAGAATAAATACTACCACTGGTATGGCCACTAGAGTAATGTTGTTTCTCCTCTAAAATCTAAGGTTTTAATCCACAGATCGTTCTTTTCCCCTTCCTTTTTCTTCCTATCTTTTTTTTTTAATCTTCCTACCTTTTATCTATATACGCATTCCCTAAATCCCAAACATATAACTAGTGTAGCCAGGAAGTTATGAGAGTAGACTTTGGATATCTGGATTTTCATAGCAGTCCTGCCTCTTGCTAGCTGCGTGGCCTCAGACAAGTTGTGGAATTTCTCTGAGCCACAGTTTCCTTTTCTATAAAAGAGAGACAATAAAGTGTTACTTATTCACTTGGTTATTGTAAGCATTACATGGGATATATTTAAATAACTTAGCACAAGCCCTGATGTAGTTATGCCGGAATGTATTTGTTACAAAAAACAATGTATAATATCAAATCACTATCTCTTCTTTCATCAAACAAGAATATGTTTTCTATTTTCTTTAATAATAAAACATGTATGTCTTAAACATAAGATTAATTGTATTTAGTGAAAATGGGAAACTGTCTTTGCATCACTGTCCAAAAATGAAATTGTGCTGTTCCCTGCTATTGTTGTAATCACAGTTGGAGCAAGGTAGTTCCATCTCAGTCCATCCTATTGAAATCCCTTTCCTCCTACCTACTTTTTCCTCAGTTTTTTCAGAAAAGTGTCTCCCTTGGACCCTTTCATTATATGTCCTTCTTCAGTTCTTTTGCAACCCAATAAATATTCTATCAGGAATATCAGATCTAAAGGTACAACTTCCTCAAACCAAATAACAGTCACAAGATTTAATGGAAGTATAACAGTGAATCAATACTTAAAGATTCATTAAAAATTACAAGAAATTGTCTCGAAATTCTTCACATCTTTATCGTCAACTTTGCTTTCTCCCATAAGATCTCTTTCTGCAAAAGAAACATTTTATTGCACTTTTATATATTACTTTATGTTATATTTGTCAATATCAAATATTATTTTTTGAAATTTTTTCTGCAAATGCACAGTATTTCAGGTTTGAAATGAGACATTTACATAAATAATTTTCATCCAAGAAATTGTTTCTCATATATAGATACTCAATAAAAATTCATTGAGAGACGTTGAAATATGTTGAGGACTACAAATATACTTAATTATTTGCCCAACTTTAATATACACCATTAACTATCTTGTTAGTTTACATTCCAGCTGTAGAATGTATTCATGGCTTTCAATGAACTAGTAACTCCACAGAACTAGTGACTCCAAAATCTGGATCTTTAGCCCCTGAATTCCAGACCTATTACCTACCTTAGATGTACCCACTTTGGATGTTCATCCACATCTACATATCTACCTGACACCTAAATTGAGCACATCATTATGAATTCTTGATTGAACTCTTCCCTTTTCAGGGAAATTTTCTGCTTCTCCTCAATCCCCTTTTCTTTCTAAAAACTACACCCAATCAGATCAACTTTTAGTCCTTCTACTAATCTTTCTCTTCCACAAGCCCAAGGTACACTGATTCTTTTCCTGAATGTCTTTCATTAAATCATATCTGCCCAGTAGAAATATGTGAGTCACAAATGTAAACCACATATGTAATTTTAAGTTTGCTAATAATCACTTTAGAAAATTATGAAAGATTAATTTCAATACTTCATTCAATATATCTAAAATATTTCAACGTGAAATCAACAAAAATTATGAATGGGCTATTTACATTCTTGCGTTCATACTGAGCCTTCAAAATCTAGTTAGTATTTCCCCCTTATAGCACATAATAATTTGGGCTTGCCACACTTTAAGTACTTAGTAGCCAGATGTAGTTAAAGGGTTCCATTGTGGACAGTGCAGCTCTAGCTTCAACATTCTTCATCGACTTATTCTTGACCATCTCCTATTCACCCCATTGGTGAGAGAAAGATTCCTGCCCTAAAGTTCTAAGGGGTAGCCCAACACACAATGAGCAGCACTGGACAGATGAAATCAACAACGGTTTCTGTTACATATACTCCTAGTCTGGGAAGGAGGCATTGCACACCATACCTGAGAAGGAATAAACAACAGGGGCTATGAGAGACAGGTCTTGTAGCACCAAGGGGGTGAGGTCACCCTTTGTTCCCACAGGAACATGTGATTTGCTTGTTTGAATAATTCTGCAGTCTGGCAGAAAACTGAGCTCCACTACTCAGGGAGAGGCAGAAACAGCACCTGGTCCACTTGCTAAGCAGAATTTAGGGCTAGAGTACCTTACCCAAGAACCAGAATGAGAAGGGAAATTTGTGGTTGGGCTGTTCAAGATCCTCTCATTTTAGCAGACATCAAGGCAACACATAATTTAAGTCTTAATTTTAGGCATCATCTCCCACCTCTTACCACTGTTTTACTATAGCCTCTCTTCATCTCTCCTGTAGGATTTTGTCACAACCTCTGAACTGGAGCTTTCACTTTTCTTTAAATCTTATACCACACTACTGATAGAATGGTCTTTATAATTTGTAAATAGCACCATAACCATATTATTCCTTACCTTAAAAACCTTCAAATATTCCCCAAACCTAAAAGACATATGCAAATTATAACATATTGTGTGGTCTGGGATTTTGTCTACCTGACCATTCTTTTTTAATTGTCTTTCTAAAATTACATTCTGGGCAATTGGGTGGCTCAGTGGGTTAAAACCTCTGCCTTCCGCTCAGGTCATGGTCCCAGGGTTCTGGGATCGAGCCCCGCATCGGGCTCTCTGCTCAGCGGGGAGCCTGCTTCACCCTTCCTCTCTCTCTCTGCCTACTTGTGATCTCTTTCTGTTAAATAAATTTAAAAAAAAATCTTTTAAAGAAAATAAAATAAAGTTACATTCCAAATTCTAGTAACAATCAATGACAGTAGTACCTCTTATTCATAGTTTCACTTTTGATAGTTTCAGTTACCCAGTCCATTGCCATCTGGAAGCAGATGGTCCTGCTTCTGACGTATCAGCACAAGGTCAACCATAACCTAATGCTGCATTACCATGCTTATGTCTTTCACCCCACTGCATCTCATCACATAGGCATTTCATGATGTCACTTCATTACAAGAAGGGAGTGTAGTACAATAAGATATTTGAGAGAGAGAAGTCATATCACGTAACTTTTATTATCGTATATTTTTATAATTGTTCTATTTTATTATTAATTATTATTGTTAATATCTTCCTGTGCCTAATTTATAGATTAAACTTTATTATATGTATGTATTTATGTATGTATGTATGTATGTATGGAAAAAAACATAGTACATATATAGAGAGAGAGTCCACAGTTTCAGGCATCCATTGAGGTCTTGGAAGAGTATCTCCCATTGGTAAGGGGGCACTGCTGTATTTGCAATTCTCCAATGACCTTGTGATTTTTACATTTCTAGGCTTTTGTATGTACTGCTGCCTAGAACGCTTTTTATCCCTTCCTCAGCTGATCTGTATGAATTGCGTTGCCGATTCACTAACAGAATAACACTTTGAATCTCAAGTAAACTGGCTGTGAAAGTCCACTCCCTTTTGCTTCCTAATTACTTTACATCTAATGCAAAGAAATATTAATCCTCTCAACTTTGGGTCTCTGGCTTTAAGTTGTACCAGAAGTCTTCTAGTTCTCTTGTCATTGCACCATCAATATCTGGAAAATAATGATAATATATTTAGAGCTATAATCCCAACAACTAGCTTACTAGTCATATTATACATTGTTGCACCTACATTGTACTGTAATTTCTCATATGTCTGTCTCCATGCTAAACTGTAAGTTATCAAAATGAGAAATATCTTTTCATTTTTGTATCTCTCATACATAATACAGGATCTGGCACAAAATAAGCAATTGTTAAATGAATGTGTGCATTACCTTATATCTTTATAGTGGTAGGAAACTGGACTTCATTGTGTAAGCATAAAACATAAATATAAAGTTATCCTTGCAAATACAGCACCAAGACATATATTTTCAAGACTGTTGCGTTTAGAAGTATTGCTTGTTTTCTAAGAATCTTTATGTTTATACATCTAAGTCACCTAATCTTATAAATAAGACCAACCAAACAGACCAGATTAAGCATCCCTAGACACATTGGGAACTGAACCACATGGACCGCTGTTCTTTCAGATTGGTTTAAAGATCTCACAGTATTGCTCCCAAAAATGTTTGTTTATAATCAGAACAAAACCAAGAGCTGTCTGTCTACAATGCACTTTGGGTGATGAAATGTATGGCTTAAATTTTTTTAAAAATTCACTATATGGAAGAGGATAAGAGGTCATTTAGTTGGTATTTGATCACTGAGGCCCTTGAGTTATAAAGATTTTTTTTTTACTAACAAAAAAAAAGGAAAAAAAAGGAACAATTTTCATTGTTTAATGACACATTTTTGTTTGTGGAAACAATGCCATGAAAAAGATAGGTAGAATTGTTACATCAAAAACATTGGCACTTTATATTTTAGTTCAACTGGAATTAAAACATCCCCATATAATAAGATATTTCCATGTAAACACCATTATTTCTAAGATGTTCTTAATCATTTAAGACTCCATTCTGATTTCTGCAAATCTTACATGTCTTTTCAGAAATGTAAATGTTATGCCAGGAATAAGATACTAGCAGCAGGGTAAGAATATACAGCAGAAAAGAGAAATCAGAACCAATTTGTGAGGATGCAAGAGAATCATGACTGCATTCTTATGCCTACCAATGACTATTTCTAGATCATATGATTTGGTGCAAGAGAGAAAAATCATTGTGGGTTGTATAACTGTCAACAATCTTGGTAAAAAAACAGAAAGAAATTTTCACTGCTTTTGACCTAGAGTAAGAAATGTCATCTTGATACATGGACCAACCCACACAAACGTACAAGTGAGAGTATGTCAGGAGAGGAAATTTTACATTGAATATATTTTCCTTTATTTTGTTTGCTGATGAAGATGGATCATAAGTCAAAGAATAGTACATAGTGGGAAGTTTGGGGACTGGTAGGTTTCTTGTAACCCACTTGCCATTTGAGGTTCAAAATCAACAGAGTTTCATTTGTCTAGGGTATCTAAAATAGACTCTCTACACTCTACATTCTACAGAGTGAAGCTGTAGACATGTTTTTCACTCTGTACTTTCAGGTACCAAAGTCTATCTACTAAACTCTAACATGTCTAGATCAATTGTTTTGTTTGGGTTTTTTTTTTTGTTTGTTTGGTTGGTTGTTTGTTTTGTTTTGTTTTAGTTTTAGCTTTTATTTAATGTCCAGGTCAATTGGAATTCTCTCCTTCATGTTCCCTGGTTGTTGCCTGGAAATTAGTCATCCAGAAGCCTTTAAGTTCTTGATAAAATTAAGCACATATAAACCTTTAGTTCTGTATTGAAGAGATACATAATGTCATCCACAGACGAGATCCTGAGGACACTTGGATCCCATTTTAGTGAAGTGGCAGAGCTAGAAAGAAATATGACAATAGACTTAAGTTAACAAGAAGTTATGCCTTTGTCACAGGTAGCACACATATATGTAGATGCCAACCACCTCCTCCCTTAGCCACCTTCAACCAATATAAATAATAAAGCAAGCATTTAGCAGTTTGTGTGATATTCTCTGAAAGGAAAGAATGGTATGAACCCACCATGATTTACATAACAAGGTCTATCAAACTATTTTAAACTATTTCACCGTGAAGAAATACAGTGCATAATGTGGTACATGGCTCTCTGGACCAGAGCCACAGATCAAAGCCTGGCAATATCACTTACTCATCATTTGAGTTTACTCACGCACATCACTTACACTCACTGTGCTACAATTTCTTCATCTTTACAATGCAAGTAATAACAATACCTACCCTTTGAAGTTATTATGAGGATTATATTAGCTAAACTATATAAAAGCACCTAGAACAATAGCCGACACATAGCAACCACTATAAGAGTGTTTGTTTTTATTAGTCAATTTGTGCATACCTATTTGTAAATGTATAATACATGTTTAAAAAATAATGCACCAAAACATTGGCTTCATATTAAATTAATTGCATAAAAATGGAAGCATATTTGAAAATGCAAGAATCTACATCCACAAGAGATAAACAAGACAATAGCAAAGTAATCAATTGCATTATCTCCACATTTTAAAATTCTAGTTCTGTCAGCTGTTTTTATGTGCTTGACCAAATTATGGAATTCTTATGAGCCTTATTTCTTCTTGTATAAAGAGTTGAGGATAGGGACCTAAAGATTGAGCACTGATAAATGAAACTAAAGTCTAAAACTTTAGACTTTAAAAAAAACTGAAATAAAAAACTGAAATATTCTCATTACATTCAAGTCTCCTGGAAGGGATGGATTTATTCAGAACATTCTGAGGGAATGTGCAATGTAGATCATCATATTTATAAAAAGATAAATTGATTAAGTTCTATTAATGAAGAATAATAAAATGAGAAGTATCAGAAGATAAGAGAGTAGGATATATCAACATATATATATATATATATACATACACATACTTTCAATGTATATTTTAATTGGGTTTAACAATTTAAAAAGTATATTCTGTAAGCCATAGACCATTGAACTTAACAGTATTTACTTATGAGGAAGATTCTGGAATTGAGTGTTTACAACTAAATTTGGCAAAAGTATTCCACAGAAAACTCACTGTCAGTACACAAATTAAAATGAGATAGAATATCCAAATTCCTTGTGTAATCCAAATAAAAATGGTCTTCAGATATCATTTTTTGAAGTTTGGAAGAATGCAGATATTTCAACTTTTGAAGTCCCCAATACATTGACATAAGTAAAATATCTATCTAGATCTCAGCAGTTAAGGGGCAACATTTCTTCCACTATTTAAACATGAACAACGAAGGTGAACAACCAAGAGTAATATGAACTGCAAACTAACGAAGTTTAGTAAATCATCAAATGACTGAAAAAAGATAGTCAAAGACTATTATTAATTAATAAATGTCTAGAAGAAAATTTAGTGGCTCACTCCTCAGTTTTGTTCAAGAAAATTTTTATAAACGTATTCAGATGAAGGTATAAATCAAAGATCGCAATATTATAGTCTTTGGAGATACCAGCAAATAGGGTTTTTTGGGTTTTTTTTTTTTTTTACTCATTTTATTGGTGCTAGGTGGAGCATGTATATTTCAGTTCAGTTCCCTCAGATGCTCAGCCAACCATTTTCCTTTGACCAGGTGTCTAGATTCTGAAAGTTTTGGGCTTATGGGCCCTGATCTGAAATTTATCATTAAGATAACTGGATATGGAATAAAACTGGAAGGGATATAAATCTTGGCAAGCCGTGCTGTGATCTGGATTCAGCATGAATAAAGTAATTAAATACAAGTTCCTAGTCTTAAATCCAAAATCCCAACAGGCCAACAAAAGTGATTTAGTTAGGATTCCTCAAAATAATGTGCTATAATAGATAAACTGCGGAAGCTTAATAAGTCAATACAATTAAACTTTATTTTGCACTTAGCTAAAACCCAATCAGTGGGTGGGGAGAATGGGTAAGGGAAGAAATTTTTCTCCATATGGTCATTCAGAAATCCAGTCTGTTCTAAGTTAGACATCTTTAAACACAAATATGGCTTTCCTTGTCACTATAGGCTTTGGACATCCATTCCTGCAAGACAGAAGTCAGAATAAGAATAATTTAGGAGTATTTTGTGGGACTCAGAATAATATATAAGATGCTAGTACATATCACATTAGCCACAATTTGGTCATAAGTCCAAATTGTACTGAAGGGAGGTTGGGAAATGTTGTCCAGCTATATGCCAAGAGGAAAAGGAAATAGGTCTGGTAAACAGAATAGACGTTGTCTGTCATAGTTCACCTTCCGGTTACCAAATATCCATCACATTCTTCCTCTGACACATGGAAGACATTTACCTTTTCTCAAAGAAGTTAATACAAAGGCTTATCTGGTCATGTCATTCAGTTCAATATAGCGAATCTCTGAGTCCTCTGTCAGCCTCTCTTATAGGTCCAGACATGGTTCTCATAGTCTGATAATATGTGTTTAAATCATTTTCATCACAGACAGATACACAATGACGGGCCCCGCACATAAGAGCCACAATAAACACTGCCATTTAAAAATGGGACAGATAGGAAACATATGGCTGTCAACAGATGGCAATAATGATGCATTTCTGCTTGGAAGACAGAGAAGTGTGAAATGTTTTTCTTGATAAGAACCCAATTTTTCCCACTCAAAGGATCTGCCTTGATCATTTTTTTCCCCATCCTGATGGCTCCCATCTCTACCCTTAGGAGTCTTTTTTACCAAAAAAATCTGGACTCAGAATTTCTTTGCCAATATACTTCCCACAAAATCTTAGTAGGTATCTAATCTAGTTGTTTCCCTTCAGATCCATGTGCCAATGATCATCACCAAATCTCTTTCCTAGAACTAGTACTCATCTACTTTATTTCATTTTCCTGGCCCAGGACTCTCTCATTATATCTACACCTCTCTCTATCTCTTCCTTCCTGCATTCTTCCCTTTACCCCTCAATTTATAGCAACTCCAACAAAACCATCAGGCTTAAATGGAAAGGTCATATTCAGTCTCACTTTCACAAAGGGCTGAGTGTAATGGGTCTTTGCTGTTGTTTTTGTTTGTTTATCTCTATGTTTCTTTGTTTGCTTTTTAGGAAGGGTAAGGGGCAAAAAGAGAGGGAGAGAGAGAATCTTAAGCAGGCTCCATGACACAGGGCTCAATCTCACAAACCTGAGATCATGACTGAGCTGAAATCAAGAATCAGACTCTTAACCAACTGAGCCACCTGGAACCCCTGTAATGGGTCTTTGTAATTGGAGTTATCTTTCAACCTTTCTCATAGTTTGAGGTTTAGGGGATTTAGATTTTTCAAACTTTTGAAGCTTCACATACCTGGAGTCTACTTCATTTTATGTTTGCCTACAAACCAACTGATTCTTGACTGAGTTCATCTCTTCCTTCTATTATTTTCAATTACAAATAAAAAATATTCAATTACAAAATGTCTCTACATAGCAATATAGTTTTGGAAGCATTTGACCTGTTTTTCAAATTATCATGTATGACAGTTCTACCAAATGTTTTGTCACTCTTGTCCAGTCTCCTATAACCATTTTTTCAATAGCATCTACCTACAATCCTGGACAATGTCATAAATGTTCATTTACCTTTCAATAACACCACATCTTGAATTGCCAATATTAAAATTAATTAAGGTGCTACTAGCTACTGTAATAGATGAACACCAAGTTCTTAGTAGTATCATAAAATAAAAATTGCTCATATATATTTTAAATAGTGGAGGGATGAGTGTTCTCTTTCACCCAGAAAATATGCCTTCTTGACCATGTAAAGCCCAGGATTGATTCTTGTCAAATTCAGAAAGCAATAAGAGCAAGCGTAAGAGAGAGTGGACACTTTCTAAGGGAGAGATTTTTTTGAAAGCCAAGCTTTGATGTTATGTTTATCATTTCTACCTATGTTCTATTGGCCAGAATAGTTCACTCTTCACTGAAAGATAGGCTGAGAAGTATAGATGAGCTATTTGCAAGGAAGAATGGGATACACATTTGGTAAACAAACATCTATTACTTGACACACAGATTGGGGACAAAAGGGACACCATGATTTAAATGAATGGTAAATTCAATATGAAAAATAGTGGACATCCACAAATGGTGATGCAATATTGGTGCCCATTTAAAAATAGTATATTTAGATCATGTGAGTGAATAACAGTAAATTTAGATTATAAAAGTTGATCATTTTGCTTTATTTTGTACTAAACAGATCACACCCTGGACATGGAATTTCTCAAGTTAATGTCATATTATGAGAGGGTGACATATGAAAACATTATAACCAAATGGACTATTTTTCCCTTCTAAGAAAAATAGGTTACCCATTTACAGAAAGGGCAATTTCATGTGTTCAGTCTAAAAACTGCAGTCAGCTATGACTCCCTTCTTTGTTCTCCCTTCTTCTCCTCTATTAACAATTCTTGTCAGCTTTATCTTTAAAATTACTCAGGCTCCAAGAACATCCTATCACATCCAATCTTGGCACCCTAATTAGAGCCCCCATTATCTTTTTCAGAGGGAACTAATAGCATTTCTTACTTACAGATTTGACCTCCTACAGCCCATTTTTCATTCCAGCCAGAGCAATTCTTTGACAACTTACCTATCACTACTGTACACTCTTAAGGCCACACAATCCTCCTGACTGTCCCCTGAACATGCCCAACAGGCTTCAACTGTATAACCTTCACATTCTCTGTTCCCTAAACATCTGCACTCCTCACACACACACCCTTTCTTCAACTCTCTGCCTAAATGATACCTTATCACACAAGTCTTTCCAAACCCCACACCAGCACTCTCCCATATTTTTTCCTTTCTTGTTCCTTCCCACCACTTATCACCAACTGATACATGAATGATCAGTCTTCATTTGTCTGTCCATTTCCCTAGCTATACTATAAACTCCATGAGAAAAGGTTTTCTTTTTTTCACTGTGGTATTCTGTATACCACAGAATGTATACCATTCTGTATACACTCTTGGGGACTTTGCATTAAGCCCTCAATAAATACCAGTGAGACAATGAAAAGAGAAACCAAGAGGAATATAAAATCCTAACACATGAAGAGTACATGAAGAAACTGGAAATGTTTTGATGAAAGTCTAGTTATAAACAAGGAAAAGGAAGAGTTAGCCAGAATGAGAATGGGTTTCAAGAACTTATTTATCTCAAGAAGTCGTCACACACACACACACACACACACACACACACACACACACACAAAGATGAAAGTTATAAAAAGGTAAATTTCTTTTTACTTGAAAAAGTATTTTTTCTGGGGTGCCTAGGTGGCTCAGTGGGTTAAGCCACTGCCTTCGGCTCAGGTCATGATCTCAGGGTCTTGGGATTGAGCTCCGCATCTGGCTCTCTGCTCAGAGGGACGCCTGATTCCCGCCCCCACCCCGCCTCTCTGCCTACTTGTGATATTTGTGTGTGTGTGTGTGTGTGTGTGTGTGTGTGTGTGTGTGTCAAATAAATAAATAAAATCTTTGTTTAAAAAAGTATTTTTCTAATAAATAGGGCACATGTGGAATGAGCTGCTTGGAAGATGTAATATATAACTTGCACATATTTTTAAGTGTTCAAGAATAGACTGAATTAGAATTTTAAAGGGAAGTCATAAATTAAATCTAAAATTCCAGCCTTATGTTCTTTTCTAATTCTGAAGAGGATAATGTTTAATAGTAATAGAAAGAGAGAGAGATATAACATTTGGTGAGGAATTACAGCTAATGTTTGGTTAATTGGTTGTCTATCTGTGTACAAAGTTTTCTATTTGTTTACTTATTTAATTGTTCTTTTATTTAATAACTCAGCTCAACAGATCTTAATCTTATCTATGGGCTAGGAAAGAAGCAAATGAGCAGGAGACCTCTAACTACTCCAAATTTCTATAAAAGAGGAACAGTTGTTCGTAATTCCGAATCAAGTCATATACCTTAGCCAGGAGAATACAGGCAAATACATATACCATGGCATGTTTGTCTATGTTTAACATACATATTTCATATAATATTTACATAGTATATTTCTGTATATGTATAGAAAACGTATATACATATATACACATAACCATATATAAATGCATAATATATACTATGTGTGTGTACGCGTGTGTTTTGTGTGTGTGTGTTTGCATGCATTACAGTGATACAGATATAGTAACCATGTCTTCAATACAGCAAGCATTCAACTATGCCAGATCACTGTAAAGTCTGCAAAAATTGGAATTTATCATCACTAGGAATGCAGTATTGTTATCTTTTCCACACTATTTCACTTCCAAAAGCAGTAAATAAATACTTTTATGTTGTCTGTAGCATTTTATTCTTCACATTATGACACTTATACCACTTATAACCAAATCCTTTCTTTCTGGTCGACTTTATGATTCCACTTCTCCAATAAAAGTTTTATAGCAGGAGTCTAATGAATTAGACCCTACAGAAAGGAAAGTAAATTGGTCTGTTTCAAAGCTCAAAGCTGCAGCAATAAGTTCCGTGGATTTATTGCAGACCTCTCCACTGCTCCAGAGAGGGTGCCAAATGCATTGTTTCCCAACCTCCTTTACAACTGTTCTTCAAGGCAGAAATTGCTAAGATCTATCCATCAGAAGCACAGAAATCCAGGGATTCACAGAGACGTCAAATAAGAAAAGCCCTATTGGATTCACGAGCATGAGCACCATGAGAAATGGTGATTGCATGGGGCGTGTAAAAAAAAGACTGCATTTAGATATTGACTTTAGAAAGCCTATATCGTGACTAAGTCAAGAAAAACAAGGAAAGCCACAGCAATAACCCTGTTCTTCAGGATAACATCAGAGCAAACCCGGCAGTAAGCCTCGCCAGGTCAAGACACAGTGTTCTTACAGACCATGAAGCCTGGAGGAGGAGAGCACCTAGGAAGTTAAGGGATGTGATCTGTATTTCAGAGAGTCCAAGGCAAGAAACCTAAAATGTTTTAATTTTTCAGTTATCAAATTCTAGGGAAGAATTGTTTTTATTGTTGCTCCTATTTATTTACCTTGCTAGGAGGAAATCAAAGAGAGTTGGAAATGTGACCCTGTGCTTACCATCATGTACTGACACTAATTAATTTTCCCAAAGGCTGGAGTTCTGCTATATCTGTCTTGGTATCAGGTTTATATAAGAAAAGAAAAGAAATCATTGAATTCATTGGTAAAACGAGTCAAAAAATAGAAAAAATACACATAACATTTGCATGATTAAACAAATCACATGTATTTTAGTTGGTATAAGTGATAGTTATTTCCCATAAAATATCAAGTCATAACTTAGCATCTGATAATTTAATTTAAAAATTCACTGTTTTCCTTCTTAACATGCTTAAATCATTTTAAAAACAAGTCAAGTTAAAGTTACTTTGGGCAATCGGTATAGTATTTTTGATCAAAATAATCATTGCAGAGCTCCACAAAGGAACAAGAAATATGGGGACAGTGTAATAATAGCCAAACTTTAACACATTATATTGGTAATATTATGCAAAGTACCACTTCTATGAGTACTTATAAACCTGAAATATATAACAAAAAATGTTGTCTGTGACACTCAAACATATAACAATGTCCATGTATTATATAACACCAGCAGAGACATATATGATTAGAAACACATCTTTAATTTACAGTACATTTATGACTATTGACATTATTTTGCAGCTGTATGGTTGCAGAAAATATCAATTTTATTAAACAAATTAGTTTCTATTTATACTAATAAAATTATTGAAAGCACATTATACTATATGTATTAGAGTTATTTTGGTTCAGGAAGAGGCTATACCGAATATTAACCTGACTTTCACTAATTGTTTCTGCTGGAGGAATTATGGTACCTCATTATCCTACAATAAACCACTGCCCACATGTCAAGCGATACTAATAGTCAAAAGTTCTTTCCTTCACTCCCTCTGCAGTCTTATAGTGCTATTTTTATCAAATATTAAATTACATAAACTAGGGTCTTCACTTCTATTGAAATAATACTGAGCTAATATCAAGCATTATTGATCCCTCTAGCTTTTAGTTTATATAATTGGAATTATTCTTTATTTTCAAAAGTGCTATCTCTTTTTATTTGTTTATTCTCTAACACAATTTTAATAAAATCTTGACAAGTATGTAAACATGTTAACCCTGTTAAGTTTTGAATAGAATTGCATCATAATTGGGGCTCCTAGCTAGTTCAATCTGTTGAGTGCCTGCCTTTAGTCCAGGTCATGATCCCAGGGTCTTGGGATCAAACCCCACATCAGGCTCCCTGCTCAGTGTGGAGACTGCTTGTTCCTCTCCTGCCTGCCACTCTACTTGCTTGTTCTCTCTCTCTCTCTCTCTCTCTCTCTCTCTCTGCCAAATATATAAATAAAATCTTAATAAAATAATAAAATAAAATATTGTTAAATTATTCAGTCTTTCCATAAAAATATTATGTACTTAAGTCTTATTTTGTATAAAGTTATTATATATATAAAGTAAGATTTTTGGAGATATCTTAAGATTAATCCCCAGTTTTCTCCACAAATTTGATAATCCAGCTAGTATTATGCATAGGGGAATATTTTCCCCAGTATGATTTCTAAAGCTTTAGTTTTCATTATGGGGAAACTATTGTTTCCATAGAAGAGCTATGGGAATCTTTTAATTATTTTGTTTTGGTACAATAGGATGATTTTCCAAGAATTTTAATTGTTTTGTGGTTGATTTCCTTGGTGTTTTATATAAAAATTTTTTAAATAGAAAAATCATAATTTTATCTCTTCTCATATAACCATATATCATTTTTTATTGCAACAGTAAGAACTTCAGGGGCACGTAGGTGGCTCAGACATATGCTCAGGTTAAGCATATGTCTTAGGCTCAGGTCATGATCTCAGGGTCCTAGGATCAAGTCCTGCATCAGGCTCCCTACTTAGCAGGGAGTCTGCTTCTCCCTCTCCCTCTGCCTCTCCCCACTGCTGATACTCTTTCTCTTTCTTTTTCTCTCCCTCCCTCCCTCTCTCTCTCTCAAATGAATAAATAAAATCTTTTTTTAAAAGAAGAACTTCAAAAAGGTTGAACATAGTTTTTTAAATTAACAAAAAACTCAAGCAATTTAGGTAAATTAGGTTCATATGGCTTCATTTCTCCATATCCTCAGGGGACATATGAGCTTATTATGCACTTGCAGGGTAGCTCATCAAATCTTAGATTTTTTTAGTTTAATATTGTTCAAATTTGTTACATATTTCATTATGTTATATGTAGTAAACTTTACCAAAGTTTAGTGACTGAAAAAAAAATCACGGCCTATTTAAAACATGGTATGAATTACGAATAAAAAAGAAACATATCTACAAGGTTTGTAGAATATGAATGATTTCATATGACCATTCTGGAAGAACTCATTCACTTGATCGATTTCCATCACCAACCTCCTATGCCTCGTGAGATCATCTCATATTCTACAAAGTTCACAGCCATTTGACATTGTCTCACTATGAACACTAAAGCAATATATCTGTAGATGGACATAATTATTTTAACTATAGAAATAAAAATATTGTCAGGATATTGTAGACAAATCTTCCTATGATAGGAAAAAAGTTTAGAAATGCTTATGTGTCGTCAGCCTGGACAGAGAGCCAGAACAATATTAAGTTCTCAATAAATATTTGCTAAACTAAATTCTTTTATTTTATTTTTTAAAGACTTATTTATTTATTTTAGAAAGATGAAAGGGGAAGGGACAGAAGGAAAGAATCTCAAGCAGACTCCCACACTGAGCAAGGAACCCTACTCAGGGCTCTGTCTCACAACACTGAGATCATGACCTGAGCCAAAAGCAAGAGTCTGATGCTCAACCGACTGAGTCACCCAGGTGCCCCTAAATTAATTATTTTAAATCAAACTTGATTGAATTGAATTTGAAGAACACGCAAGTGGCATTTTCAAATCTGCTTTCTGTAGTATCTTTTTCTTCAAAAGGAGTTATGCATAAGATTAAATATCACCAAGCGAAAGAAGAGTTAAAATAATATTTCACTTCATAAATCATGACTTTAAACAATGAGATAACAGGCCATAAAAATGTATATGGCTATGGTGCTTTGTTATTGAACTGTCTCTAATTGCTTTGTGACCATTACCATATGAACTCAATAATCTATTCTGTAAACCTATTTTTACATTGATTTGCCGTCCAGAATATAAAAATGAACAAAATAAAATTAATTGGTCTGCTCTTAAAATATATCATTAAGCTTGCTTAATCAGAAAAAAAATGCAAGTGATAAAACTGTACTTACGAACCTATTTCAAAAAAACCTCTTGGACTTGGGCCAAAATCATAGAAATTATTCTTTATGCTGACCTATACATATTGTTCTGATTGTTCCCAGATAATTAATTTAAGTATGTACTGTAATACCAAATATTCTATAATAACCCCCTAATGAATCAGTTGAAGTTTTGGTGGGATTTTGTTTTTTGTTTGTTTGTTTGTTTGTTTGTTTTCATAATCAGACCCCCCCAGAGTGGATGTTAGAAGTGCTTGAAATAGGCTGAATGCTTTTAGACAGATTGAACCTCAGTCTAACTTCACCTACAACAGTATCATTCATTCATTTAGTAGACATTTATAGATCCCTTAATATAGTTCAGGATTACTAGGTTTAATGAAAAAGTTACAGCTTCTGCCTTCAAGTTGTCTAGAGTTAAGTGGGGGGAGAGAAAAACGACCAATCAGTTTCAATACAGAAAGCTAATATCCTGATAAAATAATATGTGGGTTTCTGTGGGAGAAATGAGAAAGGACTTGACTTAGTAGATTTGGGAACATTTTCTAGAGGAAAATACACCTGAATCAAATTCTGAATTGTGAATGTGAGTGAAATGGGTATGTATGAGAGGGGAGAACACAGGAATTAGAGAGGACAGAAGTGAAGACAATTCACAGAAGAAACTCAATGCAATGAAATAGATGGTTATGATACATGTCCAGTGGATTTCTTTCCAACTGGAACATGTGTGTTTATACACATAACATAGGGAGGAAGTTTGATGGTCTAGCAATATCATTTTGGGTCCAAAAATTTCTCTAACATGATATAGCAGGTGGTCAGTGCAAAAACAAATTTATCTAGGCTATAGCGATACAGAAAACCCGTTTCAGGCTTATAGTACCTTTTAAAAAGCTTTACTGCATCTGCAGCAGTTGTTACCACTTGTAAATTCTGGTCTACATCCCCCAGCATTCTGATATCTAACACACAGAAATATCATCCTACTGACAGGGGACAGCTGTCACATTAAACAATCTGGTCTTGCACAATTTAACTTAGGGAATTGAGTGTTCTATATAATTCTTACCTATGTAAGTATCAAATGTTTTAGACTCTGAAACCACAATGTTTACTGTTCTAAGCAAACTTAACCAGACATAGCATTCATTTAATCATATAATAGTATATAAAAAGAGCTACCTGGAATTTACTTACAAGATGAAAAATATTATACCTTGATTTTGCATTTTTAAGAAATACCAAACTATTAGAATGAATACTTCACTCTAAGTTTTCTCAAAATGTGATATTTTAAATTTATATGTAAAAAGCCCTTTAACCAAAATGTCTGTCATTTTGCAGTCAATACACCAACAGCAGTGCTACTTTTAATAAAGTATACACTAAAGAAGGCACCCCAGAAATAAAGTGAAATGACTATTTAAACTCAATATGGACATAGATAAATATAAAAATTAAGATACTGGCATAGAAATGATGTGAAATCTTAAAGGGGATATTTGCATGTTCATTGCACATTATCTCCCTATTACTTGAAAAAAAAAATGTACTCTGAAAAATAATGATAAGCAAACAAGTTACCTTGAAAAAATGTGAAGGAATATGAGCACAATGTCAAAACAGTATTTGGAAAAATGCCCTCTTTAATGGTCATCTACAGCTCATTGAATGTGGTTTTTCTCTAAAATTAAGGGCACTTTTAAACTTTAGTTTCACAATTGATTCACTTAAGTAACAATAAGTGCATTTTAGATTGATAAATTTGTAATAAGTCTAGACAATAAAAATGTACTGCAGTTTTTACAAACTCAGTCGCCTTCCAGATGCTTATATTCTCAGGGATGACATTATATTTTTAAGACTTCTTTGTTGCATCTGAAGAATGAAAAACTTCTCTGAAGGAGAGATTAAACTGTGCTCATATTTACTGAGTTCCAGGTGTATATTTTAAAGGAATATACTAAAACGGAAAATGCCAACAAATAAAAGTTTATGACATATTGTAGAATATTCATAAACTAAGCATGCATCATTTTAAATGTTTCAATCACTATAAATATATTATAGGCACTTCTACATTTATTGAGAAGAATTAAATTACTGAGTCTAAATACTGAGTTGGGTAAATTAGGGATAGCAATATGTTCCCTAGTCAGCTGATCTGATGAAAAAATAAAACTGTTGTTTAGATTACTAGATTTTGTGTTTTAAAAATTAAAAATGTTACCAAACCTTTAAAATTATTTTCCTAAATATGAATAAAAGTCTTTTTTGTGGTAAAAGACTAGACTTAAATAAATATCCTAAATATATATGATATTTGGCATAGATTTAAGCTTTAAATTTCCAACTATTTCCTTACTACTACTGTGTTTTTATAGATATCACATGTTATTTTTGTATAACTTATTTTGAAATAGCTTAGTAGAGAATTTGCAAAACTTTATTTTGTGAGACTATGTGCAAATTAAGAAATGTTAGATTGTTATTTTAAGTATCTAATATCCTAAATCTCTTAATATCAATGCGTAAGACCGGGGAGGTGAAACAAACTCCTTCACATCAGTATTCAAGCTGAGCAGAATGACAAAATATAAACAGCAAGGACAATGAAAGATAAAATGTAATATTACTTTATAATGCTTTTTTCTTATAATACTGTATGTCAGAAAATCATTAAATTAAAATAAAGTGCATTCTGTAATTGCCTCCATTGAACAATTGAAATCAAAATTATAGAATACACATTCGTTTTACATTACATTGATTTCCTATCTTTAGGAAATTGACAAGACTTCAAAATTACTCATTACATTTCACATTCACTTAAATGGATATCTATATAGCTAATATTGTATATAATATGACAACATGACATATGACTTCAAATGTTATGTTTGGGCTTATTAGAGTTGATCCTACTTCCAGGCTTTTCCTCTGTGTCCGACTAGCTACAAAAGTCTTACCATACTACTATAAAGCCTACAATTTTTTTCCCTTTTCTCAGATTAAAAATAACAATGATAATTATATGTATGCATATATGTGTGTGTGTATAGATAGCAATAGACATAAAGATCAACAGGGGCACCTGCGTGGCTTAGTCAATTAGTGGTTGCCTTTGGTTCAGGTCATGATCTCAGGATCCTGAGATCCAGCCCCACATGTCAACTGTTCCTTGCTCAGTGAGGAGTCTGCTTCTCCTGCTTCCTCTGCCCCTCCCCCTGGCTTGTGTGCACTCTCTCTCTCAACTAAATAAATAAATCTTAAAAAAAGAAGAAACAAAGATCAACAAAGATAAGGATATATAGATATAGGTATAGATATAAATACATACCTCACCAGAGAAGATGGAATCCAGCATAATATATTATCATGGTGTATCTGTCACCCTCATTCCTTCCTCCCTTCTGTCAGGCCACACCTAGACAAGGAGAAAGGTAAACATTCAAATAACACCACAAAATACTGCAACTTGGAACTCAGAGACTGAATTGATTGCCCAATCAAAAATTTGGCAAAAGAAAATAGGCAAACCAAAGAAAAGAAAATGTGAGTGGCTAGTACATGAAAAGACACTCAAATTCATGGATTACCTCACCTAATACTCAGTTCCATGGTATAAATCCTATTAGAACACCCTTTAATGGATGGGAAAGCCAACACTCAGAGAGAGTAAGCATATTAATTGTCAAGGTCATATAGGTATTAAGTTACAAAGTTGAGATTGAACTGCAGGTACAATACTAGGGGAATCCTGATTAACAGGCTCAATTTTTTTCATAGAAATGATAACCTCACCTGAGCACTAGGTTCCAGACTCTAAGAAAGCAAGAAAGAGCAGTTACCGCCCTGTATGAAAGTTCTCTTAGAGTTGTTGAATGAGCAAATGAATGCATTCGTAAAGGACGAGCATAGCAAACAATATGCGGTGCAATGCATTTCCCGTTAACTTTCCAACTATAAGGGTATTTGTTGTTGTGATGATAGCACATACGTTCCAGGGTATTCTTCTCTGCTGTTGTTTCTTTCTACTCCAACTTCTCACCCTTCATCAATTACAAAAGCAATTCTCTAACTATAGCAGCTTTACCACTTTTTTCTTCCCAATCCCCAAATAATGACCAGCTTTTATTTTCCAAGTGTTCATATTTGTCACAGGAGTATAGGATGTTTTCCTCCCATGTCCTATCATCCTCCCTATCATCTTCTTCTCTTCCCATGCCTTGTCTGTGATTTCAACTTTGCGACACCAAGATTTCCAAGTCACCAACACCAAGGAAAAGAATTTCAATAAGGACCAAGAGAGACTGTCAAATATCAAGCTTTGCTCCCATGATAGAGGTATTCTGCTTCCAACTAGCCTTTATTCACCCCTCTGGTTTTTACCTCAAAATAGCTAGAAATTGGGGCTTTGGTTTATTCACAAGATACAGTGTTTTAGCTGTTGTAAAATTTATGATGGGATGAAATTATAGAATTATAGGTAAATATTTATCTTTAGTAATCGTATTAAGAAAGATACCTCAAGAAATAGGAACTGAACAGAGAAGACAAAGGTGTTACCTGTGTAATATCCTGGGAATTATCAGAGGTGGTAAATCTCTCAATTTATGAGTCGTATTGAAAATGCCACAGACAGACAAAACCTGTTAGTCTCCCCCCCCAATTTTAGTAATTTTGTGTTATTGCCATAAAGTACATTGAATACATTCCTAGGATGCCAGAAACTGTATTAATTTGTCCTCTCATGTTGTGTTGATCTAGCGTTACCTGAGGGTCTGCTGTGTGCAAGGTATGGAGCTGGTCCTGTGTGCCTGCTCTCCAGGTGAAGTGATTTTCACAGGTACTTAACAAACATAAGACAAAATGATTCCTATCTTATTCCTCAGGGTTATTTCCAAACCATCACTTATGTTTGTGCTGTAGTATTTCTTTGTATATTATTATCAATCTTCTCTACTTTCTGGCATCTTCATGTCTCTCCTCTCTCAGAATGCAGGAGATCTCAGGTCAAGGAAAATCAGAGAACTAAAGGGTATAGAGATGAGAAGAGGCACAGATGTCAAGGCAGCAGTAATCTAATTTCCCTGCAAAGAGCTTGCAAAATAATGAATGCATATGCAGAAGACGGTCAACTAACAGGCAGAAAATTAAACAAACATATTTATGTTATCAATAAAATTCTTTACAGACTTGATGTGATTCGTCAAAGAGCCTAGTTTAAAAAAAAAAGGCTCTAGAATGCATTTTGCCTCATAACTGCAATAGCTGTATCAAACTTGCCTTTTTCAAAATCTTTATACATCTAGGACTGAAATCTCAATAGAAATCCAGTACACATTTGTACCTTGTGCAGCCCTGTGTATCTGCTTCTTTCCAAAGAGTTGCTTTGAATTATGCAGGACCCCCTTTAGCCACACTCCTTAGCCTTTGTTATGTACCTATCATTTTGTTCCTCTGTAATTTTCCTTGGAAAAATAGCTTCCAGTTTATCTCAGGAAAATACATTACTAACTGTGCCTTAATCTGAAGAGACCCTACTTGTGACAGACAGCAAGTAGTTTTCCTTGTTTCTTCGTCTTTCGGGGTGTCCATTGTTTTGCAATTCCAGCTTGTCATAGGCAAACTGGCCGCTTAGTTGGAATAATTTGCAGATCCAAAAAAGTTGCCATTCCTTCCCTGTATCTTTAACCAATGTAGTAAGGAAACCCTTAGCCCACTTAGCATTTAGGAAAGAGCAACTTACAAGTGAGGCAGACGCTGTGACTCGTACACCAGATACACTTTCAGTTTACTGTTATGAATTTAGGACTTTCTGCCTCATCTGCTATGAGCACCGTCAGCTGCCACCCCGCTCTGGGGCAGTCCAGCTACTGAGAGCCACCTTACCCAACATCATGCCCTTTTTTTGTGGCTTAAAGTCAGTGGCTGATTGATGTAGGAGTATGAGGCAGTGCCTTCTCTGGAATGACATTGAAGAGCCATCCCAGCTCCATCGCTCCTTGTAGGATCCACCAAGCCTGTCCTTGTGCCCACGTCACTGTGTGACCACTTTGCCCACTCCTGCTTCCTCTTCTCTCTTCTACAGGTGTTGATCTTAAAAACACTAATAAACATTTTGCATGCCAGATTCCATCTTGGACTCTCCTTTTTGGGGAACCCAAGGACACATTCATCCTGCTAAGACTTTCTTGCTCTGCAGTTTAATGGGAAGAAGTATTACCCCAGAGTCAAACAGAATGACATCTATATCCAATTCACACAATACGCTACCAAAACTACTTAAACATTCTGATCCTCAGCTTTTTCATCAGTAAAATGGGAATAATAATATCAACTCCCAGATGTTTCCATGGGGGTTAAATAAGGTAACCTATGTGAAAGGTACAGCACGTGTCAATAAAAAGAATGAGCACTCCATAAATACTATCTTACCAGCCCTTTTCCTCTGCTATTCATTATTTGATTTATATTCTGTGTGTATGCTGATAATGATGCCATTAGAATTTTATTTTCTGCACAGCTTTGCGCTTAGTCCTATGAAACATGGGTTAAGCAAAAAACACCTCGGCCCAGTTATAGTTTCAGGTTATCCATTAATTGCAGTACTACCCAGCATTTTTAGGTAATCTGCTATGTGGCTGTGACCCAGTTTACAATAATGCTTAGTAGCATTACTTCCTTGTTTCTATATTGGAAAGTAGATGCCATGTTTTATTAATCACGCAACTGTTAAGGAGTTCTAGCTGCCTGTGGAAAAATGGATAAAATAAGCAATGTTGCTCTCATTAAGTTTCAGGAGCAATATTACAGTGTCTTTTATGTATTGGATACTAAAGCTTTACAGTTAAGATCTTCGAAAACATCATGATTATATTTCATTAAGGGTAATATCAACAGAAACAAGTTACAAACTGCCTTCTTAAAGCAAAAATAAATATGTGATAACAAACTAATCTCCAATCATAGGCCTCAAAAACCTTAGAAGACATCCAAATAACATTAATTCACAGACATATTTTTTTTTAAAGATTTATTTATTTATTTGACAGACAGAGATCACAAGTAGGCAGAGAGGCAGGCAGAGAGAGAGGAGGAAGCAGGCTCCCTGCTGAGCAGAGAGCCCGATGTGGGGCTCGATCCCAGGACCCTGGGATCACGACCTGAGCCGAAGGCAGAGGCTTTAACCCACTGAGCCACCCAGGCGCCCCTCACAGACATATTTTTATATTAAATTCACATTAAACATTACCAGAAGTCTACTGAAAGAATGATTATACATAATTCATTTGGTTCATTCACAATTTGTAGCCATTTACTTGTAAAGATTTTTTCTTATTTTTCTGGTAATGATCTTAAGAATCTATTCTTATTGAAAGTCTCAAAATTTCGTCATCATTACTAAATTCATTTTGGAGATATCTCTCTGATTTGAGTATACATTTAGAAATGGAAAATTCTGTTAAAGACTGTATTTAAAGTGTAATGGTGACGTACTTATTAAAGTGATATTCATATTCCATTATAGAGTTATCCTTCATTCAATAGTATTAACATTAACCACTGCATAGTTTAAATAGCAAATCTTCTGAGAGTAGAGACTCTAAACTTTCCCCCTTCCAGCTCAGGAGTGATGTGAGGTGCATTTCAAATACTGGCTCTTTTTTTTTTTTTTTTAAGATTTTATTTATTTGACAGAGAGAGAGAGAGAGAGAGATCACAAGTAGGCAGAGAGGCAGGCAGAGAGAGAGGGGAGGAAGCAGGCTCCCTGCGGAGCAGAGAGCCTGATGCGGGGCTCGATCCCAGGACCCTGAGATCATGACCTGAGCTGAAGGGGG
>NW_019154087.1:16512069-16552691 GCF_002288905.1 Enhydra lutris kenyoni
GAGCCTGATGCGGGGCTCGATCCCAGGACCCTGAGATCATGACCTGAGCTGAAGGCAGAGGCTTTAACCCACTGAGCCACCCAGGCGCCCCAAATACTGGCTCTTTATTACCACATAGCCTGGGCATAGCTTAAGTTACTTCCTTCTTAGGGTCTCAGTTTTCCCATTTATATAATGGTTGTAATAATCAAGTTTGAAAAAGATAGGTAAAATATCTGACTAAGGTTCGTTTCCAAAACATTTAGGTACTTCCTTCTCCTATTCCTAGTTTTTTTGTGTGTGTAGATAACTATGGAAAAACCAGGTGTAAATGTTCAGAGGGCTTAATAGTAGGCACCAATAGGCTCCACTACTCAGACTGCAGCAGAAATAGTAGAAAAGGGAGAACATTTTTTTGCACCCATATGCAGTCAAATACAAACACATGCATGAGAAATACACATACTGCCTTGCTACCTTGAGCTTCGGATGTATTTGCAATATTTAATTTTGTTAAAATATCTAAATCACTATAGCAAATTGTAATATTTTTAATCTTGATGATTATGATTTTCTGCAGGTTTGAAATACATCAGAATTGGGGAATTAAAATTCCTTGCATAATTATCTTAAATGTTATATGCACTGTGAGCTGGGAAAAGTCTTGACATATTATGGTGCCATCTGGAAAATATTTCTTCTCTTCAATATGAATGTAGACTCTGTCTCTGAGAAAGCTGCATGGATTGTTGGTGTTTATATTTCTGTGAGTATATTACTTTCTGAGATTTAACAATGAGACAAAAGCCTGGAATAAAATGTGGAGAATTTTAAAGGGTCTGGATTTGAAATGACTAACTTCATTCCTCACTGTTCTGCTGAAGTCTTTTATTCCAACCAGAAAATAGAGCATAGATTATTTTAATCATTGATTAAACTAGGCCTCAGCACCGCTTCTCCCTCACCTCTGCCCCTCTCCCTGGCTTGTGCTGTCTCTCTCTGCTTGCTCATTCTCTCTCTTTAAAAAAAAAAAAAAAAAAAAAAAAAAAAAAGATGTACTCATTAAGGAAATCTTATAAAGTATATAAATTACAGTTCCCTTCCCTGGTCTGGAAACAGATATATTTACCATATAACTTAATTATTTTCCTTGTAAGATACTTATTTCTGATTGCTCTCAAGTCTTCCAAGTCAGATATGCATAATTGCCATGAGTTCCATGGAATATGGGAAGGATTGCACTGCTGACGTCTAGTTCTATCTACGGGTTTAGAACAGACCTGGGCTGGGAGAGAATTTAGTCCTGGGGTTCTCTGGCTGCAGGGAAAACCAAATCAGCGATTGGTTGAGGATAGTAGGCAGAAGTCAGAGGAGAACAGAAAACAGATTTCTAACAGAGAATGGCAGTGGAGGATGGGAGAGAGTTCCTTCTCCAGTCCAACACAGAACTACCAGGAGATGAAGCTGGAGGGGAACAGGAGGCTATAGATAGAACTGCAGATTTCTCATCTATTTCTACATTTTTTCACAGTGTGTGTCTAACAAGGTGCCTCCATGAATTGGGGGTAAATAGAAAAGCACTGGCTGAGAGTGGTTAGCTAGCTGCAAATACAGTAATCTTCATCGCAGTTTTCATGGACTTCCAAGTATTCATTTGTTAAAAATTCCCTTGACACAGAAAAGGAGTAAATAACAGGTTTGTTTTTATTAAATGAGAACATTTTCATAATATAGATAGAAATAAATAAAATATATATTTTATGTATTGACAGAATATGAAGATAAAGTAGTCAAGGTATTTGTCATAGCAGACTGGCATTTTAAAGATTTCTATAGTACTACAAAAAAAAAAAGAAAAATGATTTCTATAATACTGTGGAAGAGGTTACTTTTTTTTAGTCTAAATTTTTTGTCTTTGTAGGATTAAGATAATCAATTCCTTAATGCTTATAAGCAGAGGTTTTAAAAGAATGAAAGGAAGAAAGTAGTTTTGTGTTGTACAGAATTTAAATGTACAGAAATTAATCCCACATTGAAGAATTCATTAAGGTAGAGTTTTTTTGTTTGTTCAAACACCTGCTTAGCAAGTAATTAATAAGAGGTTAATTGGTCATGGTAAGAAGTAGGAGAGCTGAGCCACCAAGTCTTTTCCTTGCCTTTTGTGAATGCCTGATATTTATTCCACTGTTCTGAAATTTAATGCTTTCATCCTCCCTCCTTGACTATCTAGACTTCCCAGAGATCCCCCTTGGAAAGGCTTTCATGTTATAACTTATTGGGTCCTCTTGTTAACGACAAATATATGAATATCTATGTCATCTGTAACCCATTTCTTTGATATTCCTGCTCACCGTCTGAGATGTGTGTGGTGAGAGCAAGAGAGATGGGCTAAGAGCATGACCTGTCTCTACTCCTAACTCTGTCACTAACTGTATCAATATCAATGAATAGCTTTGACATTGTGCTTCCTTACTTAGAAAATGAGTGTGTTCATTCTTTAGAATACTATTTTCTTTAGATGTTAATAAGCTTTAAGAAAAATGATAAACAACATAAAGTAGTATCATTTATGGAATGACTTTCCAGGACTTGTACTGTGCAAGTTCTTACTGTATATCTTCAAAATGGGGCCATGGTGCACAACATTGTTCAGCTTTATTTGATCACGAAAACCCATGTTGCCAGAACATCTTCTAGAAGTGCTACTACAGGCAACAGTCTTGGGAAACATGGGTCTCGACATCCCTCTGTTCTGAGACTCTACCCTACATTTTCCAGAATGTAAGAGAAATAAAAATATAAATGTCCATTAGTAACAAGGTAGTATTAGTGGGTTTTCTCAGACATACTTAATCAGAATGTCTAGGGTGAGGGGATTGGGAAACTAAAAAAAAATGGTCACACAGGTAAGGGTAACATAACCAGTAAGAAAAGCTCAGTGAATGGCTGAACTTCTGTGAAAGGAAACTAATTTTTTCTAAAGCTTAAAACAGTGCATAACTGGAAATCCAGAGGGGTTGTGAAGTATTGGAGCCAACTTTTGCCTGAAATCTTTGCCTGGGTTAAGAAGCCATAGAATCTAAATATTTGAAATGGGCCAGAAAAAGAAGCAGGATGATGGCCTCTGTGAGTGAGCCTGAAAAAATGTACCCAAAGAGGAAAATGTGAAGATATTTATTAGTCCTCACCATTATAATTCTTTTCTTAAAAAGATTAAAAAAGAATTTTAAGTAATCCCTATATCCAGTGTGGGGATTGGACCCACAACCCTGAGACCAAGAACTACACATTCCACTGACTGAGCCAGCTAGACGCCCCTTCATCTTTATAACTCTTAACCACAAAACTAAATGGGTTTAGTGCTAGAATTCACACCACTTCTGTAGCCTGAAAATCTCAAGAAAAAATGTAATCTCAAGTGGCCTTAGTTATGATGGCCACATGTACCCCTAAGAAGTTCAAACAAACCTTTCAGGAATGGCCAGGGGCCAAACTCTGGTAGGTGCTGACTTTGGAGGTTACACTGACTTCATGGCAGTTACACTTGAATACACTCTGGCATCCACTAGTAGTGGATGAAAGAAGACACCTATTACATGTTAACCTTCAATTTTAATGTAAAGATGGTTTACTACTATAAAATTAATTAATGGAATTCATCCTGTTAGCAGATTGAAGGAAAATAGTCATATTAATAGAGGCAGAAACAAAAGTACTTGATGAAAGTCAACATCTACTCATGACAGAACTTCTTCTACTAGACATAGAACGATGAATTCTTAACCTGATAACACATCTTTCTATACATATATGCTCTTATAAGTGTATATATAAGATGATTAAATATTAGCATCCAAGGTCATTGGAATTCAGTCATATCTAGTAATCACTGCCCCAAATAACTCATTCTGTCAAGAGTAAATGTAAATATACTGAGCAAATATAATACAGATTTTTTCCTGTATAAACTCTAAGATTTAAAAACTTAGCTATATGAAAACATAACATCTCCCACTATACATTCTAGCTGGTTCTAGAATGTTGTGTCAGTGATGCAAGAGGTATAAATTCCTATTGTTTTCACTTGAATTTCCTCCTGCTCAGTTTTTAATAAAAGCTTTACTGAGATCATCCCCATTCCATAAAATTCACCTTTTAAACATGTACAATCCAATATTTATTATTTTCACAGCTGTGCAACTATCACCATGATCCAATTTTAGAATATTTCCATCACTCCCAAAATAAATTCTGTACCCAACAGCATTTAGTCCCCATTATTCTTCCCTCCCAGTTCCTGGCAATCATGAACCTACTTTCTTCATGAATTTGCTTATTCTAGATAGAGCATAGGAAAGTAGTTATTCAGTATATGACCTTTGTGTTTAGCATCCTTCACTTAGCATAATGTTTCCAAGAGTCATCCAGATTGTAGCAAGTATTAGTACTTCATTCCTTTTTATGGCAGAATAATATTCAATTATATGGATATACATTTTTTGCTTATCCATTCAGCAGCTAATGGGCATTTGGATGGTTTCACTTCTTGATTATTAATGTTTGTATGAACACTACTGTAAAAATTCTTGTGTGGATTTATTTGTTCAATTCTCTTGAGTATATACCTAGGAGTGGAATTTCTGGGTCATATGGAAACTCTATGTGTCACGTTTTGAGGAAATGCCAAACTGTTTTGCTAAATGGCTACAATATTGTACAATCTTACCAAGCGATATATGAGGGGTCCAATTTCTCCACATCCTCACCAACACTAGTCAATGTCTGTCTTTTTTATTTTAGGCATCGTTGAGTTTGAGGTAATATTTCATTGTGCTTTTGATTTGCATTTCTCAAATGACTAAGGATGTAGAGCATTTTTTTGTTTGTTTATTGGACCATCCTGTGTGGCCTCTGGCGAAATGTCTATTCAAATCCATTATTCCATTTTAATTGGATAGTCTGCTTTTTATTGTTGGATTGTGAGAGTAATTAGTATATTCTGGATACAAGTCCATTATGAGACACATGATTTGCAAATATTTTCTCCCATTGTATGAGTTCTCTTTTAACTGTCTTACGTGTCATAGGAAGCACAACCTTGTAAATTTTCATGAAGTCTTATTTATTTTGTGTGTGTGTCACTTGTGCTTTTGGTATCATATCTAAGAAACTTTGAAGATCTATTCTTCTGTTTTCTTCTAAGAGTCTTAAAGTTTTAACTCGTACACACAGGTCTATGACACATTTTCAGTAAATTTCATATCTAGTACACAGTATGTGATCCAACTTCATTTTTTGCATATAGATATCCAGCTGTCCCAGTACAATTTGTCAAAGCCTTCTTTAAGTTTTAATAAGTGAGAATGTGCTAATGAAATCCAAATGGGACTGCCTAAGCCTCTTGCACAAACTGCCCCTTCGGATATAAATTAGACCTCCTTGGTAGTATAGGAACTTGCCTGAAGCACTTACTTCTGAACAGCTGGTGCTCATCTATTCCCACTGCCATGAAGTCTTGAGCAAATTGAATCATTTCATATGTAAATTTCCCACAAACCAATCAATTTCCCACTGCCAGTAAACTTGTTAACATTTTTAGAACTGTAAATATAGTAGTTAATAGCCACATTTACCTCCTAACATCAGAAATATGTATCCTTTGAACCACCAAACATACCTTGCAAGCCTGAGGGTCCAATGACAGCCAAGTGGGGAAGATTCAAGTGAGGGAGGCAGACTGGGATCCCTCTGGAGGGACGTTAACCAGCATTCCTCACAAAGCAATGTGCTGTGTGTTTCTTTCCTCTAAAATGATTCTCGAGTTCATCTCTTTTCTTCGTTTATTTATTCAGTTATTTGTGAAAACGAAGTGCCTGCTCGGAGTTGGGCCCAGGCTGGGAAAGAATAATACAAGGGTATGTAAAAAGAGATACTGCCCTGGTCTCCTGGGACATTAAACTTAGTGATGAAGATCCACATTAATCAAATAAACTGGACAACAATTACAAAACTTCAACTGAGACATTTGCTACAGAAGAAAGATTCACAGTGTTATGAAAGTCTTTAATGGAGAGCTGGATTGAACACTGCCAGAAATTGGGGGAAATATTCTGAAGGATATATCCCTTTTTCTAAGATCTGAAGGTGACATGATATTGAAGAGATTTAGAATCCAGTGAGAAGGAGATGCTGATCTTGCAGACAACATCCACAAGTTAAGGGGGCGTGTTTGTTTACTTTTAAGTTAGTGAAACACGCTCAGATGTTTCTGATTCAATTTGGGGAGTGATGTTCAGTTCTTTTGTTTTCATGATCACTTTTGCTATCAACCTTGATATACTTCTGGCTATTTTCTTCTTCTGCACAGTCCCACATTCCTCCTCTAGCAAACTGCCATTGGCAGTCAGTTTAACTCCTAGACAGTACTCTGACACTGTGGAGGGGCCTTCCCAGCTCAATACAATCCATGTCCTTTCACAGGACTTTCAAAGCCCTCAGAGATCTACTCTGCGAAGATCACTGGCAGGGAGCCAGGATTTCTGTCCTCTTGTCCCAACTCTGACACAAGCAAGTTATAAGACCTTTACCTTATGTGACCTCAGTTTTCTCATTAGATAGCTTTTAATGACCCTTCTAGCTATGAAATGAGAAAATTCTATTTCCAGCAACTTTCTACATTTCTTTTGCATTTGAATCTGGCCTTCCTTCTTCCCATTCCCAAAGGTACTTCAGTTTAGCCTAAGTAAAACTTTTTCCATTAAGTAGCCCATGCAGAGGAGATCTGTTCATTTCCTGCACCGGAACACTGAACTATCATTCGAAGCATGGTTCCAAGTCGGCCCCTTTGAGGAATTTCTGAAGTGCCGAAAACAGAGTTAGCTTGAGAGGGCAGAGAAGAAGAATGTTTTAATGAATCACAAGAGTTGACTCTCCTCACTCAGTGTAAATTACAATCCACTTCCTATGAGTGGGCAAATGACTATTTACAAAGCTATTACAGGTCTCATTAATTGTCATTATTATTCACAGATATCACTGCAATTACCAGAGTGGCTCTGTGCGCTTTGCCTTGGAGTTCTCTTTTTAATTAGTCATATTGAGTGTAACTAGCTGACCTCCTTGCATAATGGATAAGGGGAAGGAAGTACACAGCAAGGTGATTAAAAACAGGATCTTTCTATGAGGATCAATCAACAGCACTTCATCACCAAGCACTGACTGCAGCTTTACCTTCAAGGAACCAAGAGAAATGACATGTGACATACGCAGAATAATGACATTTTGATGGACTTCCCCTCCTCCAGGGAGGAAGAGGAGAGATGCTGTCTTCCAAAGCCTGGAAATCAAGAATTAAATTGCCAGCAAGACTCTTATCATCCTGTTATTTAAACATTTAACCCAATACCCAAGGTAAACATGATTAATAAGAAATCTACACATGGTATCAATTTATGTTGATGGAACTCATCATGACACAAGCACACTGCAGACTTTTAATTTATTATTTAGGTTGTTTGTCCTTGTGGTTCACTCGAATATAAAAATCATCAAGTTTATTTAGCAAATTGTAATCTATAAACTAATAATTTTTGTCTTGTTACTATACCCTAACTGGTTCATCAGTTCTTTTGCAAACAATATTAGGAATAAGCTATTTTAAAGAACGATTTGTATTTATTATATAACACAATGCTTGCTATTTTTATCAGTCAATCGAAACTATTACTTATTACCTACCCTTTTCACCACAGTGTAGTAGTTGTTAAAGTGAGAGCAAAATAATAACAACAAAAGTGTAATTAACTTAGAGTGAGTATTGCAACAGGCTATGAGTGATAAGGTTTAAAGAAGGAAGAGATGCATGAAGACTAAGAATGGAGAAAAAATATTACAGGGGAAATAAAGATTGAGCTGGATCTAATACTATATCTTGACAGATGTGTGTATAAGAGAATGATAATCCACACAAAGAAAAACACAAAACAAAAATATAAAGGTAAGAAAATTTTTATTATATTTTTAGGTCTGTGAAAGCCTTATTCTAAAGGGTTCGTTTTGAGAGCAGTGAAGAAATGTGGAATAATCTATATAGAAAAATTGCGTATAGAGTTTCAAAAGGAAAGAAGAAATATAAACTTAATGTGGAATAATAGTAATTTAGAATCTTGACAGATTTTCTGAGCATTCTCACAATGATTATCTGCAGTGGGCAGTCCAGACATTATCATCAGCCTTATTCAGTAGGTGAAGAAACAACCTCTCTATTTATTTATTTTTTTTAAGATTTTATTTATTTGTTTGACAGAGAGAGATAGAGTTAGCACAAGCAGGGAGAGCTGCAGGCAGAGAGAGAGGGAGAAGTAGGCTCCCTGCAGAGCAGGTAGCCCAACTTGGGGCTTGATCCCAGGACCCTGGGATCATGACTCGAGCTGAAGGCAGTTGCTTAACCAACTGAGCCACCCAGATGCCCAGTAAACAGCTTCTTTATAACTCAGAAACTAGTAAGTGGTATCCACAGTTTGTCAAGGTGGTCTGACTTCAGCAGGATCCTACTCTTCTGTGCACCTCATAAAGCAGTAACAAGATGAATGTGTCAATCAAGGAAAATTAGTCTTAAGTTCCAGATAGATTGGAGAAGCAAAGATTGAAGGCAGTGAGAGTCAGGCATGGGCTTCAATGTCTCCCTTGACTTAGATGGTGTGAATGGACACACAATAGTCTAAGAAGTCTGATGAGCCAAAGAAGACGAGTTCAGAAGAGAGATAATGATGAAGCTAATAAATATTCAAAATTTGGTTAAGACGATAGACATCAGTTAGCAAGGATTGAGTTCATATTTGTATTTGAATATTTGAATCTAACACCCAAAAGGAAATAGACATTCTGTGTGAAAAGATAAGCTTAAAAACAAAGTTAGTGTAGAGGTAAATGGTGAAGTAAGGAAATTAAGGAGCTCTGCAAAAGGAGCCCAAGGAGCATGGAGGACTTCCCACTGCACTGTCTACTCTACGTCTTACTCATCCTTCAAGACTTAGTTCATGAAATACACACAAGCAGAATTCTTGACTCATCTGTCTGATTAGAGTTCTATTCTGTTAGCACGCTAAACCCAACTATACCTCTGCAGTAACCCTTAGCAAGTCATGTGGAACTTACTAACAGACTTGCATTTCTCCCTCTATAAATCCAACATCTAGATCACTGACACGTAAAAAGAACTACAAATATTACAAAAGAAGAGAAACAGGTGAAGGTGGCTGAAGACACAAGTAGTTTTCTCCTCAACCCCCGAGTTATGATTATTCATCTATTAAATCTTTGATTTCCTTTGAAGTAAGGACAGACAAGAGAGTTTTGAGGAAAAGTAGAGCATGTTTGCAAAAGTCATCATGGAGAATGGGAAAATGAGCTTCCAAGAACACAGCAGTTTCCTCGGGTGATGTTGGAAGACCAACTGAAGTCACAGCTACGCATTTAGAGTGGTTAATAAAATCTCTTATGTTTTATTGAGACCTGTCAAAATGGAGCTAAATGCTGGTTTATAGCAATAAAAGTGCATATTCCCCATGTTAAAAAAAGAGAGAGAGAGAGAACTGTTTAGAGAGGAAAGCAGGGTCCCGAGAAGACAGTTACCTTCATGAAAATTTAATCTTTTGGACCCATGCAAGTTGACTTGTAAACATATGGCTGAAGAGAAATGGAAAGAGAAGCAGAGATAATATTACTGTGCAAGTGTTCTAGATTATCTGATCCATTCCTGGCACAAAGGTAAGAAGCCAATGGCAACTTTCAGACACTGGGAAATCCTAAGAGTTTGTTTAGCTAATAAGCATAGTTCCTAACAAGTTCTTGTCTTGCTGAAAAATTCATCTTAGGAAGAAAGAAATCCACTACTCCAAGGCAATAAGAATGAATTTGTATTGAAGTAAAATTAGCAGGAATCAAGAAGCATCCTCCATCAGCCACAGAGAATTTGAAAATAGAAAAGCAAGATTATTTTATAGAACTAAATAACTGACAGATAAGAGCATAAAGAAGAACTAGGTAAATTCACCTTGGGGAGTATGATCCTGAAAGGAAATGATTTTATGTTTCTGCACACTAGGACTTTCTGAGCAAATCTTATTGAAACTTGATACTTGAATTAAAAACAGGTCACTGAAGGTAATTTATGAATGACTGGCTAGTGAAAGACAAGAGAGTTTTTAGTTTTTCATAGGGAGATAAATGCCTGATGGACAAGTCTGTAACCTGAATCAATGAGCTATGGTATCTAATGAAAGCTGTAGTGTATATGATTAGAAATGGAAGGAAAGAATTGGGAGAAATCATACTTTCAAGTCAGTAGTGTCTTTGGTATTACCCAGGACTAAGGACCTTAATCAACTATAGCAGAGTTCCTGAAAATTGAGTGGGCAATAGAGCTTATTATAAAGGAAAATATACTCAGAGACCCTTAAAAATCTTGTCCTCAAAACTCCAGGAGTCTACTGACACCCATTTTAGAACATTTACTTAAAAAATAAAAATTCATTTCAGCTATGAATAATTCCTATAAAAATGCATCTAGGTTCTTACAACTTATTTTTTATAATTGTATAAATAAAAATCAGAGGTGAAACAGTCATAGAAATAATAAATCTCCAAAACACATTGAAAGACTGTAAGAGTTTCTGAACAGCTGTGGGAAAAACATTTTATATTTAGATATCTTCCTCAGTCTTTCATCGAATGAAATCCTAATGGTTAAAATCATCCAACTCATTTTATTTTATCTGATTTTATGATTTTTTACAACAATTGCACATTTGTGTACACTTGACTACAGAAAAAGAATAAGCTCATCAGTTAATGCAAGCATCTACGTGTCCTGGTTGATACAGGTCTATTAGTATAAATTCATAAACTGTCATCCTGTTTTTTTAAATTGTATTTTGCTGTGCTCCTGGCTAGTTCTGCAGCTAGGCTAGTGACTCTGCATACATTAACAATTATGTTTGTAAGGTAGCAAAGTAGCAAACTTGAGAACCAAATCCTGAAATGTGATCATCAATCACTTCTTTTAAAGGATGGCTAGCCTTCCTCAGGTAGTGTTATTCCTTCTCGTTGCAAAGATGAGACAAGGACAAAAAAAGTATGTGACTTTAGATTTTATAATAACTGCGAAGATGAAGACATGTATCCTTGAAGGCAGAAATCCAAATATCTAGGAAAGACATAGTATTGATCTCATGATATGAGATCTTGTCATAGAAGGTGCTTAGGGGTTCTTAGAAATATAATCTTTCTTTTTTTTCATCATATATGATCCCATTGAGAAAGACAAAAGATACCTAGGAATGCATATATGTGTGTGTGTGTGTGTGTGTGTGTGTGTGTGTATACGTTCTGATGAGCTCATACTTTAAAATCCATATTCAAATGGTGGGGAAAATGCATTTTAAGATCAATAAGAAGATGACACGTACTAACAAGTTTAATGTCCTTGCATCTAAAGCTACGAATGAGTTTAGGCTTTAAAAAAAAATTGCTCTGAACAACAGTGTCCACTCTTGTGGTTGAATTCGAATCAAGAAAGATGA
Source organism: Enhydra lutris kenyoni (assembly GCF_002288905.1). Lineage (NCBI taxonomy): Eukaryota > Metazoa > Chordata > Mammalia > Carnivora > Mustelidae > Enhydra > Enhydra lutris. The sequence goes on from NW_019154087.1 coordinate 16,523,631, forward strand.
CAAAAAACAAAGGTTTGCCTTCAGCAGCCTATGATATGTTATCGACAGACAATATGAAGCACATTTTCTCTATTATCATGTTTCTATCTTCCTTGTCAAGGAGAATGATCTTCAGCACGGTAAGAAGGTAGTAAAACCGAATATGAATGAGGAGATTGTAAGAGAATACCTTGGCTGTTGTAAATGAATTAAATTCTCATGGTGGGAGGATAATTATATCTCAGGATATAAGGAAAAGTGTAAATGAGATCAGTGAACTACTGTTAGAAACCTTTGAAGAGTTTGAAGAATATAAATGATGCCAGAGGCCTGTGGAGAAATAAATACCACTGCTAATTTAAAAAGAGGAAAGAAATAGAATCCTTCATCTATTTATTATTTATACATTTATTTATTTTTGCCCCACTAATTTCATATAGGCTTTGAGGGTTTTTACACAAAGTCACTGTAGAAATAATAACAGCAATAATTGAAATATAACAGAAAAAAAAAATTAAATGGGGCAGGGAGGGGAGAATCCTAACAGCCCGCCTGGGAGGTGTACTGAAGAGGTTCCCTGTTTTCTTCACTCTGGACCCTGTCCACTGGACACAGCTCATGAACTGACCCAGGGTGGGACAGCTGATCACCTTCGAATAATTCAGAATATGACTTCCAGTAAACAGAAGAATGATGTAATATAGAAGCTGGTAGTTGTTGGAGCTCAATTACATATAGTTCTCTAAGTCTACAATTAGTAAAGTGCTTGCTAGAATTTTCACATCCAGCCTGGATGCTTCTCTTCCAGATGCCCGATTGTTGAACTTGTCTTCTAATACTCTGCTATAGGCCAACTGTTGTAAATAAGATTCCCCCAAATTTCAGGGGCTTACCACAGTAACAATCTGTTGCTCACACAGTACTCAGATTTGAACAAGTGCTGCAGTATTTTTATGGTTCAGACCCAAAAGTACCAGAATCATTTCTATGCCATCTATTGGCTGGAGCTCAGTCCTATGGCCACACACTACACGTCAGTACCTCATCTAGCTGTGTGCCCAGGAGAGAGAGAAACAGTCTGACGAACAGCTAGTCCGCCCCTGCCGCTGTCAACCCTTCTGGCAACCAAATGTCTCTTACTCCCTGTCCCACATAGAGAACATATTTCCCCCATGCTCAAGGGACAACATTCAGAAATCATGCAGGTACCACATCCAGCTCACATTCCCAGAAAATGTCAAAAGCCGCTGTCACACCCCAAATTCATTGTCTAAGCTAGTAAGAGTAGATTTATGATGCTTGCAAACAAAAACGTCACCTCGTAAGAACAATGAAAACAGACTTTTAGGGCAGTATTTTTTCATATGAGCTGGTTCTTGGCACTACTTAGAGAAGGTTTTTTTATTTGTTTTTTTTGGGGGGGTGGTTGTTGCTGCTGTTGTTGTTTATGTATACAAATGGGCTCTGCCTTCAAAGATTCTGGTTTAATTTATTGGGATTGGGGTCCTGGCACTGGTATTTTTAAATACTCCCCAGGTGAATGTAACGTGCCATCAGGTCTAAGAATTATTTCTCTGAGAGAAAAGACAGCCACTGCATGTGTAAGTAACCACATTTATGAAATCAGTAGAACCAACAGGTTGTTCACATGGGAGAAATCCACTAATTTTTTGACCCTTGTTAATAATCATCTGACTAATGAGCTTTCTTTATATCCAACTCATCTTTCTTTGCATGTACTAATCCTTTGTCGACAGGGTTACATACCAGAATAAAGGTTTTTGTTGTTGTTGTTGTTGTTGTTGTTATTTCTTTTTTTCAGAATAAAGGTTTTTAAGATGCTGTCTGAAAGAACTTGCATTCTCATTGAATAAAAATCAGACTGGAACCTAGAGACTGCAATCACCTGAGTTAGAGAGAGAAAAATCTGGCTCAAGAATTCTGTTTAGTGTTTGCCTTAGAATTAAACCTGTGTCTTGCAGGGAATATAATCTCAAGATGCCTCTGTGGCGTTCCCTCCTTTTTAAAAAATTCTTCTTTTTGATTTTCTTTTTAAATAACAGTTTCAGTTGAAAGAAAAAAATTAGATGAAAATTCACCAAACAGGTTGTCAGAGAATTACAGGTACTGGTTTTCAAGTCCCCATCCTATGAGTGAGTCCTCTATCTTGCTAGATTTGTTCTCTCTTTCCCCACCCCCACATATTGGGTCCTGAGCAGGTGGACCTGAAATCCTACCCTCCGTGACAGTGGGAGGAGCCTTTGGCAGAAAAGCCCTGTAGGCCACTTGGGTTTTAGACTTAACACTAAATCAGGGAGCTCAGACTAGTAAAACATCTGCCCTGAAGTTTTTTTCTTCCTAAATGCTGTTAGAGAATACCAATTGAATTTATAGTCATTCCTTTAAAACCACTGTAAGATTTAAGCAGACTTTTAGAGATTATTGAATCAAGACTTTCAGAAACGAAAATGATGGAAGTGGACAAGGAAGAAAAATATATTCTCTTAAACAATGACTCGGACTTGGAAGAGTTTCACAAAAGTAAAGTTTCACTAATGCATCAAACTCAAAAAGGGTAAGTTTTATGATATGTGGATTAGCCTAATTTTATTCAAAAGAGACTGCCCAGTTTACAGCTATATGTGTGTATGTGGCCATAGTGAAAATGAACACTCAGAAATTCTATCTGTAGACATGCAAAGGTATTAGATACATGACAGCAAAATATTTCATCTAAGCATTAGAAGATGAGACAATGGGGTATTTTATTACTGTATCTAGTTGCTAAGTGATCTTAATAATTTTGAAGAGAGCATTTTAATGCACAAATATTTATCAAATTACCTATCTCTTAACAGAAAGGTATCAGGATGACCGAGGCGTGTCTCTTTTTAAGCTACAACTCATATATAATCTATGACTACTCTGTATCTCTATGTTTACAGCCAGGCATAACAGAAAAAAAAAAAAATCCATGTGGTTATTGTCCAATATTGATTAACTATAAATAAGGTCATTTTGGAATGTTTGTCTCCAGGTGTCTTCTATTTATTTTTCTAAATTGTAGGCATATGGATGGATTAAAATTGAACCACTTTTGATACACATATAGATTTGGCATTTATAAGAGCAGGGGTTTACAGCTGGTTTCAGACTAATTGGCCAAATATGATAAGACAATTTTTCAAGCTACTTCATATATTTCCATTTTACAATCATTTTATTGTTAATTTTCTGCCCGTCACTCTCTTTCAACCATCACTTATTCTTTAAAAGGAAACTGATTACAGTCCTTGGGGGGAAACAGCTCCAAATTGCCAACAATAACAACAATTTCAAAGTCTTCAGCTTAACCCCAAAAAAGGCTGATCCTACACAGGGCAAAAAACATTTAGATTAAAAACTTGCAGGGGCTCCTGGGTGGCTCAGTGGGTTAAAACCCCTGCCTTCCGCTCAGGTCATGATCCCAGGGTCCTGGGATCGAGCCCCACATCGGGCTCTCTGCTCAGCAGGGAGCCTGCTTCCTCCTCTCTCTCTGCCTGCCTCTCTGCCTCCTTGTGATCTCTCTCTGTCAAATAAATAAATAATTAAAAAAAAAAAACTTACAGACAACAATGAAAATGAGACACTGATTGGCATAGAATATAACACCTTCCCCCAGTTTTTTGCTTTGCTTTTAGTAATTTTATGTATTGTGAAGGCTGCAAATGCTTCACATGTCTGCATTTACGGAAAATAGTTCCAATGTCTTTGGTAGACTGTTTAACTCTGTCATGCCATGATGTTAACTTTCGATGTCTTTGTGTGAGAAGTCTCTAGAATCAAAAGAGGCTGGAGGTAAGCATGATGTAATCCTAAGAACTTTCCAGGTTGTGCTTGGGTAATTAACTCTGAATGAATCTTGTTGATAAAACAAAACAGAACAAAACTATATTTTATTTGGAAATGATAACATGCTTTACATATCCTCAATAAAGATAAGCTTGTCACGCAGAAATCAAATGCTTTGTTGTTATGACACGTAAGTGTTAAAGCACGGAGCATATTAAATGTTAGGACAAACAGTGATGTTCAGACATCATAATCAATCTAAGGTGAAACTGTGGAAAAACTAGTCTGTATGATATGAGAAATAAAGACAGGGTCTGTTTATTACCCTAGGAGATATATCGAAAGGTTAAAAGAAGTATTTTCCTGTTTTGTGTCCCAGCTGAAGAAGTGTATTTTTCACATGATGTAAAGTGACACTCTTCTGTAAAACAGATTAAAATTGAACCCACTAAATTCGCTGTCTCTAAATCACACAGCACTCGAACAATTGAAAATGTCATTTAGTAATCCCCCTTCTCCTGGTGGCATACCCCAAATCCCTTCTCATTGGGCACAGAAAATGAGAAAGGACTTACAGGTGAAAGATTTCTTATAAGACCCATGAAGTACTACACTGTTTGTATAATGATTCCATAAAAGAGAAGAAAACTGTAAAGAACAAGAAACAATTGAAATCAGATATTTTCCCTCCTGAACAAAAATGGTCTCTTGTAATTGAAAGGATAGGATTTTTTTTTTTAAGGAATTGCTCATATTGCTGACATTTAAAGCCCTCTTGCTTAAAGTTAATATATTCATTCCTTAAACAAATATGTTAACTAAAAACTGAATCAGAAGAATAATCATTTATGTGGAAATAATTTAAATACACACATTTGAGGTTAAAAGCCTTGCTTATTCAGCTGTGACTAGTGGTTTGGTATATATTAATTAGCAAGAGCATAAAGAAAACCTGCACCAGGGTTTTGTTTGGTTTTCTCCAGCTTCAGTTTATCTATTTTTTTGTTTTGTTTTATTTTGTTTGATCCTGTTTCTGCTCTTTCATTGACTCCCTAAATGTCCAAGCTACTAAAAAGTTCCTAAGTTCCTATTTGTAATACTTAGAGCCAGATTTCCTCAGATTCCAGAAGAGATAAGCACAAACTAGGTGGGGTTTCTTTTTAACCTGAAAACTTTATTCCCTGGCGCCTCCTCCCCCCAGAAAGACTGGAAATAATAATTCCTTCAACAGAGACAAATAAAATGGACCCCAAGTGCTGAAAGAGGGAAAAAGAGAAGGGAAGGAAGGAAGGGAAGGAAGAGCCAAGGTCACTATGACCAATATTCCCTCCAGACTGTTCCCAAGCAGGCCAGGCATCAGTATTACAGATTTTTCCAACCAGGTTAGAAGCAGTTCTGAACCGAATTTAAGTAAGGAAGAACTAAACTACAGTCTATTTAAAAAATTCTACATTTTTCTTTTCATCTTCCATTACTGGAAAGTTCATATGCAAGGTGTTACTGAAACCAATGGCCACCACTGATTGAGCACTGTATTGAATGTATCAGTTCAGTCTTCACAACAATACTAAGTAGATTTTCTGGAGTTTGCAGATCAGAAAATTGAAGCTCAGGAAATGCTGTTCATTCAGTTTCTAAGTATTAAAACTTCAACGGTAGCCCTTGGTCTTCCTCCTTACTCTGTGTAGGTACTGAAACCTTTGTGCATTTTACTAACTGGAGATGGTAGATTAGGAGTATCAATGCTTTTACTCGTTTCCATGAGGTCTGGGGCAAAGGATCTATGCTCGATGTGGCCCCTCTCATTGGTGACCTTGGGTAGGTCATTCCAACTGGCCTTCATTTATTCTCAGAATGTCTCCTTAGTAGCAGATGTCCCACCATTATTAAATTGCTTGATGCCCATGCTCCCCTCTTGTTCCAGCATTCACCACCAAACTTCCAAACACTGCTTAGTGCTAGGCATGTAGCTACGGTTCAGAAAATGCTTATTGAAATAATTGGTTATAAAGTGTACCTATAAAGATATAAATAAGATTCCATTGTACTTGGGAGAAAGAGAAAATTCTGTGCCAATGGTAACCTTCTACCAGCGACTGCTTGAATGATTAAAGACAGATATATTGTCTCATGGTCAGGTATCTGCCTCTATGTTTGGGGATGAGAGAGGCAGTGAATGCAACTTGGAGGAAATTGTGTGGGGATCCCACATGCTAATGTCTGACTTGAATCCCATTGCCTTGTAAGGCCCTTTCTATCTGTTATTAGAAGGTGCAAAGCAGATTTCCTCTCTATCTCTATGAACATGAGAGCGTAAGTTCATTCGGAGAAAATGATTGCACTAAAGTTTCAGGAATAAGACTGAATATGTTATTTAAGATAGGAGGGAAAAGAAAAATGGTTCCCTTCATCATTTCTGCCTGGTAGTGTATAAAATTTATTCTCTTCAAGTTGCAAAAAAAAAAAAAAAAAAGACAATCACCTCAGTTGTGCACGCCAAATAAACCCTCCATTTGCATCCATTATCCCCTTGGCTAACTATCTCAGGTCATTTGATTGTTCTGGCACAATAACTTGCCATCTGAGAAATATAACTGTTATAGCAGAGAAAACTGTTGAATCTTATAGTGTGCCTGGTCTAAGCAAAAACATAGCAAGTTTATAATTAAAGTGAATTAAATTTGCTAGAATGGATAAAGTCAACTGATATCCACAGACATATATATTTAGACAAACATAAGAAGCAAATTAAGCATGTCATTATTTCAAATTGGAAATTAAAAAAATAATAGATTACTCATAAAGCTATCCAGGAACACAGAGAAATTGGTCATGGTGGAAATTTTAACTGTGAAAAGTGATGCAATTAAATATAATTGGACATTCACTCTGAACAGCAAGATGATACTCAGGGCAATCAAGAATAGATTCAGAATTGGAAAGAAAAATTGAAGAAAGCACCATAAACAGTCATATTTTTAAAAATGTAGTCAGGCAGTGTGCATTAGGGCTTTCAAGTAAAATTACTTTAACAATTTCATTTGGCCCTTAAATGAAATCTTTTGTTCACCAAGCCTCTATAGTTCCTCAGAACTTCCAAAAGTCATTTGTGCTCCTTAGAACAAAGGGCTGTGAAACTCAGGCTTGAAATGCTCACAATGGTATTTTGAAATACACCTATTTTTCATATATTCGTCAGCTCAACAATCTCTAATATATCCTGCTATGCATCAGGTAATAGGAAATATAAGAGGTATGATCCTTGCCCTCAAGATAGGAATGTGTAAAGCAATGTGTTACATACAAATTGCTAGATAATCCCAGAAAGAGAGCTACTAACACCCCGGAATTATTAATGAATCCATTTGGACCCAAGTCCTGTGGAATGTGTAGAAATTTGCTATGTAGAGAAGGTACAAAGCATACCAGGTCTGAAAAGACCAAGAAAGGGTGGAAAATGGGGATGGAAATTCTTTAGCTATTTGTGCTAAATCATCCACAAAGAGACATTACATCTGAGAATGAATTATCTTAAGAGAAATACTGTTTCATTAAATGCCTACATGACAGGTTTGCTGCGTCCATATTATATGCTCTTGAATCCCTCCCCACAGAAACCTAGACTATACATCTTCTCTCTACACTGATGAAAGAAGTTGCCGATATGCTCCTATTTTAAATACATTTCTGTAAGTCCTCCACTCTCCACATGCTGTGACGAAGTTGGAGATGAAAGGAAATTCATGCTTGGGAATTTTTACAAGACATTATGTACGTTTTTTCAAAGCCAACGTAAAATTTGAGAGTCAGTATATTTGTTAAGAACTGAGATTCTGGAATCAGAATGCTTAGATTTACATCTTTCCCCTACCATTTACCAGCTTCGGGAAGTTGAATCAATTTTTTTTAATTTTCCTGAGTCTCAGCGTCCTCATCTGTAAACTGAAAGCACTACCACCTTAAATGCTGCTGTAAAGAGAAAATGTGAATTCTTACTACAGTTTCACACAGCTCCCATCACTGAGTAAATGTTCAGTAGTTTGGTTATGGTTGTTACACCTGTACTTACCACATAGTCAAGAGTCACATGCATCCACACATGTGCTTGCAAAAGGAGAAGCAAATCTTGTTGTTTTTTAATCTGGAAAAAAACACTAACCAAAATCGGCTGGTACAACTTACCTTCTTATACCCAGCTTTTACCTTCAGCTTTACCATCCTTTATCATATCTTATGACTTTTTATTGAAACAAACCGCTATGGCTAGGACAGTGTGCTTCCCTGTCATTAAGACTTCTTATTATGTGAACAGCTAAGAAAACTCACAAGCCTTCCTATTCAATGTGGACAGTAGATGTGCATTTTTCTAATGCATCTTTTTCTCTCAAATTATATCTAATGCCACCACTTTCTCTCTATAATATTTTACTCTCTTTTCTATTATATGTATTCCCATCATTTACTCTTCATCACGGGGATGCCTGAATCCTTCGCTACAGCTCTATCTCTCACTCCTCAGAGAGCCAACTGTAGGTCCCTCTGATTCCTCCTTATCCAGACTATTGCATCTTCCCTTCCCATTGCTGCCAACCTAACCTAAGCCCCAGTCTCTCCTGTGTGGCCTATTGTAATAGCCTCCTGTCCCCCAGACTGTAATCCTACCAATCCGTCCAACAGTTTATGGCCAGAACACAACTTTGCTCAGTAACCTGCAACGGTATCATTAGCTGTAGGAAAATTAAATTAATTAAAGTTAAATTTGCTTAGTAAAGCATTCAAAACAGAAAATTCAAAGAAGAAGAAAAATCACACCAAGATGTTTTTTCTAAATAGGCAACAGTTTAAAAAATGAGCACATGGAAGAAAAAAAAGGAAGACAGGGAGCAAATAAGGAAGAAAGGGAGGAAGGAGGAAAAAGAGGTAGGGAGGGAAGAAGGAAAGAGCTCTTGAACTTTATAGATCAAAGTCAAGTTTACATTTAATGTGATAATAAAGCAGTTGCCCTGCTTTTCTCCCAATGTACAAAAGGAGTAAAACTGTACATCATCGACTACAGACCATTGCAAGACCTCCTTTCAGATATATTAACTTAAAATATTATTTTTTTCTTAAAAATTATTATTATTAATCAAATGTATAAAAACAAAATAATTTCACTGTCTTGAGTATATAATTTCAATTTATAGCACTGATTTAGTTAAGATATCCAGTTCATTTTATTATACAATTTTTCCTGTTATATTTCATATACTTTTCATAATTTCATTGATCACTAAAGAGAAATATAGCTCTCCTCTTCCTAATGGTAATAATATAATGTACTTTAATTAAAACAACTTATTTTCTATATTTTGACAGGAAAATCCTCTCAAGAAGTCATAAAACTAAGAAGTTTTCATCCTATGATCAACCCCAAAGGCTCTGTCATGCTTTTATTGTGCTGCTGATATTAATTTCCCAGATATTTTTAAGTTTCTTTGTCCTAAAAATTTATCAAGATTTGAGCACACTTTAAAAAAAGGGGACATCGACACCAATGAAAGGTAAATGAACAATGAATTTCTTGTTTGTTTATTAATCATACTTCCACTTTTAAGTTAGAGAAGCCCCAAGTAAAAATCTAGACTTCCACGGCTCAACTGATTCAGTCCTATATTTTAGAGGTTATGAGTTTTTCCAGTTCTTTTCTCTGACACAAAAAAAAAACAGAAAAACTTACCACAATTTTCAGCCACGGCTCAGGAAACACTGTCATTCTTGTGCCCTCACACACATTCTATATGAATAGATTTTATTGGAAATTTTTTTTGAAACATAGAGCTTTCTGCCATACCTATGTATATATTACACATGTAATGTAGCCTTTTTTAATATATTCGTGCCTATCTTCAATTTTTTCTGTCAACTGGGAAAGCCACCTCTTCCCAGAGAGCAGAGCAAATTTTATGACTCTCCTTATAATCCTACAAATGGTGCACACGTGCCAGAAGTAAAATAAAAAATGAAGCTAACCACTTTTATGTGGGTATTTTGGAAAAATACCCTTAAGAAATAAAAATACATGTCTTTTTTTCTTATCACAAAACTACCTCAGGTCTGCATGCTTCTTCCACTGGGAACCAGACCCATTTGCCATCCATATTATTAAGATATTTTTCTGGAAAAATTTTTTCATACTTCTTGAAGCTGTATTTGTCTTGAAAATGAAAATATTTATTAATTACTTTGAGAGAGTGGTGTTATAGCAGGAATAAGATAATAGATACACGTGCAGAGCATGATAAGACATCACTGCCCTTTCCGGTTAGGATGATTTGACAAAAGCAAGAGCAGATTTGTCCTTCATGAACTGATGAAAAAGTTGTGGTCGAACAAAACCCCAGCAAGAGTCACTTCTTTATTTGCTCTGTTTTCTAACACAATTATACATATTTTAAGAACAAAGCAAAGAACAAAAAACTTTGGGGCAGAGAAATTGATGTAAAAATGTAAGCTTAGATAGTAAGCAATCATGACTGCAAAGTTTTACCTGAACATCAATTTTCAATTTCTCTTCTTGGATACAAGTGGATTTATATGTTGAAGATACAGCCTCTGACAACTTTAAAATCCGAAGAGTCCACAGCAGCTAGCTCATAACTTCTCCTCTAAGGTTATGTCTAACTAATCTCCCTGCCACCACCCCAAAATTCATTCCCTCCCTCACAGCCAGACATCATAAAACTTCCCTGCTCAAAGCTTTTCAGTGGCTCCAGTCGCCTTCCGAGTATAAACTAAATTTCCTTGCAAAGCCCCTTGTGATGTAGTTCTGCTTACTTGTGCTTAACCGATTTACCTGGGCCATTCACGTGGTCTTCACTAATGCTGAAAATAAAAGCCGTGGTGTCCCCAACACATCACGGATTTTATACATGGCACTCCTTTCTGATTCCTCTCTTCGGGTTTCCTACCACTTCTCCTTAGGAGTCAGCCCAAATATTAATTCTTTTGAGAACGCTTCCTTAATCATTCACCCCTTCCTGCCCAGGACTCTGCCCCCATGAAACCCTAGGAAAAGCATTCCTCACGTTCAGCTGTACTTGTGTATCTGCATCTCTTCATCCTCAGACAGTGAACTCTTAAAAGATTAGAACACTATCTCATGACTGTGTGCTGCTGCATGGCCTACTGCCTATCGTAGTAAGTATCGGTCAGATTCTGCCCTCATCAGTAGCACAGTATGACAATCCGGAAGCATTGTCCTAAAGAGCAATAAAAAGCACAAAAAATCTTTCTTAACTAATCCAAAAACGGTAATACAAAGAGGTGGCATTTAATCTACTTGAAGGCATACAGTCTTTTAATACAAGCTTTCCAGAGGACAGAGAATGCATTTTAGAAGAAACCTGTAAGCCTTTCACATCTAAAACATAATACAGAGAGGTGCCTAGTGCTAGTCAGTAAGCTCAAAACACCAGTGGACAGCTTTGATCTGTGTATGTGACTATTCACTTCTTCTTCCTCCATCTGCCATAAATACCATCTCATAGTCAACAAACCTTCTTACTGTCAATTTAAGCTTTTCAAGTTTTTGGATAGTCTCCTCACTAATGAAGAGTAAACCAAATCAAAGGACCCGTTTTGTGTGTGTGTGTGTGTGTGTGTGTGTGTCTGTGTGTCTGTGCTTTTTATTGCCCTTTAGGACAATCTTTCCTGATTGTTCCACATACTACTGATGAGTGCAGAATTTGACAAATACTTATTATAATATGCAGTAGGCCATGTACCAGCACACAATCCTCAGAAACGTAGTGCTCTGGTCTTCTAAGAGTTTACCATATTACACACACACACACACACACACACACACACACACACACAAACATAATAATTTTTATTTATTTATAATATTTACAACCAAAGAACAATGGTGGTAATAATGAAGTCATCAAAAATGGAAGAAGCCATTGCTGAGCGTTGACACACTTCTAGGTGTGTCTGAAATGCTTTTAACAAAGTTGGATCCCCCAACCTCATATGCCCAGTTAGGAGAAGGCTATTACTACCATTTTACAGATGAGGAACCCGAGGCTAGAGAGGTGAACCATCTCACTCAAGGACATGCAGCTAGGAAGAATGAAAAGGCTGGGATTTGAACCCAGGGAGTCAGACGACAGTGCCTGTGTGATTAACCACTCTAGGATAGACAGCCTACATTCTGATTCAATATTCTGTCATTACCGGGCACAGGACTAGTACTTAATAATATTGATAATAGTAAGTTATGTATCAGTCTCTTTCATCTTCTTAAATCATCTTTAGGGTAGAATTTAACATGCAATTTTGATCAAGGTAGGTAATATGGAATGTATGTGCATTTGTAACAAATATCACTGAGTTTTGAATCGCTGAGTTGCCTTTAATAGTTTCAGGAAGACATTTAATTTGCAGCACTCACTTTGTTCAACCACTGCTGGTTCATCCTCCAGTTATACAGCCTTTCTTCATAATGCAAGCTGTTATAAAAAACATGACATTGTGAAGCCTGAAATACCGGCCGGTTGAAAAGAGAATATCCAGCAGGGCTCTTTTTATATATGTTTGAGAGTTTAATCATGTGCTGCTGGGTAGATGTTTGGCCTGTGAAGGTTACACAGTAGTCTCTTAAAGGGAACTATAAAAGTGCTTGTGCAGGGGAAGGATCTGACAGGCTGATGGAGCTTCCAACCTCGGCAATTATTTCAGCAACTCTCCATACCATGGTCTTTGTAAACCACATGACCCTTTTCATGTCCCTGTTCTATTAATTGGAAACAATGTCACTTAGGAAAAATAACTCCTTCCATTTTCTTCTTCTCCTGATCTTAGCTGAGGGGAAAGCTGTTATATGCTCACGGCCCATCAGGGAAACTAAAATTCAAGCAGCTTTCTGGATTTTATACACACACACATGCACACATACACACGCAGTATTTGATTATATAAAGTTGAGGAGGAATAAAATTTTATTGTATTCAGCTGCCTTGAAACCATCTGTTTTTCTCTCCAGTTTTTGGAATTTGCCAAATATTCAATATCCAGAAAACTCTTTTGATGTCCTAGTGAAGCATGTGAATCGTAACATTGATTTCTCCCTGCAGTAGGCTCCCCCTGGGAGTGTTAAGTGAGTTACACGATCCTGATGCACCAGTGAAGCACTCAATAACACCCTTGAAAAACCAACGTTGCCAAGATGGGCAGCCCGGTAGTAAAGATCATTCCGAGATTGTCATCATGCTCATTTGTGGTCTGCCTGTGACTAAGCAGAAATTCAAGATGGACCTGGAGCATAAAGTCGAGTCGGCTTTGTGGCAATTGACAACAAAGCTATATTACTGTTTTGATCCAGATGACTCTCTAGATAAAGGAGAGATGCCTGTAAATCGTACAATGGATGTAATTTAAGATGGGGTGCGCATAAATGGCCCAGAGCAGCAAAGAATGCGGATTCCTTTTGTTGTTGTGGTTCCCAGGATTATTAGTGTCACATCCTTCAGCCTTTCTCCCCATTAATTCCATCAGCCAGGAAACTACCTATAACTTAGAAGGGAAGGGGAAATCATGGTTAGCGGTGGCACGGGGGTCCTGCTGAGAGGGGAACTGATGATGCCTGCAGCAGTTTCTCTCTGTGACGCCGCATACAATCTTCCAGTCCAATCTGTAAGATAAAATTACCAGGCCTTACTGGTTAATGAAAAAGAGGAATTTACAATGAGAATTTTCATCTCAAAAAAATTCAGAACATTTCCTTTTTAATCAGAAATAGATTTTATTACTATGCTAGGTCCTACCAGTCTTATGTTTCCCTTATGTTGTATATTTATGACTTTTTATTAACCTCAGCACTGCCCTGAGAATCTGTTCTATTATTCTGTTCGTTCTGTGAGGCAGAACTTAAGTTGACGTCAACAAGGAATATGTACTGAAAGGTGTAGGCAGATTAGATTCTAAAGTCAGCCATTGTGAATTCGACCACATGTTACTGTTAAAGTGAGAATAAGGAGACACGTCTGGTATTGGATCTTGTTATCTGATTGTTTCTGCCCTTGTTAATTTATTTCGAGATTGGACTTTGGCTCACAAATGTGTTTGCTGTTTTTGCACACATATCCAGGTTTTCCTAATGCAAATAAAATAATTCCAAATATGTATGAACTTCTGGTAGTAACGTTCTAAGTTTTGCACACTTTTTTCCAAGTAAAATATTGTCCCACATTGTAGCCTTTGTATATAAGAACAGACAGTGCTCATGAGGGAACTGGTTGGGGGGGGGGGGTTGTTATCAAACCTGTTCTCTGTTGATATATGCTTTACTAACAATATATAAAATTTCATTTCCTAAAAGAGCACACACACTGCATTTAAAAATTTCTCTAAGAAGCTTTTATAGCCTCTTATTATTTTTTAACCAAAGTATTTTTCTTCTCAGCACTCAAGACTAAAACCTGTTAATAGTGAAGCAGCACTATATAAACAATATTTTGTTCACAGGGTCAGAGCATAAGGTAGTAAAAATAGCTCTGCTTTGGATTCAAACAAACTTAAGCTCACACCTGCTACGTGACTTGAGGAAGTTCCTTCCTCTGAGATCCATTTTCCTCGTGTCCTGATAAAGAAACTAATGCAGCATTGTGAGATGGTTAAGAAATTCAAAATAATGATTGGAAAGTGTCTATTGTTTGTCTATGAAACTCAAAGTCAAAGCAAGATTACTATTTTAACAATATTGCAATTACTTAATCTTTTTTTTAATTTCAATGAACGCATTTTAATTTCTCTCAGTGACTTCAAAGCACTTGGATCTTTTCTCAGTCCTGATTAGATAAAAAATAAATCTCCTAACAGCCCCTCCTTAAAGTTATTATATACATCTTCCTGACCAATAACATTTATTAATTCAGAGCTAGAAAACTATTCCCTCAGTTTTTGCTTTCTGTCTCCAAGTTTTACCATATTCCTTGGTGACTTCAATATAAGACAAAAATTCATTCTTTCTTGATTGCTTTCATTCTGTCTTTAAATAAATATCTTTTAGATTATAAACCTTTGCTAGGTAACTGAAATATTATGGTGAACAAAAGAGACACTTTTTCTGCCTTCATGAACCTCATATTCCAATTGTGGAGCCAGCCAGTACTCACACAATACTAGAAAACCCAGAATAATAAGAATGAATTACAGCTACGTTAATACCACATGGAAAAGAAACATGGTCTTTGTGACTACATAGAGGAGGAATCGGAGGGTGGGGGAGAGGTCAAAAGTCTTTACTAAAATAGCAATTAAAATTGATATGACATTTTAAAGATGAGTATGGGTTAAGTAGGTGAAAGGCTTTATTGGGGTTAAGAACAGAAGCAAGCAGGGTAGAAGAAAACAGCAGAAGCCAAGGCCCTGTGGTAGGAAGAAGCAAGGCATGTTCAGGTACCTGAGACAAGGCTAGAGTGGCTGAAGGGGACACAGGTGGGAAAAAGGTTGGAGGAGAGGAGATGCACGATACTAAACTAGTGTCCTCTCAGATATATTTGTGATGTTAGTCTATTCCAAGAGCAATGGAAACCATTGAAATGTTTTTTGTTTTTTTTTTTAAAGATTTTATTTATTTATTTGTCAGAGAGAGAGAGGGAGAGAGAGCAAGCACAGGCAGACAGAATGGCAGGCAGAGGCAGAGGGAGAAGCAGGCTCCCCGACGAGCAAGGAGCCCGATGTGGGACTCGATCCCAGGACGCTGGGATCATGACCTGAGCCGAAGGCAGCTGCTTAACCAACTGAGCCACCCAGGCATCCCACCATTGAAATGTTTTTAAAAGGGTAGGTGACATAATTATATTTGTATTTTGAAAGATCTCTCTGGATGCTATTCAGAGCACTGCTTTTCAAACATAAACATGCCTACAAAAAACTTGGGGATGTTGTTAAATGCGGACTCTGATCAAGTATTTCTGGGGGTGGACCCTAGTGCCTGCATTTCTAACAAACATCCAGGTGAAGTGGCTGCTACTACACTTTGAATAGCAAAAAATTTAAAGAAAAAGTATGGATAGAGTAAGACAGGAGGCCAGGAAATCATTTAGGAAGCTATCCTTTGATCCATTCAATCAATATATATTCAGTATTTACTAACTGCCAACCCACCTTTGCTTCCAGACTATGGGAACAGCACAGAAAACAAAACAGACTGTCTCAGTTTGTTAAATAGCTTCCACACTACTGGCTACTGCATTGTGCAAGTAAGAGAAGACAGCAGCTTTGTCTGGAATAGTGGCAATGAGACAGAGCACAATTAACTGATTGTGGAGATATGTACATGGCAAAACACACAGGACAAGAGAGACACTGGATTTTGAAGGATGAAAGAGAAGATTTAGCAAAAAAGAGATCTTTTTTGTCTCAGACCTGATTAGATAAAAAATAAATCTCCTAAGAGCCCCTTCTTAAAGTTATCATATACATTTTCCTGACCAGAAGTCAGGAAGATCTGACAGATCCTCAGGTCCGTCTAGAAAAGATCTGAGTTTCAGGCTATCTTTAACAGAGAGCCCCATAAAGTACTTATTTAAATCAATGGATTTAGAGCTCAAAATAGAGGTCAAGGCTGGCAAGGAGATCATAAGTTAGATTGTCCGTAGGTTGAAAGTGGGGTGCTTTAAATATATTCAAGTGGAGGCATCAGATAGCAACTTCCCTCCTCCAGTTACCTGTGCTTTGGGCAGCCCATTATCCCTTGTCTCCCACTTTTCTGAGAAAACTCAGCTGTCCTCAGGTATCTCCTGTTCTTACATTCACATTCAGCTGTAGTGGACCTCATCACTTCTCCCATTTGTAAAGAAGGGATACCTCTCCTTTAAAATTCATCTCAGTCACATTCCTTAAATTAATAACTTGTGCTCATTGTGTCCATTCTCTAACCTGGCATTCTTGTTCTACTCTCTGCAAAATAATTTCTACCCTGGCAAGTCAGTTCAAGTACAGGTATTTAGTCCTCAACTTGTTTTGACTTTCTCTGCCACAATATTGCATACTCCTTTCTTCTGGAAATTTATTCCTTGGCATCCACTATCTACATCACATACATTTTCCTTTTATCTCTCCACATATTCCTTCTAATCACTTCTGCTGACTTCTGGTCTTCCAGGAACCAGTTTATACCTTAATATAATGTAAAATTTTGTGCATTCCTTCTCCTCATTATACACGAATACTACTTTTTTTAAAGATTTTATTTATTTATTTGACAGAGAGAAAGAGGGATCACAAGAAGGCAGAGAGGCAGGCAGAGAGATAGGGGGAAGCAGGCTCCCCGCTGAGCAGAGAGCCCAATGTGGAGCTCAATCCCAGGACTCTGAGATCATGACCTGAGCTGAAGGCAGAGGCTTAACCACTGACCCACCCAGGTGCCCCTACACTAATACTTCTTATTATACACTTAACTCAGTGATTCTGCTGCTGTTTATGTGCTTGTGATATGTATCATTATTCCATTCTTTTCTGAGCTCCAGACCCATATAGTCAGCTGCCCACAGGACACTGCCACTCAGATAACTACAGGCACCTTAAAGTCAGTATACATGAAACTGAACTCTTCTTCTACTGAAACGAGTCTCCTACCTTGTGTTATTGAAATGAGTTTCCTACCATGTGTTACCTTGTGTTACTGTTCTTGGTAGATGTTCTTGACTGAAGCCTGACATCCAGCCAAGACTTACCTTTCTCCCTCTCACCTGAAAACCAGATGACAAAAATCTATTAATTCTTCTTCCCCTCTGCCACTGCCTCTACTTCCGCTTCCCTTCAGGATCTCATCAGCCCTTACCTTGAACCACTCTTTGCTCTTTCTGTCTTCCATTTCATCTTCAAACCTTCGCCCATGTGATTTTTCATTTTTTGGCCTAAAATTCTTCAGTGGTTCCCTACTCTATAAAAAAAAATGGCATCCTATTAAGGTTCTCTATAATCGAGGACCTATACATTTTCATAACTTTGATTTCTCATAATAATCTCTCTTAGAGCCCAAGAACAATGAATTGTTGCCATTTTGAATTTGTTAGACTGTTTTATAACAATATGTTTTCTGGCTCAGAACACCATGAGACCCTCCCTAAAGGCCCCTCCCTAGTCATTTTTTAGGAAATATACTCATCTTTTCAGACTCATTTCAAGTATTTATTTTTTTCAGAAATCTTCCCTGATCCACCTTTTACTGTACCCAGGCACATGTTTCATAGGATAACAATTTATCTCTGTAATTGTTGATATGCCTACATTCACCAAACTGCGGATTACTTAAGGACAAGATTTTTGTATTTGTAAGTCTGAATCTCCCAATCCAACTCATTGCATAATAATATAAACTCAACTCAAAATCTAATATTATAGTATTCCCTTATCCATAGGGGATATGTCCCAGTAGATGCTTCAAATCAAAAATAATATGGAACCCTATATATACTATGTTTCTCCTACACATGCATACCTATGATAAAGTTTAATTTATAAATTAGGCACAGTATAAAATTAATAATAATAACTAATAATTAAATAGAACAATTTTAACTACTGTAATGAAAGTTATGTAAATGCAGTCTCTCACTCTCAAAATATCTTACCAAATGTACTCACCTTCTTTTTCTTGTGATGATGTGAGATGATAAGATGCCTACTTGACGAGATGAAATGAGGTGAATGACACAGGTACTGTGACATAGTATGAAGCTACTGTTGACCTTCTAATGCTATGTCAGAAGGAAAATCATCTATGTCTGGACTGCAGTTGACCATGGATAGCTGAAACTGCAGAAAGCAAAACTGTGAATAAGGGGGAATACTGTATGTATGATAATAATTCACTTTTTAACCCACACCTGCATAGAGCCAAATCTTGTCCCATGCCACTACAAAACCCATTGTCTTAGCTCCGAATTTTGCATGGAGTTAGTTCTTCCTAATTTGTTTCCCCTTATACATAGATAGCATTCCAAAATAGTCTCCCTTTAGGGGTGCCTGAGTGACTCAGTCCGTTGGGTGTCCGCCTTCAGCTTGGGTCATGATCCTGGAGTCCTGGGATCGAGCCCCACATCGGACTCCCGGCCTGGCAGGGAATCTGCTTCTTCCTCTGCCTGCTGCTCCCCGTGCTTGTGCGCATGCTCTCTCTCTCTCTCTCTCTCTCATTCTATCTCAAATAAATAAATAATTTTTTTTAAAAAAGCATTCAAAATAGTCTCCCTTTGTAACTACCTATAATTGGAAACCTAGTCCTTTGGCACCTCTGTAACAAGCTTGGACGCCTAGACATCTGGCTTAGATTGCTCCTTCTTCACTATAAACCTTAGATCACCATCCTCTCCTGGGAGCCACAATGTCAGCCCCTCCCCCTCACTTGCTTTATACACATCAGTTGTACACATGAGCCCTTTTGGGGGGGTGTTAATACCTCTCTACTTGGTGCGAGAACTATACTCATTATTTTGGAGAAGTTCTTCTGGGTACACCCTAGTTTATTAATTTTAAACTGACTATAATTTTCCATGTGTGTCCTGGACACCACGCAGTAAAATAGGACTTCTATTTATAAAAACTGTCATCTAGTGGGCAATTACCAAGTACCAAGTACTCTTCATAGAGCTTTGCTTATGAAACAGGGATGGTTGTAATGGAACAGTATCAAGTCAGCTAAAGTCAAAAAGAGCAATGGCGAGAGTGAGAGACAGAAACAGAGAAAGGAAGAAAAGGGATTTTTTTTTTTTATGTTTAACAAAACTAAGTTTCCCTATGAGGTTCTATTCTTATTTGGCAGTGACTAATCTTGCTACTTAGAGACATAGTAGATATGAATCAAAATATACTCACATTCAGGTGAATATTTAATGTAATTAAGTATTGATCTCTCAGCCGATGCTTGTAACTCCCTCTCTGATCTCCCTCCAATTCTCCAAAGTCCTTCTCTCTCACTCCACCTGTTCCCATTTTCAAATGTCCCTGTCTAACTCGTGCCAGGCACTGAGAGCAGCAAGGACAGAATGGAAGTGTCGCTCAGCTCATGGCTGGGTGCACACCGGCACAATTGTAGGTAGTGCGTCATTTCTTCAGTTTCATCTGCTCCTCCAGCTGGTGCAGGTACCTTACAGTCTCTCTTGGCATGGATGGCATCTGAGGTTGGCTTTTATCGTGCAGCCATGGGAATGACCTTCATGGGCCCATATGGGCCCTCTTGCAGCTTACTGACAGGTAATTCTCTAGAAGCTTGGCTGAAACTTC
This sequence comes from Enhydra lutris kenyoni, assembly GCF_002288905.1. Taxonomy (NCBI): domain Eukaryota; kingdom Metazoa; phylum Chordata; class Mammalia; order Carnivora; family Mustelidae; genus Enhydra; species Enhydra lutris. Next base: position 16,543,713 of record NW_019154087.1, read on the forward strand.
CCCTTGTCTTCCCTAGTCGATGACCTGCCCCATGTTCTCTGCTGGTGTGGTCATGGGGCCTGCTGGGCTGCCATATATGTTTATATCCCCACTCCAGCCTGCTGAAGCACTTTAAAAGAAAGCATCTAAAAATAAATGTGTTATTTCTCACAGCTTTGTGTAACATGCCAATTTGATCAGCATGTTTTATTAATTCAAATAAAGTTATTAATTGAAACTGTTGACTATTACTGTGAAGAAGATAGTGCTCTGAGCCTTCACTTGAGGTATCTTTCTACATTAACAACTCATTAAATTTCCAACTTTTGCATCCAATTAATCAACTACTCACAATTTTACCTAATTATGTTACCATTCATCACTCATTCTCATCCATGAAGATGTTATTAAAAGTTATTGTCAATGCCTTGCAGGAAATCAGACTCTACGTGTCTAGAGAATTGTCTGGTAATCTTAATAAGCAAGGAAGGAAGGAAAGAAGGAGGAGAGAATAAGGAAGATAGAAATGAAGGAGGAAGGGAAGGAGAGAGAAAGAATAAAGATGTGGAGGAGGGAATAGGATAAAAAATATTAAAAAATAAGAAAGGACAACTTCCTTTATTGATCCTTACTCAATTCCCTGTGGGGAGTGGGGCTTACTACAGTTCTCCCCAGGTGTTCACAAATCAAGAGTTTATTAGTCCATTGTATACATGTGAGTTTTTTTCAAGATTATCTTTGAAATCATAGAACTCTTCTTCCCTACGAAAATGTTATCTGAGACAAGCAAAGCGTAGATGTTTCCGTGGGAGTCTCAGTGCAGGTACCCCTCCTCTCCCTGTACTTCTTCCTCATGCCCAGGCGCTTCCTCTTGCACTGCTAGCCTTCTGGTTTCTGTAAGAACCCCAGGGCATGGACAGCCATGGGCATGGACTACCCAAGTTTGCAAAACTGCAGGTCTATAGGTCTTTTTCTGGAATCACTTCAAGCTCAACAATCTGTAGGATACATAGAGTACTTTGTCTTCCATTTATTATAAACTAGAATGTTATTTTTGCACCTCCAGTTTGTAACATTCCTTCCATTCCCCACAAGTCCTCAAAATGTATTAGCAACAGACATGCAGACATCGCTTGGGCTAGTTCCTGTGGAACCTAGGACGCAATGCGTCTGGATCATTTGGAAGGCCATGTCCACTCTATAAATGATCTCACTTCATTTGCAGACCAATTCCCACTCAGTTTTTTGTTTTTACTGAATTTCTTGGCACTTTGTCTGTTACTGCCCCTTTCATTGTGACATGTTCACATCAAGAAGACCAAGAGAATGGTATTCAAGTGCCTGGGCACAAGGAGCTGGATTGCCAATGCTAAATTTTTGCTAAAAATATGAACTTACCAAGTTTTTTAACTTCTTCAGGCCCCATTTTCCTCATCTGATAATTTTTAAATAAACAAATAAATAAATAAACCCTATCTAATAAGTTAATGGAGATGATTAAACAAGCTAACGTACAGGAGAATCTTAGTTTTCAAAATGGATATACTCCAGGGTTTTTGTTTTGTTTTGTTTTGTTTTGAATCAAAGAATTTCTCTCTCTCTCTCTCTCTCTTCCTTTTCTCCACTTTTAGATTAAACTCCTACCAGTTCTTTTTTTTTTCCTTTTTTAAATTTTATTTATTTATTTGAGAGAGAGCAAGGGAGAGAGTGTGCATGGTGGGGAAGGGTCAGAGGGAGAAGCAGGCTCCCCACTGAGCAGGGAGCTGGATGCAGGACTGCATCCTGGGACTCCAGGATCATGACCCAAGCCAAAGGCAGTCGCTTAACCAACTGAGCCACCCAGGCACCCAGAATCCTACCAGTTCTATCAGCAATTTTCTGGGTCACTCTTCTTTGATCTTTTCAAATAATTCAACCCAAATCAAGAACACATTCTCAGAGATGAAATCATGTCAAGGAAAATAAGTCATGTTTTTCTACACAGCAACCATTTGTTCACTCCCAATTTTCTTTCTGCTCTAAAGTGATAAACTTCTATTGCAAGAAGAGGTAAAATTGGATCTTCAAACCTTTTAGATTTTCACCTGAAAATCTATAGTTTCTTAGAGATGCCTTGCCAGTTGACTCTGGCAGTGGCATTTGTCCCTATACAGACTAACCTAAAAAAAGTCATTTGAAAAATTCTATCAGATTCTCTGCCACATAAATGATAATTAGCATGGGGAAATTAATAATTAATAAGATCTTCCCTCCTGGCAATAGGCTGTCCACAAAACCTTCCTTGGACGTTATAGTCAGCAGCCATTAATTGCCTTGGAGTTTCTTCTTGGAAGCCACTAACAGATTTCCCCAAACCTGCTAATGACTAAAAGTCCTCTTTATTGCTCAGGGAAACAAAGGCTTTCTTTTCTCTTAGGTATTTCCATTATGCTCCAGTGTCACAGGGCACTGTTAGTTCAAAGCATCTTCTCTCTTTTCTCATCAGGTTTTCCAGTCACCAGCAAAGTTTTACGAATTTTGATTGCCTTCAACTTCCTCACAGTGTTGTTTTCCCCCCTTGCTTTTATTCCGATTACTTATGTACTATTTAGGAATATTTCAACCACAATGAAGAGTGTTCCTCAAACACTCACACCTTCTTTCCATTCTTTTACCTTCTCTTTTCCTTTAAAATTCAGAAGTTCATAAAAATTTGCCCAGTGATTAGCATGAGTCGCCTAGCTATTTTTCAATCACAAAATGCAAACAGAGATGCAATCAAGCATATATCACAGACAGTACTGTTAACACTTTTTTAACAAATTTCTGTTTTCTCAACCTTTTTCTTTTTATCTGCTTCTCTCCCCTCTTTGGCAGGCCTTTAAATATATGTGTGTGTGTGTGTGTGTGTGTGTGTGTTTTAAGAAATCAGGTCCCAATAGAAATGAATTAAATCAAGAAAAGCCTTCCTTAAATTTGTCATGTAGCAGCATTGCCAATCAAATGCAATCCTGACCTGAAACACCTATTTCCCCCTTTCCTTTAGTTAAAGACTGCCAAATGTATGACGATTTAGTGATCCTACCCTGGCTTCGGAAATGTACAGACAGACATCTCAATGAGACTAGCAAACTCATTATTCACATCGACCTAAAATGTGATCTTTGAATTCTAGTGGCAAAAGGTTAATGGTATAATTCACTAGGCTCCTTGAATTTTAATTAAAATTATAAAAAAGATGTTGAACCTCAATATGAACAGGAGCTTTCTATATTGACTATCAGATATGTTATTGAAGCTAAATCCCTTATATGTGGTAAATAAAGAACTCAGAGAATACTTTTTTTATTTTCATTTATGAATTTCATTCTATGAACACTTCTGGAAATGCATTTCAAATTATCTTTGTACTTCTTTAGTGGGAAACACTACCTACTACTTGTCAATAAAGTACACACACCACATTCCAAGAACCAGACTCTGAAAGATTTTGATAGGTACTTTCAAAATATATAATGTGGGTCAAACCTGTATCTTCAACCCATAAACATTCTTTACATGTGTTTATTTACAGCATGTTCTCTTTTTACTGTGCTGTGCTTAATTTCTTTAGATCTTAAAGGGGTGATATTCAATATCATCTACAGTAAAGCTTTTAGAAAATTAATTAACTCTTGTTTCCTTTTGTTATTAAATACCAAAGGAACTTATCTCTTTGGGAATCACATTACATAGTACCATACTAATAATGTTGATAATAACAAATGTGTTGGTAACAGTACATAGCCATACAGCATTTACTCTATGTCATGCACTATTCTAAGTCTTTTACATTTATAAGTTCAATTACTTCTCACAATAATCACATACATAAGCACTATTACTATCTCAATCTTACAGATGATGAACCTGAGGCATAGTGAGGATAAGTAAGTGGCCACAGGGGACTCCAAAGCTGAGTATCTGAACAAAAAACCACAACACAAGTTAAATCAGCTATTGTCTCCAGATCTACATATGTAATAAAGCCTAATATTTAAAGCATAGAAAATTTTTGCTTAAATAAAACCTTATGTTAAATATGGCATTTGGAATATTAGTAGATACCATGATGTGAGGTGAAACACTGCAATTTTATTTTCATACTATTCTATATAAAAAGGGAGAAAGGAAGCAGAAGTTCAAAAACCAAAAATGATGTATTAGGTGCTCAGAAATAGAAGCAGTACAGCAAAAGGTGTGGCCTGGAGCAGCCAGGAAGTCTCCATGGCAGAGAGGGTTCTATCTGTCAGCACGCATATTATGGGTTGTATTCTCCAAACTGGGATCAAATGCCACATAATGCCCTTCCATGATTAAAGTGTTCAGATATTTCACTGTGTTATTGTGTACATCATTGTGTACTCACACAATGTGCATTCATATTACTCTATACAGGATATATATATATATATATATATATATATATATATACTCATCCTGATTGTTTTTTCTCAAAGACAGTAATATATAATGGTTCTTTTTACAACAATTTTCCTATAACCAACTTTGCTAGAAAACATTAATTCTGTTTGATTAGGTATGCTTGAACTCATAATTAAAAACTCAAAATTCTCAGTATAATTCTGAATTATCAAGCCTCATGACACTGTTCATATTATAGATTAAACATATTTATATGATAAGTGTGTTATTTAAAGCATATATTCCATATACTCTAGTGAGGAAAAATCATCTTCTGAAAACTATTTCAAATGTGATCTCACTGTATCTTTCTTTTAACAGCATCTTTTAACATTGCCAGTGAGCAAACGGATGTAGAAATAATTAACAGCAGAAAAGAACAGACGGGATCTGAATTCAGAGACTTGTACCAGCAGGTAAGGACAGATTCATGGTTTACCAACCCTAGATCTGTAGTTTGGAACAGCAGGTGGAAAGAAGACATGACTCAGGAGAAGTACATATTTTTGTTTTAAAGAAATGGTCAATTAAACAGAGTAATATTTTTGAAGTGCTGACGGACACATACTAAATTGACTTATTTAGGAGAATCAGCTGGCGTGTTTTAGTCTCCATCTTATTTCTCTTTTCCCCCTTCTTAGAAGCATGAAAATCCAATTCTTTTTTACCCTGCTGATTTTTTGACATTTTCCATTTGCCAAAAAGGAATTTTTCTCCCTCTCTGGTGTTTCTAATGGACCTGAAACCCATGTGATTAACATGGCTTCCTTCCTCATGCTAGGCTTGGCATCAATAACAGCTTTCAGAAATAATGTGTATATCTCCTGAGATAGAGTGCTAATTTCCGTGAGTTCTAGCTAAAAAGCTATTACATGTGGCCTCCCTTACTGGGCAAAAAAAGAATTGTTGGTGCTTGGGTCTTTGTCTCTAAATTATTCAGGAAGAATTAAAATCATTATCAAAATCAGATGTGAATATCAAGAATCAAATTATGAACTTCCTTCTCTTTGGGAGGCACTACTTTCTTGGCCTAGTATAAACAGGCAATGTTTCAGAGTTCCCAGCCCTGTTACATCTTAGAATCAAACAGGCAGCTCTTAAACTAAAAAATATCAGTACCCAGACACCACACCACCTTCAGAGAGTCTCAGTCAATTGTTCTGGGGCAGCACCTGGCATCTGATAGTTTTTTGAAGTTTTCCAAGTGATGCTAATGTACAACCAATTTAAATCATGGGCTTGCTCTACCTAACCTCATATACTTGAAATGTTTAAAAAAAAAAAAAAGTGCTGGTGAGGCACCTGGGTGTCTCAGGCAGTTGAGAGTCTCTTGATCTCGGCTCAGGTCTTGATCTCGAAGTTATGATTCTGAGCCCCACATTGAGCTCGGCCTGGGCAGGGAGCCTACTTTAAAAAAAAAAAAAAAAAGCATTGGTAAAGTCAATGATTTGGGATTAAGTCATATGAAATAGCTCCATTTAAATAAGAATTCTTTGCCGAGATAAGATAGTCATGCCAGTTTAATATTTCATGCTTATCAAACTTCAGATTCACAACTAGAGTTTATAGTCAGTTCTGGTAGAGTGATCTTTCTTTCTGTTAATTTCCACAACCAATTTATCAGTAAATCAAAATGTGTCCAGAATCTGGTCATTTCTCACCAAGTCCACTATACCCACCCTAGTCCAAGCCACCATCCTCTCCTACTCAGAAAACTCTGTGTCCTAACCAGTCTCCCTTTTCCACTAGTGCACCGCTGTAGAATGATTCTTTAAAAATGTAGGTCTCAGCTCATGCCATCGCTCTGTGCAAGACCTTCAAATGTCTCCCCATTCCACTCCCAGTAAGAGCCACGGCCTTACAGTGCCACAAGGCCCTCCGTGGTCTGGATCTACCCCCAGCCCCACCTGCCACTGCTCTCTGCCTCACTCACGTACCTCCTGTTGCATCTCAACCATTGCAGGCATACACCTGCCTCAAGATCTTTTCATTTCTGTTCCCGTTGCTAGAATGTTCTTCACAGCTATGTGCATGTTAACTACACCCCCCCGCCTTTGTTTTTCTTAGAATGTCATCTTCTCGAGAGAACTATCCCGAGTTCTATCTTGTCACCCTATCTGAATTATAACTGACTGCCTTCCTGATACCCCTTACCCTGCTCTCTTTTTTCTTTGTTCTATGCCACTGACCAAATTTTAAATTTTATTTAATTTGCTTATTTATCATTTCTATTAGATATAGTCTCCTCCTTTTATTTTTTTCTGTTTTGTTTTGTCTCCTCCTTTTAGAATGTGTGCTCTCTAGGCAGAGTTGTCTATTTTGTTTAGTGATTTATTGCAAAGACATGAATCTGTGTAGCACATACTAGGAAACACAAGGAAGTATTTGTTGAATGAATAAGTGAAAAAAAACAATCAGCAATCTTGTATCATCATGCTTTCTACTGGTAATTGATCATTTCCTTTAAATATGGTAATATCTTGATTTTGCAGGAATATCGTTATACTTCTAACTAGTTTTACATACTGACTATATTGTTTGGAGTGCTTCAACCTTCCTGGCAGCCTCACAGGCCCTCAAATACTTTATGCTGAGAAATAGGTATAAAAAATACACTGTTTCAGTATTAAGAGAGCATTCCCATAGAACAATCCCTTTACGCTGAAAATCATTGTCATTTAATCTATGTAGACACAACTTCCCATTCCATCTTCATATTTATTTACCTTATAAAATAAACCCATTCCACTACATATTAGCAACTCATCTTCCATCATCCTTCATCAGATATTGACAAATCAGAATTTTTTATCAGGGCTTTAAATAACTTCTAAATTGGCAACTTCACCAGTTAAAGTAGTCTGATAATATACCTCACCTGATTCAAAAGCATTTGGGAGAAGTTCCCTCCTGATACAAAGAAGCACCACTGCTATTCTCCTCCCCATAAATAAATGTGATTCTTTTGTTTTTTTACTAACTTTTCTCATTTGTCATTTTTTAATAAACATAATTTTAGTGCCAGGCACTGTTCTGGGCACTTGGGTTTACCAATGAATCTATCAAACAAAGATCCCTTGTCTAGATCACATTCTCTCATCTTTTTAATTCAGTGACTCAACACTTGGTTTCATCTGAGTGCCTAAAAATCTCCATTCCATTCAAATTTGATTAGATGCACTGTGAAAGGTGTATGGACACATTTTAAAGAATGCAAATGCAAATGCCAGCCTCCTTCTGATGAATGTGCTTGCTCTGACTGGGGCGGGGTTAAATCAAACTGAGGGTTACAAAGCTTGTGAGTGTTGGAGACATGAGGCTTGTGCACACATCTCAACTCCATCATTTTCTGCCTGGGTGATATCAGAATGTTTCTTCAATTCTGTGTCTCTCATAGTTTCTGTATCTACCAAAAGGGAATAATGTTCCACGGAGTTATATTAAAATCCTAGGAAACCCCTACAACATTATTGGCCAATACCAAGTATTCACTAAGTCACAGTCATTATTAAGTTATGTTTAGCAAAGGGGAGAAAAAAAAGAACTCAGTACTTTATATCTGTAACACTGACAAACTGAAAAAAAGTAACTCTTGTATAAAAACTCTGCAAAAATACATTACTAGTAAAGAAAACTCCAAGTCTCTGATGTCACTGATCTCTTTATTAGGGTTGAAGTCTCATATCATCTACTCTAGAGAGAATTTATGACCAGACTAGATCACAGTAAATTTCCTTATTGTGTTCACATCTAACCTAGCCTTTCACCTTCCCCACAGTTCTGTCATATTCATAATTACATGATTCACATCTGACTCCACCACTTCACTGTAAGCTGCAGGACAGCAAGAGATGGGCCTTAACATCCTATAACATACTTTTTTCCCTGCTGAATGACACACAGCACAGGGCCAGGGACACAGGAGAAACGCTACAGATTTTTTTTTTTAATTGTAACACAATTAGTAAGAAATGTATAATTTGCTTCAGGAAAGGTCAGTTTATATTTTTGAGTATAGATAGACTAAGCCATCTTTAGGAAATTTGGGTGTATCTTAGAAAACAAAGCAGACCAATCATAACAGTTTTTATTTTTCCCATAAATTTTGTATATTTGTTGTGACTTTTGTTGATTTGCTTACTTTGATTTTGTTTTTCAGAGAATTGCCTCCGTAGACATTCTTACTTCCAGGAACCCCAAAGAGCAGTCAATAACAGCTGAGAAAAATGAAACTGGAATTCCTACAGCTGAAAGCCAGGTACTGGCATGCAGGTACTAGGAACCAGCCAAGGGCAAAAGGAGGCAGCATCCAGGGCTGCTGGTCAGTCCTTTCTTGTGCCATTGTGTGGGAGGTTCTAGATCAAGTTCCTCCGTAAAGTACACATTGAATCCTCACAATAATTCTGTCGTGGGCCTTCTACTATTGCCTCCGTTTTGTCAATGAAGGAAAGTGTCTTAGAGAGATGAAGTTAAGGGGCACCTGGGTGGCTCAGTGGGTTAAGCCTCTGCCTTCGGCTCAGGTCATGATCTCAGGGTCCTGGGATCGAGCCCTGCATC
>NW_019154087.1:16552791-16559230 GCF_002288905.1 Enhydra lutris kenyoni
AAAAAAAAAAAAAAGAAAGAAAGAAAGAGAGAGAGAGAAAGGAAGAAAGATGAAGTTAAGAATTCTCAGGGTAAAGAAGATAAGAAGGTGAGCACGGTTTCCAGGCCAACACTTCTGGCCCCAAGTCATGAACTCTTGACAGTCACTTGCTCTCATGAAGTCCTTTATGATCCTGATTCTAAGTGTAAATAGAAACAGTTTTATCTACATTTTGTACAGAAAGTAGGCTCATGAGAGTCTACATAATCCAAATCCAAACAATGCATGTATTTTTTTCTAGCTCGTCTAAAAAGATACCATAAGGACTTGTTTCATATTTACAACCTAGTTTCAGAGAGGAATTTCTTTCTCCAAAGAAATCATGTTGGGAAACTTCTCTCTTTAAAGTTAGAAGAGGAAAAAATATCTTATAATATTACAAAGTAACATTCAGTAGTGAGCATTACTTAAGACTTCTTCAGATATAGGAGAAAACAAAATGGCATTAACAAAAATAACTATTAGCAATAAACATCTGAGAAATATTTTCATTTTGTTTGCAATATAATGTTATCATGTACAGAAAGAATTGGTATATATAAACTAAAATAAGTAAATTCCTGTATTCAATGATGTAAATGACACTAATAAAAATGTTAGATCAAGTTTAAAGCAGTGGAAAGCTTCTAGCTATATGCCATTTACTAGGTGGGGTTTTTTTGTTTGCTGGTTGGTTTTTAATTTTTTTTTTAAGAGAGCAAGAGTGGGGTGATCAGGCAGCTGGGGTGGGGAGGAAGGCAGAGGGAGCGGGAAGAGAGAATTCCAAGCAAACTCCATGGTCAGCGTGGAGCCTGACACAGGGCTCAATCTCACAACCCTGGGATCATGACCCGAGCCAAAATCAAGAGTCAGACGCTTAGCTGACTGAGCCACCCAGCCAGCCCTAAAATTTCTAGTTTTAAGAACCTCACAACAATGTGCAAATTATAATTCTGGATATTATCAGTTTTTAAGACTATACTAGAGGGATATTACATTAGATTAACCACCTTTCTCTTGGGGAATACATTGAAACACAAGCAGGTGACTTTTTCTAAATGGCTCCAGTTGCCAGCAGAGCCAGAAAATGTGAAAGAGGCTTTCTTCCACAAAATGTCCCCTTCATTTCCACCCCCCAAATGCACACACCAAAACCGTTATTTTACCCCTAAACTATCCCAGGAGTTGCTTGCTGTTAAAAAATGGAGTTGAATGGTTTAAAAAAAAGGGATAGCTTGAAATTTTGGAGAAAGTGTTCAGGTAATAACAAAGACATGAAAAAATCGAGGGAAATGGTAAAAGAAGGGAGATGTGCGGAGAAAGAAGATTATACTTTTGAAAACAGGGCCGCTGCCATTCTTTAGGTTAACAGTTTTCATAGCCTTAAACTCTTTGGACTGTCTTACAGCTCTTTTAGAAGCCATAACCCTCAACATGAGGATTACTAATCCATACCATATTGCTACAAGGAAATGCCGTGAATTAATTTCATGTAGACATAGTAGCAAGCACAATAAAGGCAAAGAATTCTCAAACTAGGCTTTTGGTCGGCTTTTATACAGTACTACTGATTTGAATCTTTCTTCTTCACATAACATCATTTTATAAGTCATTTGGGTCCATTCAGGAGTATGTGTGTGTGTGTGTGTGTGTGTGTGTGTGTGTGTGTCCCAAGGCCACCCAGTGCTAACCTTCGCTGTCCTGATGTTCTTTCCTTTGGATGCACTTTGGATTAAAACAATGGCAAAGCACAAATGTAGATTGCAGCAAAGGTGACCTTTCTTTACTATTAGATTACAGGCTGGTTTCTATAAAAATCAAAGTTACCTTTGAGCATTGCTGTCCTTAAGTCTGGTGAAAAGAACCAGATGCTTCCCTAGCTTATTGCTGGTCAAGACGAAGCATTTAATTAGGCCTCCACAGGAATGGATTTGAGTCTGTCTTGGCTCAAATGTTCTTACGCTGCTACTGCTTGCAGTTTCCATTGAGGAAAACAAAGTAGCAACACAATAGGCAGTTATGGGTATTCGTGGAGAAGGTCATTCTACTAAGACATGACATGTTCCATTTTGCCAGTTCGTGGGGGCTGTCTGACTATTTTTAGAATGGAGTGGTATCAACCCTTGCTTTCTCAGAGAACTCTAAGCAGGGTCGAAGCCTGGTTTGAATTTCTGACAGCAGCTCCAGCCAGGTTATTGCCGCAGTTTCCCGGGCCAGATGCATGAGCCTCTCTTCCTGCCAGCCGCACGCTCACCGCAGCTGCCTCCTGGTGCTCCCAGCTGCCGCAAGACAGCCCCTGCCAGTCACACGCTGGGACCTCTGCCAGCTCCCCAGCAGTCCCCACCTGCCACACGGCAGCCCTACACCCTTGTATCAGCCCTGCTGTCACGTGCAGAAAAATCATTCAAGGGGATGCCTAAAATTAACTTCCCCACAGAGTCTCTTTCCCCTGAGTTTAGTGTTTGTGTGAGGTGTGGTTTAATTTTCTCCTTTTAGACAGTTTGCATATTTTTGGTTTTGCAAAGGGGTTCTTTTGCTGGTACACAGGCTGAGATGCTCTTGCAAACCTTTGCTTCTGACACCTTTGACCACAATTTACTTGAGCTTAAATCTCTGAACAAAAACAACTACATGTTAAGTTTGGAACCCAGATTCTAACAAAGTACAGAACTTTAAATGATCTTCTTCTAAAGTACACAAAAGGTGTAAGTTAGCAAAAAGAAACATCAGAATTCATACTTTCAGTACTCTTCAAATCCCCAGAATTCTCAGTATTGAACAAACAACCACAAAAAAACCACTTCAGAAAAGGGGGGTTTTATTGTTGTTGTTGTTTTTAAAGATTTTATTTATTTATTTGACAGACAGAGATCACAAGTAGGCAGAGAGGCAGGCAGAGAGAGAGGAGGAAGCAGGCTCCCTGCTGAGCAGAGAGCCCGACATGGGGCTCGATCCCAGGACCCTGAGATCATGACCTGAGCCGAAGGCAGAGGCTTAACCCACAGGCACCCCAAGGGATTGTTTTTTAAGTAGTAATCAAATACCGACTGTGGTATACGATATTAGAATACATGGAAAGGTGCAAAACACTTAAGACATGGGTTCTGTTCATAAGCAGATTTCAATTTACTCCAGGGCTGGAATAGCATTTTACAGAACCCTACAACATCAAAAACTCAGCCCACATTTAATTACACATTGTATGTCACAGCCTATGTATATGTAACAGTGCCAAATGTTAGGGGAAAGACAGATCATTGGTTGCTACATCAAGCTACGAAGTCTTCTAAGAAAGTTGATCATGAGTTGGGCCAACTTGATTGGATGAGGGAATGTGTGGTAGAAAATATGGTGCCCAGATTGTGAAACATCTTGAACGTCCAGGTTACGGAGTCGGAATATCATATTGTCAGCAATGAGAAGCAGTAGAAAGTGGCTTGGCTGGAGGCGTGCCATGATGACCTTTGGAGTAGGCTGAACTTTATGAATTTGCCTATTTTTGTAAGTCAAAAGCATCCAGTATCAGTACTCTTGTAAGTTTCAACCTACTACAAAAGACAAAATGAAAAGAAGCAGAAAAGTTTTCTTTTCTCACGAACCTCTTGTTCTATCAACTAATTTGCCAAATTATTCCCTTTAGAGTATCTAATTTCTCAAACAATGAGATTTTTAAAAAATAAGAAAAAAATGAGAAGACAGAACAAAAAGATAAGGGGACAAAAAGGCTGGAAATCAGGAAGAATCGTGGAGCATTTTTTAAAATTCCTTAACAAAGAAAAAGTAACAATATTTTCTTGGAGAGCTCTCAAGTAAACCTGAACTAACACTTCAGTTAGGTCACAAGGAATAGAGCAATTCTGAAAAATTTACACATGGACCTATTTTGAGTTTAACAAAATAGAACTTGACTTGTATATTTTCCCTTTCCTCCCCAATTAACTGTTATTTACATTTCTAAAAGAAAATTAATTTCTGATTCCAGGCACTGAACAGATTCTGGCAACTTGTGTCTTAATCCATTACTTGAATTTACAATTTAGAGATAGAAGAGGATATCCATTTACTTGCATTATGTTTGAGGGAAGAATTGGATTTTCTTCAGATGATACAATTGAAATGCCAAACACTTGGCTTCGCCAAGTAAAAGAACAATGTCCTGCTGCTCTATAATCTTCACAGCTGGGATCATTTAACTCTCAGCCCACACTCTGGGACCTCTCTACCTACACAGAAGGGACTATAAAGTACCCGCTAAGGACTGGAGTCAGCAAAATATTATTCTTGTTGTTGATCATGTATCATGCCATGGAGAGCCTCCAACCATGATTAAAACCTCATGCTGACCCATCACCCCCTTCATTTGGCCCACATCTTTCTGCTTCCTTCTCTGCAACCATTCTTCTCCCAGCTGAACACTTTCTCTAGGTCCTTTATGGAAAGGAGTGTTATTTCCTTGTCACCTTCTTATCCTTCTTTTTCTGACATAACTACAAGGAAGCAGAAGAACAATATAATAGATAATGGTAAAGTACAAAACAAGACTGGCCATGAGAACTACAATCTTCATGCAAGTAAAACTAGGTCTAGACTTGTTCTCGCCTACTTTCTGTATTATTTTTCACCGGCACAACGTTTTCCTATTTCCATAAAATTTGGGATACAAATAAAACTTTTTCCTCTTCCCTTCCTAGAAAACTAATGTGCTTCTTTTGTTCTGAGGCAAAGGACTTAAATCTTGGTCTCTGTAATTCTCTGAGACAGAAAATAAAATTGATGAGGGCCTAACTTTGTTAAAATATATTTTTTAAAAAGTTTCATTTACATGTGCCAAGACCTCTGCCAGCAGCCTGTATTTTAATCTTCGAACTTTCATTGATTGTCCGCACCAGTCTTTGCTCAGAAAGATACACTTCATCTTAGATTCACTTTATAAGTGTCAAAACTCAAGTTTCTAGAGAGTCCAGAAGGATAATACCAATGATGACAGGGAGTCAGGTGTACAAAAAATAAGGAGCAATAGGGGCTGTGATGGTCTAGAAAGCTCATGCCCCGTCTTAAGGGGGCCACAGCAAATAAGCATAGTCAATGATTGCTTCATAAAAACTGGGACAGTGTTTCCAGACCTTTTAATATTTTTTCATATTTTTTTAACTTGAGAAACTAATTAAAAATTATTTTAAATATTTTATCAACCAAATGACAAATCTTTATAAATGTACCTTAAGTTTTTAAGTTCATTCATTCTAATGGTAAGTAGAGTTATGCATACAATTTAAGTAGGTCATCCATGCCAAGCATTGGCAAATATTTCTATAAAGAGCTAAATAGTAAACATTTTCTGTTTTGCAGGTAAAATGGCCACCAAGCTCTAACCCCGGTAGTGAGAAAGCAGCTGTATGTAAACAAATGATTCATGGTTATGTTCCAATTAAATTCTCTTTACCAAAGAAGGGTAGGGAGACATATTTGGCCTATGATCACAGTTTGCTGAACCCAGTCTATACATAACTTTATACAACTACCCATTGAGAGTTTTATTGAGTATTTACTAATTTACCTAATAGTCCATTTATTCCATATATGTCAACTTAAGTGATGCTTGCTTCTGTGGGTTCTGCATCAGATTAGACCCCCTACTTGGTGTTTCCATTGCATCCGTGCCTATCCTACCACCATATTCATCAAAACATTACATTGTTTTATAACTGTTAATTGGTTCTGGCTTTAATTTTAAGCCATTAAAACAATTTAATTGTTTAACTGTTAATTGGTAGACCATAATTTTAGGGTGAACAACAACTTTGTCATGTTATTTGGTATCTACCACGCCTGGCATACAGTAATCATACAATAAATATTTTCAATGTACTCTCTGGTCCTCTTTTCTAATTAATTTAAATTAAAAAAGTTTTACTGTTTTATTTTCAAAAGGAGAAAGCAGGAAGCTATAAGATGTCAAGTGTTAATACATTCATCTAAACTGGAATGTATCTTTATCAAAATTATTCATGAAACGGCACATTTAATTGTTGTAGTCTTTGCATTAGGAAATTATGGAACTTATTGTAGTGATTTCTCTGACATAACAAGGATTAAGAGTCAGATTGCTGGATCCACACTCCTTGGGTTACAAATCCCATCCTCACCACTTACTATGTATTTTTTTTTTTTTTTGTCTCTTGTAAGCTATAGACTTTATTTTTTTTTTTTGCAATTGCTTTTTTTTTAATTTTTTTTTATTTTCAGCGTAACAGTATTCATTGTTTTTGCACCACACCCAGTGCTCCATACAATCTGTGCCCTCTCCAAAACCCACCACCTGGTTCCCCCAACCTCCCACCCCCGCCCCTTCAAAACCCTCAGATTGTTTTTCAGAGTCCATAGTCTCTCATGGTTCATCTCCCCTTTCAATTTCCCTCAA